>NW_009258281.1:579793-613709 GCF_000687185.1 Egretta garzetta | reverse complement strand
CTGCTGAATGTGCTGAAGTGATTCAAATGCAGTGCTGTTAAAATATTGTCTTCAGTACTGGATAAAATGTATACTATGTGACAGAATACATTTAATCATACTTTCCCCCCCCCTTTTTTTAAGTAGGGGACTTCTATATATTAGGTGTTGCAGAAGTAAAATAAATAAATAAATAAAAATGGAAAGTTCTCATAGAATTTTTCTGGAATCAAATGTAGATCGCCTCTAGTTTTGTTCCTGTTTTAAAGATTTAAAGTGATGTCATCCAAAAGTTGAAAAGAAAAATATTTTTGTGGCACTGGGCTATTAAATTATGATCCAGAAATCTGAGTAGAGCTCTCACACTTCTG
The DNA here is from genome assembly GCF_000687185.1 of Egretta garzetta. Lineage (NCBI taxonomy): Eukaryota > Metazoa > Chordata > Aves > Pelecaniformes > Ardeidae > Egretta > Egretta garzetta. The sequence continues at coordinate 613,359 of NW_009258281.1, read as the reverse complement.
CATTCTTTCATTTTTTTTTCCTCAGATCATTTCTCCTCTACGTTTCTTCTCTCCATCTGTAAAATCAGGATTAGAACAATCTCCACCTCTGATCTGAGAAATATCCCATGTGTAGCCACAGGACGCATGTGCATGCGCAGTCACACACACAAGTCCACTCTCAAATCATCTTTGGACAACATCAGAATAATCCACACGCTGACATAGAGTGTACTAATAATTAGAGGAGAAACAAATCTAGAGCTACAATGTGAATTTAACCGGTGCTTCTGCACATACAAGTGACTTAAAATCCCAGAAATCCATTTTCAGATGTTCACAGAGTACTATTACTTGAACAAGGGTTTTCCTCATAGTTGTCTTTGTGCCACCACTGTGTAAATAGGGGTAGAGTTGCAAGTCTCGTTGGTAGCTCTAAAGATCTGTAATCTTCCAGCTAAAGGTGTTGTTGGCTTTCTATATCCTCAGCTTCTCCAAGAGCAATGAGAGAATGTGGGTTGGTAATAGGAACTTACCTGTGTACGATGAAAGGGTAAAGGTATGTTTTAGGCTCTGGACCTTGCCCACTGGTTAATACCTAATAGCGATGAGGATTGTAATTTGGATCTTTCACAGTACTGATGTGCAATGGTATCTTTAAGTACCATAATGCTGTTGAGCCTTAGGGGCAAAGGAGTTTCTGAAGAGTTGTTGGATGGAGGATTCCCATTTTCCTCCTCGCTAACAATGTGCTTCATTCCACGATTACTTTTGCTTAAAACCGCATCTTCACATGTGAGCAAAGTAGACAGAGATGAGAATGTGTGGTTTGCTGAGGCTCCAGAGTCTGGTGGTGTGTAATTTTTTTACATTGCGCCCAGTGCTCTTTGGTCTGTACAAAGGGTCTTAGTCCCCCATGTATTCTCCCTCCGTGGCAGCGGCTCCCAGGGCAATGGATGAAGGGGAGCAGACTACCCCTGTGCATGTGAGGAGAGCAGAACGTCTCTTTTGTGGTGCTTTCTGCAGATCTGAGAGTACAATTTTGCCTTAAACTTTTTAAATGAAAGTGAAACTTCAGACTGGTCCTGTCATCTGCAGAGTGCAGCAACTGGAAGGAGGGAGAACAGTGCTTCCTTTTTGAAGCTCAGGTGACACCTGGTCAAACTTCAAAAACAAATGCTATTTTTGCTCTGGTCTGGCTGAATAGTACTTTGCAGATGAATTAGCTGTTGCAAGTTCCTGTCACTGTTGAAAAATTTAGGGATATTTTCCAACTTATCTTCTATATGTGTGAAGGATTGAGGGAGTCAGAATGAATCCTGACACAGTCATCCACACGGGCTTCGTGTTAAAAATCCGGATAGCTGGAGAAGAGCTGTGTAGCGTACCTGTGGGATACCAGGTGGCCCAAACATTTGGAATAGCAGAAAAAAATCTGCATCTTCTTCCAGTTTCCAGAATAAGCTGAGGACGTTAATGCTGCATGTTTAAGAATCATACTCTAATTACACTAAGATATTTAATGGCATGTACTAGATTTATTTATCTTTATTTCTAACCTTCTTGGGTGGCTAAAGAATCAAGCTCTGCAGCACAGCAGAGGTGTCTGTTAACATCCGATAAAATTCTGGTGAACTGTAAAATACTTTATGTATTCTTGCTCTGCATGTGTGCTGGTATAATACGTAAAGTCCTTAATATATTAATACATATCAATCAAGTCAACTCTTCTAAAATGTTTGTAGCCCTTTTCATGCAAACATTGTTTGAGTCTGTGGAATACAATGAATTTCTGAATTGAAGAGAAGGACGAACTCTAGGTTCTTAAAGCTATTTAAAACTTGCACTGAAAATTGTCAAATTGTCAACTCCTTTGTAAGGTCCTGTTCACCTGAGAAAGAAGCAGAATTGCTTGTATTCTTTCTGTTGCTATTTCAACTCTCACAGTTACTGAGGAAAGAAATCAAAACTGTTATCAATTTGTTTACACCAAAAAACCATACCACAGCAGTTATTTTGAACTGTGTGGATTTTCTTTAAGTTCTCTTGCTACTGGAAAACTGGAGATGGGTATTGTCTCCTCAGCAATTAGGGAAAAAAAGATAGGACAAGTACATTCATGCATCAAGCATCTTGAAAATAAAGGTAGTTAATGTTTGATATCCTAGAAGAAGGTGCCAGTGAGGGGATGCAAGATAAAGATGAAGCATTGGGCTAAAAGAGCAATCCATGTTCTGAAGGAACAGAAGCAGCTCTAGATTGTATTGCTCAAAGCTGAAGATGATGTTACCCTGATGAAATTCTATGCATGGATAGATGAGAAAGACAACATTGTAGAAAGATGGTGCAGAAGGAATTAGCAAAATGCATTGAGAATGGATGGGAGGACTCAGAGAGTGTTTGAATGGGATGGGGAGGGAATAGCAACTCCGGGTGGGCTTGAAGCTTTTAGGGGAATTCTGTGGCACATCAGAGAAACTTATTGGAGGGGCAGTGATTTCGGTGCTCCTTGAGTGACTGAGGCATTATGGGGAGTCAGCAGTGAAACTTTTATAGATGCTTAGTCTGCAGAAAGTTCTAAGCATCTGTTGCTAAAACTAAGGTCTCTTCCAGCTGCGTAAAGCTAAGCAGCACAAAATCACTGCTGAACTTATGTTGGCCAACACATAAGCAGCTAAAAGCTGTGAAGTCTCCTCCTGACTTCAGCTATGCCCTGTTTCTAGTGGAAATTTAGGGTTCGAGATGGGGAACACAGGATACAATTTGGAAAATCCAGTTGGATGCTCAGAACCTCTTCCAGGCTTAAAATCTGTGGTGCTGTGGGTGACTGAGCACTGTGGTGGCCTCTTAAGTCTAAGTTCAAAATGTTGCTGACAATCCTGAGTGAGAGAAAGGGGCCAGGATAGTGATATTTTCTCAAAGTTTTAAAGAGCAGTGACTGAAAAAAATGAAATTGTGGAAGTAAGACTCTGTCAGGGTGGAAGTGCAAAACTTCTAAGGTTTAAAAAAGTAAATTCCTGAGCAGAATTGAAGTCAGAATAAGCTGAGAAACTGAAATGAATTCTTGCTCAGGTATGTCCCTGATTTTATTTTTTACACTATTTTATTTTTTACAATTTTTTTTTTTTTTTTTTTTTTTTTATCATGTCATCATTTGGGCTTGTGAAGAAACTATCTGGAGATGAATTTCAATGTGAAAAAAGGATAGACTGCAAAGCCCAGCAGGACAGTAATTGAGGAATGGAGGGAGGGTGTTGAGAATCCTCCGAGGAGTGATGGGAGAGAAAGGCAAAATTCAGGGGGGGAAGCATTATCCGAAAGGAGGGGCAGGCCAGATTTCAAGCCAGCCGTGATCAGTTGTTCAGAGGTAACAGGCAGAATCTGACACTGTTCATTGCTCACTATGTCTCAGAGGACTTACATCTGGAGGAGGAGGGAAATGTTGAGGAGCAAAAATCAGACTTGACAGCTTGGTGGGTACATGTACAATTTCAGAATTTCACAGTGGACATGCTTTTGTAGTTTGAGAGCCTGTAGCACTTTGATTATCAAGGTGAATTACAAGCAGGGAGAATGCTTCTTTTTTTGTGCCCTACCTCTACAGCTCTTGGCTCTTTGTGGACTGAACTGGTGAGGAGGGTCCCATTACTGGTAGATGCCAATGCATCCATCCACACCAATCTTCTTGCCAATTATAATAATCTCATATATCAGTGTGTGGTGTGAAACATCTACAAGGTATGAAGAGAGTCAAACAGACAACCTGACACAAAAAATAAATGGCTGCTTTCTTTTTGGTTACATATTGCAAATAATATTTTTTTAAATAACTAAAACTTCACGCAGCCCATGAAGCCTCAGCAACTGAAAAGCATTTGATGACATATTGAGTGACTAGGTTCTTTAGTCATAATAAGAGGATAATTTTAAAAATTCTATGGACATCAAATATAGTCCTCCTCATACTTTAATAATTCCTAATGCCAGTCTTAGATTTATATTTATTTCTATGAGAAGAAGCAGGAATTATCTATTATGCCATTTTGTTTAATGTACTGACTTTCAAGTATTCATGCCATAGTTATTTGGTGAAACTAGTGGGGCTTCCAGATCAAACAGTTACTGCTTAAGATATGACTCCAGGATCTACAAAATGTTGCTACAAGCTAATGTTTGCTAGGTTTAGTTAAATACAGCAGCATTTGTCTGCATATAAGCTGTAATTTAACATTAAGTTGTGTGATTTGACTATGCTACTGGGGGCTCTTCCTAATTAGTGACCTTCACATACACATACATATGTTCTTCAGAAAATCTGCCAACGGGAAGAAAGGAAGAAAGGTTTGGAGTTGGTGATTCTAAAGTGTTGGGTTTTGTTACCACCCATCCCTTAGAGCCACTACCCGAGCTAGGTCAACAGTCACGCTAAGGTTAACACCATACATGCTAACCGCCTCAGGACCAAAGGAAGTCCTTTGAGATGGTGAGGAAGGAAAACAGGCTGAGAATTTGGCTCCGTCAGGGACCCTTTCAAATTCCATTATGGAAAAGTTTTAGCTGTGATCTGCTCAGGTACCCTCCTGTTTATTGTGCTCTGGATTGTTCTTTCCATGTCATTGAAGAGTTTTGTGTGTTTTCATGGGATTACTTCCCAGTCCCAAACTTGTCTATGCAGGCCCTGGGCCTCCCACATAATTCACTGTGTGGGCACTGTATTGCTCTGCAATATACTTCCAGTTTGTCAGCTGCTTCCAGACGAGTCAGGAGTACTGAGCACATGCTGCCCCGGTGGCCTGCAGATGTGCAGCAAATGCAACACATCCCAGAGATGTGTTCTGGCCATTCACAGAACTGATGCATTCATTGTGGACAACATTACGGATTTCTGTATACAGAAATCTTGGAAAAAAACTGAGGTGATTACATGATCAATCAGTCCTTAAATTATGGAGTACCATTAATTTCATCTTTTAGCTTGAGAGTAAGGAGCCAAAAGAAGGCAAAACTAGCCTTTGTAGGTAACGTCACCTATGGCCTGTGGCCTGTAGAGACACATGGGGGAGGAAGGGACCTTGCTGCACCAAGAGGTTTCACGGGGGTCATTGATAAGAGAAGCTCTGTGGTCAAATGAAGAGTAAGACTGGTCAGGCAAGCTGCTGCCTACATCTGAGAGCCAGGGAGGAGGAGGAAGAAACATGTCAGCATTCATCCTTTCTTTGCGGCCACTGAGCCAACCACACTTATGGTCCTCCCAGTGAAAGGGTCTTGGAGATTGCTGTTAAGAAATGGTCCATAAACAGCAAGCTTCAGAAGACTTTTTCTGCTGCTTTTTGAGTCATAAATGCCGAGTTCCACATTATACATTAAATTAAACAAGGCTGAGACTTAAAAGCCACTAACTCCGCTTTAAGCATTAACATAAGAAAGAGTTGTAAGACTCATGTTAATCACAATCGTTTCTGTTGGCTATCAGTGGAATAGAATTATTCTGATTTGTGCCTTGAAATAGAGACTTTAAAACCTAATTCAGGGTTCACCACAGAAGCAGCTGGTTTTTATTTATCCTTTTATTACTATTGATAGCTATTAAAGAAATGCAAGATAGTCTGCTACATTTTACTTAGGACTTTTGAACAGCATTTGTATTAAAAAGGCATAATGATTTAATTTCTTAGAGAACTTGGATTCTCATGTAGTTCAACAAAGCCTTTAGTTACCAGATTACATAGTAAATTTGACAATGGTTAGAAACTTCTTTCGAGTGATACGATTAATTTTCAGTCTTCTAACTGGCTTTATGTAATACATCATATTTAGCAGACTGGACATTTGTTAAGATGTTTTATCAAACTGAGCTAATACAGGAAGTCAAAAGAAAAAAAGTTGCATTCACTTATTCTGCAAAGAAAAAACTATTTCAGAAGTCTTTCAGACAGTCCCCCAGCGTACAGTATTAACTGTGTACTTGATGTTTTCAAGTATAGCAAAATTTTAATTTCAAAAGTAGCTTTGTTTATTTCAAAATCTTTGGCAAGCTTCATACTTTTTATAAAAGGAAACAGTCTTCACATAACATGATTCTCTCTCAGGCCTACAAAGCCTACTGTTTTTACTTCACAAACATGTTTGAGTGGGTGGGCATTAGATTTCCTTCGGGATTCTCGATTTCATTATTTTTATCAATAAAAAGCCTCTGCTGGACAAAGGAATAAATCACATATAAATGAAATATGAGACATTACATGAGAAGCTCAGCTTTTGCTTAGTCTAATCCAATATCTTTGGCCAAACGTCTCAATGTCAAAGGCTTTATAAGTATTCTACAGGATCAGTCTGGCACAGAGAAATCAATAACCAGGTAATGGATTTGATTAAAATTTTTCCCCTTCCACCCACTCTCACAAGCCAAATGTTTCTACCCATACTAATCTCTTCTGGCACGTGTAACTGTTGGTTATTCTCTGTGGGGCTTGGGGAGAGAGAGAGAGATATAAAATATGTTTTATATAATTTCAGAGGGCTGTGTTAACTGTTGGTGAGTATTTACTTTAAGAAAAATAAATGTTTGTATCTCTTATTTTTCTTTACAAAGATCAGATCTGCAATGTGCTTTTGGAAAATATGGGGTGATAATAATTGTACATATTTAGATCCTGTTTTGTTGTGCAGAAGTTGCCTTTTTTCTGCTACTCCTGCCATGCTGAGGAGCGTTTTCTTACACAGGCCAAGGTACCCAGCAGATGTCCAAACTTCTGGAGATTTTCTTGGTCGCCAAATCAAGTGTCTCCTCTACCCCAGTCCTTCTGATCTTCTGTCTTTGAGGCAGTTGTGTTGGCAGACCATGGGCCATCTGGAACGCTTAACTTGAGAAGCATTAATGATCAGACCATTAGTGTTCTGTAAGGATGTTACCTCTGCTTCAAGGAAGCAGTTTTCCACACTAATAGGAAGAAAAAAGAAAGGTACTATTGCATGCATTTTGAAGTTGAGTCACAGCTGCTTTAATTGTAGAAATTTACTTGGACTTTGCACCACTTTTTCTATTTTTAAATATATCCTTCAGTTACCAGAACTGTCCTTGAAAGCTATTCTAAACTAGAAATACTTTGCAGGACAAAATGCAACTTCTTTCTTTTATATCAGGAGCCTTAGGAGTCTATCATTATATTGATTTTAAAAAGCAAACAGTCTGCAATTCCATAGTGTGGTTACTGAATAGGCTTCACTTTTCATCCAAAATGACCACGCTTTAATGAAAAACTACCTTTGGCTTCTATTTCTTGGTTGGTGGAAATATTGACCACTCAGAGTGATTCACTAATAATATCTCCATTACAATAATTCAGCAAAGAGCAGGACAGAGAAATGCTGATGACAGTTGAAGAGAGGAAAGGGAGGAAACTGGCTGACAGAAGAAGCAGTCCTCCCATCAAGCAATTCAAATGTATATTTGAAATAATTACAGGAAGAAAATATATTGTAATAAAATGCTGCCCTTTGATGAAACCGCTCGGTAGTTACTTTCACGGGTGGCTTTACACACTTACTGAATTTCAAAACCAGTGATTGAAAACCTATTGAAGTTTTGTGTAAAACTAACAAATAGTAGGAAACCTTTCCAATATTTAAGATAAACCATGACATATTATTTTGAAGACCAAAGATTTTATATCAATCACAGCCATTTTGTTGTCTTGTTAGGTGTTTTCTGCTGGTTAGCACGTACTGCTCAGCTGTTTAAAAAGCTCTTGTGCAGCGGGAGCTGGTTAAAAGGTGTCTGGAGGCTGGTTGTGGCATTTTAGTGCTTTGCTGTAGCCTTTAAGGCATTATTTTAACTGAAAAAAAGTAAGGTCTCTTGCGTTTTAGAAATTGATGATACGATGCTTACACCAACTGGTTTTTCTCTTTTTTGCTTCTTGTGTATTGCTAAGGAGTTGCAGTTGTAAACATCGTGAAAAGTGTGCTTGCTTTCTTCATCTGTTTGTATGTTTTCCGTCTCCTGTGTGTAAGCATTCTTTTGTGTGGCTACACAATGAGAAAATTTATTTCGCTTTGTCTAGGTGGAGGGTGAAAGGAATGTGGCTTCTGAAATGTAAATCCTGTTTCACAGGCTTTTATATGAGCATACACCTGCTTCCAAGCAAGATACCAAATTACATGTTTCTCCCGAGTTTCACCAGAGTTCAGACTATCCGAGTGGCAGTCTGCTTTCAGTGAAAGCAAAGACTGTGCTAGGAAAGACAGTTAAAGTGCATGTAAGAGGGCACAGCACAGAGTTCGAGGCACTCTGCTTCACAGGGACACTACTCAGACTCATGAAACACCTGGAGAAATACCCAGAGAAACATCAGTGGCGTCAACCCCTGAGCAGTTCTCTGTGCTTGCTGGAGGATGCTCAGTCCCCATCACCTCCTTAGCCAGGTATAACACCAGAAGCAGCAGATCCCTCCAGCTTGCTCCACTCGGAGCAGCTGCTGCTCAGGCAGTCGCTCCGCTGCTGCTGAGGAGTGAAAACCCATAGCTGGTTTACACCTCAGGAGGAGACAAAAGGGGCCAGAGGGAAGGACTCAGCCCACGGGTCGCTGGCCAGAAGTGTCAGCAGCTTGAAGAAGGGACACTGTGATAACATAGAATAGAATAGAATAGAATAGAATAGAATAGAATAGAACAGAACAGAACAGAACATAAAACCCTCATTTCTGTAACTTTCTACTGAAACAACTTGTTAATTCATACGTACAGCTATAGGTTTGAGGAAGGACTGCATTTCCCTCACAAAGCAATACCACTTGATTTTCCTCATTTTTAATCGTGTAATATATTTTATTTGATGGTATTTCTATACTCTTCTATGTAGTAAATATATAATTACCAAGTGTTTTTTCTCTTCTTAGATGTTAAGAGTCTGGCCGGTCTTACACACACACACACTCAAACATTCTCTCAAATAAAATTGAATGCTTGGCCACAGTTTTTCAAAAGACTTTTCCCTGAGAAAGTGAGAGGGAGTGCCAAAGGATTGGTATGTCAACATTGGAGTTTTGTTTTTGAAACTGTTTTAATATGATAATAGCAGATTCCATTTTGGTCAAATGAAACAGTTTGAATTAAACTCAGAAATTCTTAGGGAGTTCTTATAGGGCTTCTGTGGTTTCTTTTGTCTAATCATTACCTTGTTCATTTGCTATCTTTTTTCTTTTTTTTTCTTTTTTTCTCCAGATGAACTAATGCTGGTTTCACTGATTAATTTGTTGCCCCTCCATCACAAATACGAAACACCTCTTTAAAGCCTCTTTCAAAAAGACCTCAATCTTCATACCCACATTATGAAGTATTTGACCTTGGATACATTTGAACTTCCTAATGGGAATAAGAAGATAGCAAGTCTCTGTATATTATTACTTAAATTATTATTTAGCTATCTTTATAATATGTCACTTAAACTTTATGCTTGTCTATAAGGTAAATAGTTTTCAAATGTACTGAATGCTTTGCTTACATAGAAATAATCTCATTATTCTTAAATGATTGTCTTGTGTTCTACATTCATTATCTGAATTTAGACCGTGTTTAATATTGGGAGCCATATTTAATATTGGGAGTGTTAAACCAATCTAATTTTGGTTGAAAAGGCATTGTGATTATTGGTTTCGCAAAACAGGTGCCAAGTTTAATAATTCTCTTTACAAGAAAAACATTTTCAGTCATTCAAATTCAGTACTACTTTGATGTGACTGGTTTTACTCTTAGAAGTTAAGAGGAAACTTTCTGATCAGCTGTGGGGGTAATTAGATCTGGTGTTTACTTGAAAGAAAGAAAATAATTTCTATATGATAACCACTTTGATAGAGAAAGGGAGGAGGAATATGCAGTTGAAATCTCTTTATGGAGTACCAATAAAATGGTATTCTGCTAAACCTATTAGTTCAGCTTCAGTGAAGCCATGAATATACTCAGTGAAAGTTTTGCAGAAATTTGCCTGCTCTTGAAGGAATTAGTGGGTTTCTTTTCCTGCACATCACCCTGATTTTCAGTTTCTGTGGGTCCTGGTACAGCTGCTGTCTGGGAGTCACCAGAAGCAACTCAGTTTTGCAGATCTTCAGTTCATTTATTTAGGTTGTGAGGAAAAGGTATTGTTCACTGTGGTGGCTTCAGATCTGGAGTAGTTTAGGTTTCCTTCTAGCTTCATCACCATCCCCATTTGAGGATGGGGAGTTGGAATTACAGAGAGCTAGCTGCCTCCTCACTTGGCTTGGTCTCAGTTTCACTGGTCTGATCCTGTGTTTCTGCTGAACGTGTTACTCATTCTATTCAGAGTTGTTACACACGTCAAAACATCTCTCTTAATAGAATCTCTTGTGTTATGTTTCTTTGTGTGCAATTATAATCTCAATGCCTTTAACATTCTTGGTTCATTATTGTTTTCTTCTCTGCAATAAAGGCAATTGTTTTTTCCCTAAGGTCTGCTGCAAGGGTTCTAGTGGAGTAGCTAAGGAGATATCCATGTTTGTTATATCGTTAAGATGTGCATTTCCTAAAGTGTAGCTGTTAAAATAACAAACATTAGTGTTAGAGTTGACTAGAGAATGGCAATTCAGTTGAGTCAATGTCTAAGATATTTGAACTGGAAATAAACCCCAAATATTTAGAGTGTTTACAAAAATTGAATTGCACTGAAATGTCTCTTTTCAAGGTAGGAGGCTTAGGTTTTATATAAATATCGCTTTGATATTATTAAAAAAGATTTTAAAAGGTGAGGGGGCTTTTTTATCAATATGATTGGCTTATTTGGTTACATTTATGGCTTGAAGTATCTAGGCAGATGTTCAAATCCCTGGGTTGCCTGATGCTGCAGGACTTTGCCATGCCCGTGCCAGTGCTATGGCCATATAGTGGCTGTGGAAGGGGAGGATCCTGATCCTTTCCTCCTCAGTCTGTATGCAGCCACTCACTTCCAATCCCTGGACTTGCGCAGCTCTGGTGCACAGTGAGCCCGTTTGGAGAACTCAACTGCCAGGAAACTTCATTTCCATTTTGTCTTCAGGATTATTTTTCTGCTAATATAATGCTAATGAGGGGAGCGTATAGCTGAGGAACACAATGTGAAACCTCATCCTAGTCACAATGACCTATCCAGGATGAAAAACAGCGTTCTGAATTAGAAGGAGGAAAAAACTTGATTACCGGTTTGTCACGTTTGAAGTCAGGACCTTCCCTTTCATACAGTAGCGTCAGTGTCCTTCATTTCTTTCATCTTCCCAAAAATGATCTAACCAGTACAGTTCAGTAGATGTTGGAATGATGAGTGCCTACTGGTTGATGATGCATTACTTTTAATTAGATAGTTTAGCTCAAATATACAAGATTCCTTCTTGCAAGGATTTAAATATGGTTGTTTTAGTCCTGGATACTATTTGATTTCATTGTATATCTGTAGCATTACCTAATGTGTTTCTTTTGTATTTAATATGGGCTTTTTGTAAACCATCTGGAATTTATGCCCTAACCCTCGGGCCATATGTTTTGGGATCGATCCATGGAGATTTTGGATATCCTGGCATGAATCTTGTTTCAAGGACTAGACCTTATGTTACTGCTTTCAGTTGTGAATTACTTCAAAAATCATCATTAGCGTGCAATAAGGTTTAATGGCTGAAGTAAGGAAAACTTGTCTTGAGTACAAACTCCAGATATGAATTGTACTGTCCTTTATTTGTTGCATTTATGTATTTTTCCTCAAGCAATAGTGTTGCAATAATTTGGTTAGCTCTGGGTACAAAACAGTTGCAGTAGCACAAAGTAGCAGGGGGAGCTGACTAACTGTGAATGAGCATTGGGACTTGTTTGACTGTTGGAGGATGTGGAACCATGTTCTTAGCTTGTTGTAACTGTATTCTTTGCATTTGGGTAATGTATATATAAAATGAATGGGGAACAGGAAGAAAGAAGGCCACAGTATATGCATCCACACTTCAGATCAGCTTTGAGAGTTGTTGGGTTTTAGGCTTTCAGGGTTTTTTGATTTTCCCCCTTTCTTGAGCAATCAGGCCTCGTGAATGAAAGTTCAGCTTTTATATAAAGCCTTTCTATGAAAGGGTGGAAGATTAATTTTGGTATGCTGCTTTCTCTTGTACCAACGCAGGTTTCTGTTCATGTTCAGAATTTCCATTTCTCCTCTACTCTGAGTTCAAATTGTTATCACCCACTGTCTCCATTAACTAATTCCCTGCCATTGGTTGCATTCGTATCCCCAGGGCGTGGCTCAGTGAGATCATCAGTTACTCAAAATACAAACACTTGGCTAGCGCACTGTCCTGCGTGTTTTCTTGGGCTTCACTGTCAAGGTCATTGTGAGTTAAATATTCTTCCAGGTGCCTCAGAAATGTTCAAATCCCAGTGCAGAACTTCCCACAGGCTGTGAAATCTCTATGCACTCATTGAACTCTCTATGCATATGAATATGCAGCTTAAAAATGATGCTTTGTACAAACATGCAAATGGGATTAATGGCTGTAGTTCATTACTGGCTATTGATAGAGATTAGACACCACTGGACAACCATTTGGGGATGATAATGGATTTGAAATGACTGATCCACAACTTTGCATTTCAGAGGAACTGTGACACAGGATTATCATTGTTAATATAGGTCATAAATCTGTTCTGTACATGGGATTCATGTATCTGAACTCCTTTCAAACTACATTTTTCCCTACTTCAACAGCCCTTCATTAAAATTTGAGGGTTTGGAGTCATTCCAATGGAGGAAAAATGACCCATGCTGGATGGGATGGGTATTGAGATTAAGTACCACACAATAATGTCACACTGTTTAATGTATGTTATGGATATTGATTGGTACTATGCATGATTTTATGTGGGCTAAATATACTAATTTATTTTTAAAGTGCAGTAGCGTATAGGGAGACTTCAACTCACATCGTCATCGATTGAGGGAAAGTATTGGAATGATACAGAATAGACACCATTTCTGGAAAACATGGTATTTTTGCAATGTTTACTCACTGTATTTAATTTCAGGTAAAATGATTATTTCTCATGAAGTTAATGGAGGAAAATCTACTTGGCAATATCCTAAAGCAAGATGGCACAACTGGACCCAGAATCACCGTTTGCCTTCAGCATAAGCAGCTTTCATAATTGTTGGAGATACTACTGGCTAGGCTCCTACAAGCTCCTTGCTTCAAATAGGATGCCCAAATGCTCCTACCCCATGGTAAATAGGTGTAGAATTTTGGTGTGGGATGCTGGACATGCACTGGCAGAAAGCGTTTAGATGAGACACCATTTTTTAATTGAAAATTTTTTTCCTGTTGTTAAAAAGGTAATTTACTCATTGGTCTTTAAATCTTGCATAGAGTCCTGCACTGTTTAGTGCCTGCTGTCCTGCTGATATGCATTTTGCTACATCTAATCTCCAAGTATTGTAGCTAGTTTATATTTTTGTCTTTTCATTTTTATTCCTTACCTGGTATGCTTCCAAAGCCTCCTCAAAGGCAATTTTACACGTACTAAAAACTGCCTTCTACCAGGTGCCTAAATCATTTTAAAATCTCATTTAACCACTTTTAATTACATGACATTGAAAGACAGCTAACTCATTTTTTATACGTTAAAAAGCCTAGCCTGCAGTGAATGGTACCACACTCAATATTTTTGTGGGAGTACCAGGCTAATCTTAGCAAGCTAATGGATTTGAATGTAGCAGGCCTAACCGTGGTCTGTATAGATCGTAACCTGAATTGGAGCAATCTGCTACCTTGTGGACGTAACAAAAAAATCATCATAATGATCCTGAATGCAGAACTATAGGCTATGGTTTAGACCAGGCCAAAACCTTGACATAAAGGAATAATTGCGCACTGGGACAGAGACAAGCTGGTAAGAGCAGTGGGAAAGGCATCAAGTGAAACAGAATTTCTCTGTGTGTGTATGATTAGATATATCAGTTTCTGTCATCGGTGCTTGTTCAGAAAGGGAAAATGCTTTAAAATATGGAGGCCTTGTTAGGTTGAAACTTGTTTATCAATGACTTGAATTTGTGGTTTGAAAATTCATAAATACCATACTGGGACTCTTTTTGGTAGTAGGAGCATGTTATATTTAAATTATTGCAGACGTGAAACTGTCACTTTTGAATGGTAATGTAGCCTCGAGGAAGTTTTAATAAAAAAGGTGAACTTCATTAAAACGAAAGATTAGTACTTTTATGATGCCTAGTCCCAGGGTCTGTCTTAGCTAGAAGCAGTAACAAGTGGTGCTATGCCAAAAGACTACTTTATTTTTTTCCCTTGATATCACACCCAGCTGTCAGCCAGGTAGAATGTCAGGGGGAAACAGTTATCCTGTCTCAGGTCAATATATAAGCATGAAATATGATAAAAAGATCTAGTAATTAGGTAACGTAGAATGAAAAATTACCCTGAGTTTTGCACTTGGCATACTATACGTTGACAGTTTTCTGAAGATTTCCATCCAACAGCCTCGTGTCACATGTTTTTGCAGGATGGTTGCTTTTTTTTCTCAAACAAAAAGCCATGTACCTATGTACTGTCCACCATCTGCTGGTTACTGCCGTGCTTCCTGGCTTTGAAACTTCTTCATTCATTTACAGAAAGTCAGTTTATGATTGATTTTGCATTTTTGAAATTTTTTTTTTTCCTCAGCTTTGATGATAAATGAGGAAAAGAAAAGGTATTTTTGTATTTCTACTGCAGAAATATTCTGGCATTCACCTTCTGCATAAATGACATTTTATGTCCATTAATAAAACAGGAGTAAAATTGTGTTTAAGATTATTCTGAAGGATGAAACATATTACAATTACTATACATAATATGTGTCTTAGATACATAGTCCATAAGGATAATGAAAGCAACACCCAAAATGAACCATAGATATCAAAAAACCTAGGGGTTTTAATAAGAAATGTCACTGTAAATAATTAATGTGACTCAGAGTTCCAGTAACAAAAAAAGTGAACTATATCTCAAGTCTGTTTCAAGGTTACAAAATCTATTAGAAACAAAATCTTTGCTAGTGAGTGTTTTGTTCAAACACAGACTGAGAACATAAGGATGGCTGCACATGCCAAATTCTTCTGGACCATCTATCCTGTCCCCAGCAGTGAGTACCAGGGGATGCCTAGGAATGGATAAGAATAGAAAAAGGCATTTGTGAGGTTTTGCCTTAGTATCCTCCTGGATATTACTTCTTATTTCAAAGGTTCTTGTGCCAGATGCAGTTTCCACGTAAACCTTGATGTATTCCTCTTCCAGAATGTTGTCCCATCTTCCTTTGTACCCACGAAGAGTTGGATCCACATCATCCTTTATCAAGGAACTGTACAAGTCTCCTGCCCGGTGTGGAAACAATCACCTTTTGTCTTTTCAATATTTTTATAGGAACTTTTAAAATAAAATGCTGACCCCAACCTTTTTAAAATTCAGCCCGATTTTCACCTTCTCTGGTGAGAAGAAAATGAGGGGCTATGACAAAAGCACACCACAGCAAAGTAGGACGATAAAGAAGAGTTACAGTGACTGCATATCTGAACTGATGTTTGGTATTTCCATCCCTTATATTGGTTTTAGTATCAAATGGCAAAGAGAGTGTTTAAGTACAGCTCTCATAACCAAAGGTTGGGACCCCATTGGTAGGTATATACTTTCCTAAGTGTTACTGTCTGGATCACTGTTTCTAATCTGGTTTCCAAGGAAAATGAAGCTTACGAGGATGTATTCCTCCACCCCCCCTCCATGCTGCTTCTGCGCAAGTTCCTTACACCCTCTCCCATGCTCTCTGGTAACTTTTATCCTGCAGGCTAATTCGGACAAAACTTGAAGACAGAAGTCTAAAGGTTCAATCAATTCCTGATATATTCATTTAATCAACAGCTAAGATGATGGGGTGAAGAGGCAAAAGATACTTCCATAGGCATTCAGTCTTCATTAGTTCTGTTTTTCCTGGAATAACTCAGTTTTTCTAGATATTTCCTTTCTTTATCATCTTTCCTCTTGGGCCTAACATAAAATGTCAGCAAAATTAAAGTAATCTTTAACAGTATTTGCAGTTCTTCCCTTGGGCTTTGCTGTACTTAGGGTCTACCTGCACTGATACTGTCAACAGTATAGTAGCTTTTAGAATTTTGCTTTAGAATAATTGCATGAATAGAGGTAAGTAAGAGACATAATTTTTTCCAATTAAGCAATTGGAATATTGATTTTAAAGTGTTTCTCAATTGCCATGGTAAAAGACTGTTAATCCTGTAATGTTTTAGACTGTATGTTTAAAATTTGTTGTTGAGTTACTGATGCTGGTATTGTATGATCAAATTTCAGTCAGATGCTACTTGTTGCTGCAGCTGTTTTAGGACACAAAACTTCAACACAAGTTGTGTTTGTTCCAGTGTGTTGCTTGCAGAACCATTATTTGACAGCACTGTGTGTAAAGCTTTGCTTGCCGCCCTTTGATTTAGACTATAATTGTCTCAGGAAACGAGATGTATCTTAGTTTGTTTGCAAAACACTGGGCATGTCCACAGCTCTACATAAATAATACATACAAATGCTAGTAGCGCAGATGTTGCTACGTTCACTTAATGCCATGTAGAATACAGTAACAAAATTGTCTGATTGGCAGTACTGTCCCTGGCGACTGCTAAAAATAATACTCCTGTGATTAACTCTTAAGGTATGTTGGACAGAGAAGTCTACCTCACTATTATTTAGCAAATAAACTGTAGAGCAAGATGTTTTCTCTCTCCACCAGTACACAGAATAAAGCTGACCAAGAACGCTCAGTGGTTAGGAAGAGGTATTGCTCCAGTCAATGATATGAGAGGCTGAAGGAGGGATGTCCTAGGCAGCTCGATCTAATGATACAAACGGATTTATAATTTTTTTTTGGCTGATGCAAAATGACAATCCTTGTAAACTTTGAAGGATGGGATCTATGGTCCTGCTTGGCAGTTGATGTTGTGAAGCAAAATAGCTTGCTAGCATTATGTTCCACAGCATCTTCAGAGGTAACCTTGAGTGATCACCCTGGAGTAGCTGGAGGTTCAGATCTAAGTCCATCATCCAGAAGTATTTGAAATAGGTGCTTTGACTGTTGATACTGCATTTGATATAATTACAGGGCAACGCTATCAGTGTAGCTATTGCCTTCATTTGACTGGTATTCCGAAAAGATCATCAGTCACCTGGAATGTTGTAGAATAACTCTGTGCTAAAAGCTCATGTTGTTGCTGAGCATGACTCTTAATTATTGATATGTCTACAACTCAGTAAGTATTAATGGAGAGGGATCTTGTAGGGAGAACAGTGAAGCTGGAAGAAGGAGGAATGTACAATGAAAGGAAATGTGTGTGTTTAGAATATGAGGGAGGAAAGATTTGTTAAGGCTTGAGAAGTTAATGCTCCATCTGCTTTTGTGGAATGCAGAACTAACATTTCCAACTTTTTTTCCACTCTAATTGTTTCTGGAAGGATAGGTTTATAGCATTGATTAGGAATACCTGAAATCAGTTGAAAGGTAGAACTGTATGTGTATTTAGTATTAAGAAAAAAAGATCTATCCACAGAGACAATGCAGGGGTTACAGGTGTCATAGACTCTCCATTGCTTAGAACTTCTGAAAGTTTTTTCTACACAATTACTTTGTTCTAAACTGTACAGGTGTGTTTCATCCCTTATAGTGCTTGGGTCTGCTAGAAAGGCTAAACAGAAAACCTGCAAAACAGACCAAGCAGGACCATATAAATCCAACTCGTTGGGTCCATAGAGCACTGTACACAAATGTACTGCTACTTCCTTTAAAAAAATGACTAGCACCAGATTTCTACAAGTTGGCAAAGTTAGTTGCATATATGTGAATGTGTTTCAAGTGACAGAAAAGGACAGGGTTTGCGTTGTTCTTGTCTCCTAATATGTTGTCTGGTTCTTTGATTTGTTTGGTAAAAAAGAATCAATTTTCCTCTGGATTAAAGATATACACACTACATAGGATTACTTGGAGCTTTCTCTGTTAGTGATCAATCTTAAATTCAAATGGAGATTATGTATATAGCTGCTGATAATTAAGGCTGAGCATCTAATGTCATATTTCCTTATGTTTTTAATTAAAAAAATCAGTCAGCATTTTGTTTGAAAATCAGTCATATGGTAGAGGACTGTGTGGGTATCATACACTGTTAACTGACAGACTAAATCATGAAGAACATCTACTTTTCCCAATACTTTTTTTTCCCCCCAGATTCTATCATATCTATGGAGCAATAGTGCAATAAAAAAAATGTTGCAGCTGTGGGTAACAAAACATTACCTCAGAATTTGGAGTGTTTCTTTTATCTCTCAGGACCAAAAAATGCTGCAAATCAGAAAATATGCCATTATTGATCAGCTATTAAGTAGACAGGATTTTTTTTTTCTAAGAGCAGTATTTTTATTTAAATGCCTGACTTGGCTTGACGCAGCACGTTTTTTCCTTATGTGTGTGTCTGGTTTGAATACTAGTGTGCGGCAAAGATTTCATGACCACAAAGTGCAAGCACAGTGCTAAAAGAGTTCTGAGAGCCATCATTCCTATAAGCAGCAGTTTGTGCTTCCCAGAAATGCTGACATTAACTTCACACATGCATAATTGCAGATCCTCAGCTGATGCAACTCTGCTTTCTTTAATGAAGCGATGCTTTTTACATGCCCAGGAAATATTAGGGAGCTTGTATTGCAGGGGACCTGGGCATTGGATCCCTCTGTTCCTGAGTATTTTTGCCCTTACTTCCACTGTCAGTGTGTCCCTCAAAACTTTTCCCTGCACAAGCTACACTTTTGTTTTCAATCTCCACTTTTTCCTCCTTTGATCTGTAAGGAGTGCTAAACCTCATTTGTAACTCTTTCCCCTGCCACAGATTGCCAAATTGAATCCATTTGAACTACCTTCCTGCTCGTATCTGTTTTCTGAAAGATTTTCATCAGTGCCTGGATGGTGTATTCCTAAAATTCAGCCCAAGAAATCAGTTTTTCATGTAGCATTTTGGGGATTATGTATTAAAAAATGCATAAGCAATAAATCTCTTTTTTGTGATTCACAACAGTGGCAATGCATACTACCCTCTGAATCAGTTATAGATTTCATCAGTCCCACTTTATACCTGCTTCTGAATTTGTTTTAAGATAGCTCTTATTTCATAAATGTATAAGGGGTATGATAATTTGTCATTTCACTAATTTTATCTGTCTCCAGAAGTGAGATCTAGCTTGCGTTATTAAAGGTACAAGTGTTTCATTAATAAAAGCACATTTATTCCTAGCAGCTTGACAAAATTAGGGTCTCCTCCAAACCCTTACTTAGGCTTCAAGCTTTTATGCTTTGTTATATGTGAAAAAACCTTCAGAATTATTCCTATGCAATGTTAAAATTTTTGGGAGATTAATCTCTCAAAGCTTTGTCTAAGGCATGGAGGTGTAACTGCCTTAATGAGGATTATAATGATATTTTCACAAAAAATAGCAATCTAAACCATAAGTGTTAAAAATAGTCAAAAGTTTAGGGAGGTGATATTTCATAATGGCAAGTTCCCCCTTAAGATCTATCAGGTAAATGATGCACATAATTCAAGCTGTCTTACTAAGTACTTTTACAGAAGAATCTGGTGGACATCTATTGGGAAAGGAGGAAAGGAAGAATATAAAAAAAGGTTTCACACCACCCCTACCAGACCTCTTTTTCTTTTTTCCTCTCTCTTTTTTTTTTTTTTTTTTTTTTTTTTTTTAACACTGCAATAATGAACTAAATATCTCTGAGTATATTCTCAGGATGAAGTTTTACAGTAGTGCTTAGGATCAACCCTTGAGCTGTTTTCAGTTCCCACAGTTTTATATCCAGAGATTTGGAAGAAGGATTTCTACATCTGTGATAGCACATTTTCCATTATTCAAATAAAAGCAGAGTTTATTGGATCCTAAAGGCAAGATCTTCTTATTGATGTTGGTGAGATAACAGCAGAAATTGGTCTGAAAACCCAAGGTTAAAATATATTTGGCCTGTATTATCCCCAAACATTTTTCCTGGTTTGGTTTTTTTGTTTGTTTTGGTTTTTTTTCTTTTTTTAGTAAACACGGTAGAAAACCTCCATTATTCCTGGTATACTTTGGGAAGGCTGCATTAACTTTTTTTTTCCCCAAAAATACTTAAGGATGAAGTGGCTGTAAATCAGTTGATCTAAGTTTTATACTGGGAAGGCTGGTAGAAATGATATTAAAACGCAAAATTACAGGATATATGGATGCATTTGTTATAGTGAAGGGTTGGGAGGTGTCAGCATGGCTTTAGAAATTAAGTCTCAGAAATCTGTTAGAGTTCTCTGAAGGGCTTGCTGTGCATTTGATCAAGGGAGTTTCATAAATTTGGTATACTTGGATTTGCAGTAAATTCTTCTTCAGGTCATTTGACAAAAACTCTCAAAGAAGCAAAACTGTCCTGAATAAAAAGGAAATTTATCTTGTGAGTTTAAAAACTGGTGAAAGGATAGGAATAAAATGTCACTTTCAGAATGGAGAAATTATTATTTGAGTCCCACAGGGATCTGTGCTGGGACCTAAGTTATTAAGATGATCTTGGAAATTTGGGACGAGAATGACATGGATGAGTTTGCTAATTAGTCAGGGCAGTAAAAATGAAGGTCGCATGTGAAGAATTACAGGAAAAGAATTTCAGTCGCACCAGTTGACTTGAAGTGGCACATGAAAGTTAATGCAAAGTGATGTATGTAAGAAAAAATGGTCCTAATTGTATATAGATAAGAATGGGTCTAAACTAGTTATTAGTACTTAGGAAGGAAATCTTAGAGCCACTGTGGTCAGTTTTCTGAAAATTTTGGCACAGTAGTGCCAAAAATGCTAATCAAATTAAAAGAAACCAGAAAAAGCTACTGTGCCAATATATATCTTCCTTGAGTACCTGTTTCTTCAGTTTCAGCTCAAAAGGATGGTAAATGTGATCAAAAAGGTGGAATGATGTATGTATGAGGAATGAGTCAATAGAGAAGGAGCCTTCAGTTTTGCAGGTAAAATATGACAGGGGATCTATAATATCACAATTGGTTTAGAGATGGTAAACGTGTAGTCAGTGTTTACTTTTAATCACACTATTAGAATTAGAAGCACAAAATTAAATGAAGTAAGGTATTTAAGACCCAAAAATAGTTTTTCACAAAATGCATAATTAAATTTTGGAATTCATTGACACAAGAGATTGTGGGTGCCAAAGGTTTGCATTGGTTCAAAAATTAATTAGTCGTGGAAAAAACCTCCATGGATGCTTGTTAAGCACAAAGCTTCTGTCTCAAAGAAATCCTGAGCCATGGGCTAGGCCTGGGAGAGTTTAACAGGAGAATCACTCTACATACTTTTTCTTATTTTCTTTTTATTAAGAATCCCCTACTAGTTGTCATATAACATACAAACAGATGGACTTTTAGTCTGAAGCTGTATGTCCATGCTTAAATGAAATAGGACTATGCTAGCTTATATCTGAAGATTTGGGAAAAAAATCTGAGTTGAACTCCATATTTTTCATTTATATAATATATCAATGACCCCAAGAGACAGTGAATGTGTTGAAATGTTTATACTGAGTCAGAAAAGACAAAATTGTGATGCTTAAATAATAATTTATATGTAGGAAACAGTATGGATTTGGGAAATAAGAAAATACTCTTCCCTGAAGCTATTTTATTCTGTTTTGAAAGCAGTTTTCTGGGCTTAGGTTATTTTACTGATAAACTCATAAATAGACTACAAAAAGCAAGAACGTAATTTTTGGAACCCATATTTACTTTCCCATGGAAGATAGCTACTTCATATCTCCTTTTCTTTTGATAGCGTATTTAATACATGACCGCTTCATCTAAGATGTGTCAGAAAACTGTGTAAAGTAAAAATATGAAGGTTTTCAAACATATTTTTTGTTCATATGTATTTTAATGTGAAATCAACAATTGCTACTTAACCTATCTTTCTAAACATAGGTAAATTATTTTGCTGTGTACTTTGAAAAATCTTCACCTATTTCCTTTCTAAAAAAGACTCATTATTTTTATTCCTCATAATAGTGGCATCCAGCTGGTCACTTCAAGTGGGGATACCACAATGCAGATATGGCATTTTTCAAAACGTGGATGCATCCTGACTTTAGGAGGACATGCCCGTGCTGTACGGGTCTGCTTATGGCATTAGAATCGTAGAATTATAGAATTGTTTAGGTTGGAAAAGACCTTTAAGATCATCAAGTCCAACTGTTAACCTAAACCGGCCATCCCACCACTAAACCATGTCCCTAAGCACCTCATCTACCCTTCTTTTAAATAACTCCAGGGATGGGGACTCGACCACTTCCCTGGGCAGCCCGTTCCAATGCTTGACAACCCTTTCATTGAAAAAATTTTTCCTTATGTCTAACCTAAACCTGCCCTGGCGCAACTTCAGACCATTTCCCCTCGTCCTATCACCCATTACCAGGGAGAAGAGACTGACCCCCACCTCACTACAGCCTCCCTTCAGGTAGTTGTAGAGGGCGATAAGGTCTCCCCTCAGCCTCCTCTTCTCCAGACTAAACCACCCCAGTTCCCTCAGCCACTCCTCATCAGACTTGTGCTCCAGACCCCTCACCAGCTTTGTTGCTCTCCTCTGGACATGTTCTAGCAACGCAACATCTTTCTTGTAGTCAGGGGCCCAAACCTAGACACAGTATTCAACATGCGTCCTCACCAGTGCAGACATGCACTATCACTTCCCTACTCCTGCTGGCCACGCTATTCCTGATATAAGCCAGGATGCTTGTAATAAATTAAAGGGAGTGGTGCAAAAAACAGGCTTTGATGTGATTAACTAGATAAAGGCTTTACTAAATAGGGAGCTGGGAAGGACTTAATTTAAGATAGTGCCAAAAAAAAAGTATTTGCTTTTATTTGGCATCGTTTATTCTGTGGTGGTGTTTTTTTAAGGTCAGAGCTTTGTGGAACTTCAGTGTGTAATTTAAATGAGTAACTGAACAAAAATTTAAGTAAGTTTTCTATATAGTATTTCTAGCTCATGAGTATACTGCACACTTTAATTTAAGGTTGGACAAGTGGAAATTTATTTTATTCACTATATATGTTTGGCAAGGAGGCTCCTGATTAATAAATCAACATATACCTCTTCATTTTCTTTATTATCCAGGCAAATGCATTTATGTGAAGGTGCTTCTAGAATATTAGTATATTCCTGCTTACCAATTCATTATTAGTTCCTCAACTTTCTGCAGTTTTATTTGAGGTGACATATTTTGATTAATTTACACCTTGAAGGAATGGAATTGATTTTTTTTTTTCCCAAACTATTCTTTCTGGACTCCTGAATGACTTAGGAGTAATGCTACTGACACCACTGTACTGTTGTGCTAGGTCTGATTTTTAACAGCTGAGTGTCATCAGTCCGCAGACAAGTCTTCAGTCTCATAGGTGTTTTCCTCGGTTCTTTATTATCCAGTCCTAATGGCTTTTCCCATTTCCTCTCAGTCTTTTTCTTCCTTTGCATTTGAATGTGGTGTGCATTTGAACTCCTTCAAGCTTGTTGGCCACTGAAGGGAAAGAATTTTCACTGAAAAAGCGAGGGAGACTTTCTTCTTTCATTCTTTTTGCATCTGCTGCGATTGCAGTGAGCCCTGCAATTAAGACCTAGGACCGTGCTTGGTGAAAAGGGATTGTTGAAGGGGTTTGCTCTAGAAGTGAAGAACTTCTCTGATGAACATGTATGAGTTGAGATTTTTTCAAAAGGTTGTAATTCAGCTAGATTTTTTGAGAGCTAATTAAAACTTTGTCAGTATCAGATTTTCAGTCTGGCTTTCAAATTGTGAATTGAGGAAGCATTAAATAATAATAAAAACATTGTTTTCAAAATGGGAAACAAATATCCAATTTTTATAAAATCATAGACAAAGCCGTTAAAGTTTGGCAAAGTTCAAGACAACTGAGAAGTGGGTTTTATAACAGAAGTTGTCAGCCAGTTCTGATAACAAATGATGCTTCCCCCATTACTATCAGTAATAAGAATTAAAGGTCAGTGTTTTGCTTAGAAATGAAAACACTGGAAATCTGTTGTATTGTTGCCTCTTTTCGTAACCTGTTGTAGGCTTTTAATACTTTGATCATCCTTTATGGCATATTCATGACCTTTAAGAAATAATACTAAGAATAGCTTTAATTTTATGTCAGATTGGTTTTGCATTTGCATAGACAAAGGTTTTGTTTAGACACTTTAAAATATCTTCTCTACCAAGGAAGCTTTTGTAGTCAGAGGAATCAAAGCAAATCTTCATCACCAACCTGTGCCTCCCACTTACATTCATTGCCAACTCTCATTTCTACCTTCAGTGTATCTGATGTATATTTTGCATTTGAAAATAAGAGAGAAAGGAGCACAGCCATGACATGAAAGGTTAATTATCAGCATATATTTATTGAAACCTTAAGTCAAAAATCTCAGTGGTTAAAGGGAGCAGGAGGTGGCACAAAAATGTGGCATGGTATGCTTAAAATAGGAGTATTCAGAGTATGAAATAAAAAAGCCTCACTTGGAGTCCTCACTGGTGGACTTTCAGTCTGTTCACCATAAAAGCCCATGTGTTCATGTGCGTTACATTACCTAAGTCTAAAAGACAACTGAATTCTATTTAGCTAGTCTGTATGGATGAGTTTGGAAGATGTTCTGTAGAAGTGTATGTGGTGTATGCACTTAATATAAAATGAGCATGGTGGAAAAATTAGATGCTCTTGAAGAGCTGCTTTACAAAGGGATTTGATGACAAGACGTGGCTGTTTCAAGCTTAAGACATCCTACCTGAAGACCTAATTCTGCAGAACAGTCAGCTGCAATTGATCCTTATGGCCATGTTGAGTAATTCAAGTGAAATATCAACCCCTGTGTAATATATGGCAAGATGTGAAAATAAGGGAAAGCTATTGACAGATTAATCAGGCTGGTAGTCTCATGTCTGGATTGTTAATTTACTGATGCTTATGTACAGAAATACTATAAAAAGAACCTGCAGTGTCTTTTGGCTTGGCAGTACTAATTGCCAAGCTGATTGGCAGAGTTTGGCAACACTAATCCTAGATGTTTTCCAGAGCGTCACCTGTAAATTTGTTATGTGCCTGGAGTTCTCTGATACCAGTGAAGCCAGCTGTGCTGGGTACCATATAAATATGTAACCTCCTTCAGGCTTCTTTACAGTCTGGGTGTGTGCAACAAAATGGGAAGGTGGAGCAGGCTTACCACAATGGTTTTTGATGCTTAGAAGATGCTTTTTTTTCCTTCCCATCCTCACAGAATATGTGCTTATCTAGCTGTCATCTTTAGACTTCTCCCTCTCCAGCCAGTTGATATAAGGTCTGAACAGGGGACAGAGCACAAGGTAACATAGTTGTGGTAGGGTAATAATCAGTGATCACAGTTATTCTGCTTAATCTAGTGATTTATTCTTTCCACTAATAAGGAATTAACATTTTATAAATAAGCTCTGTCTTTCTTCCTTAATATTACGTATTTGGATGGATGCCTGCTTTCAAACTGAATGGTCCTGGAAAACAGCATGTTATGGGGGGGGGGGGGAAAGAAAGCAAGATGAATATCAAACCTATCACTGCCACCTTTCTAAAATAAGTATGTTGCAAATAAATGCTACAAATACAAATGCATAAATTTCTGTAATGGGTTCCAGATTTCAAAAAGATGTTTTTATATATTAGAAATGTACTTTTTAAATCTATAAACATAGATTTTCAAATACCCACAATGGAGTTCTCTGTAGTTGAAAACTTGGTATCAAGAAAGTGGGGAGGCTGTTTGCTATCTTTTAGCACCAAAATCCAAGGTGCAATTTCCACAATCATCAAATCCATTATTGGAGCCAAAGAATACAAGGTGCAACGTCTCTTAAATAGGAAAAGGTTGCCAACAGTTTTAATAAATTATGTAATTCTTTGCCTGTGATAAGAAAATTCAGCCTGCTAATTGTTTGAATTTTGTTTTATTAGGTGAAACTACTGCTGCCTTTTTTAATTTAATGGATATTATTCACAAGCATTTTTCTTCTGTGTACATTGGAAGTTTCTGTCATATATCTATCCGCAAATGGCATTCCTACCAGGAGGGTAATATGAGGTAGCTTTGTAGTTAATGATGTGCCCTCCAATTAATTATACAGTCTGAGTTTAAAAAACAAAACAGAAAACAAACAAACAAAAATCGAAGCACCTTTTGTGCTTTTCTTCCCTGAAGATACAGACACTTGCTGAGACGCAACCATGATCCAAGTTACTGAAAGATTGGAGGGAGTCTGAGTTCTGGTGTTGGAGCTTCTTGATGCTTTCTGCTGGGAGAATTGGCTGCTTTTAAAGGAAATTAAAAAGAAAATGGCACAACATCTGCGGGGCAGGGAGAAAGATAACTAATGTACCTGCCATGGTTAGAAAAATAAAAAAATCAGAAGCAGCAAAACACACGCATACCTGCTGCCTTCGCGGTTATGCCATCTTCTTAATGATTATAGGAAGCAGCTTGAACACAAAGAGGGAGAAAGAAAGAAGAAAGAGGCTTATAATTTGTGAACAGGTTTTTATTTGGTGCGTAGCTCAGATTGGAAATATATAGCCAGCCATCTTAATAGCTCAGCAAACAGTTCCAGGATTATTTTCTCAGACCATAAATTCAGGACTGTCAAAGTAATTTTGGCAGGATTAATTTCAATTATCCAACTGTAAATATCATCAGAGATTTACAGCTTGATCTCTGATATGCAAATCATACTGAACATCGTATATCTCATGTAAACACAGGCAGTTATTTAGCTTTGCAAACATATGCTGTAGACTGTATGTTAAATGCAAACATTGTTATTTATGCCTTAAGTGTGAGAAATTATTATCACCAAAGTTAGAACACTCGGATTTTTTTTTTCCTCCAGTTTATCCATTATATAGTCATTGAACCAGTCTCCATTTTTCTCTGGCCTCTTTCTGTAGTACAAAATATGGTGGAATTAGGCCACAGAGAGATGCAATTCTGTACTGTCCTGCAGCAGACCTCAGGGTGAATAAATGTCTGTGAATTAGAGCCATTGCTGCTTTCTGTTTGCTGTTTTTTAATCCATCACTTATTTGTTCTCCTTTTCATTTAACACAGTAACTTTTGTCTAGATCCCTGAAATTTCTCCCATAATCAAAACTTTATTTTAAAATTCTAAAAAAATGTAATTGTTTACATCAGTCCTTACTAGCTTACATTGCTAGTATCCTTTGGTGCATTTGTTCAGGTGCAAATTAAAAAAGTAACTAGTCTGTCATGATCACTTTTAATTATCCTGTATGACCACTGATATAGTATCTTGTTACTAAGGTATTAATATATTCTTTTACTTATTTCCATATATACACAAAAATAATTCTTGACACCTTTTGCTGTTCTACAAGACTGGGAATTTTCACTTCTTTACCTAGTGTCAGATGTATATGACATAAATTAATTCCTAGTTTATTTAAATATTCTTTTGTTCTTAAGCCTACATGAAAATTCTTAGCTTCTTTTATAACTTCTCTCCACTTGAACTGCTGATTATAGTTTTATTTTTTCTCATAAGAAGCATTTTAATTTTGGGAAATTTAGGGTTAGTATACATTCTAAAGAAATTAAGCAGGGATGGATTTTGTTTAATTAGAAGCCCCTAATCAACTATAGCTTTCCATGGAATGATACCATGCAGTGATGACACTGCACATTTTATATTATTAACACATCTTGACAATGTGCGGTGCAAGGCATGATTGAGTTGATTTTAAACTGCTGTTATAGTTTTAGTTGGGTTTTTCTTTTTTTGCTTTAGTCTCAATAAAGAAGTTAATGTTGCTTAAATTATCAAGCTGGCTAGTCAAACTAGTTGCTTTGTACAACCAGAGCAATGTGAAAAGGCACGGAGTTTAGCCAAACCTCTCCTGGCATCTTTTACATTAATATTCTGTTTCTTTTCCTTCCTTTTTCCCTTAGGCAATGGACAGCTTTTAAATGAAATATTCACTATCAGATTTGTAGTTATTTTTCACCACACCAAATGCATCTGTATCAGGACTCTATAAAATCTCCTTTGAAGAAACTCATAAAGATTGTCTAGTTTCAAAATGGAGCCGTACTTTCACATTTTGAATCATAATGAGGGCGTGTAACCAGTCCTTGTCAAAATACTCCTTTTCAGATGACACTTGTCTGACTCACTTTTCAGTGGGACAGAAGCCACAAGCTGTTCTGGCCAGATACCATGTTTAATTGATTCCAGTAAAAGCGAAGCTAATCTATTTTTCAGAATAGACAAATGTCCTCCAGGAAATTAGAAGGCAGGTAGAAGAACTCAGAGGAACTGTGGAAGGACCATCTTTAGGTAGTTTGTAATCTCTGTCCTGACAGCACATCAGGAAATGCTTGCCATTTTGATAAAGGAGAATTCCCTTTGGAATCCTCTGAGGAGTACTAGAGAGACAACCTGCTATTAATCCCTCAAATCAAAATGAGGCCTATGCCCAAGTCTCCAAATTTATAATTATGCTAGAGTTCCATAACACATTTTTCAGGACCAAAGAAAGTCTAAAACCTAGCTGTTATAATTCCCAGAGAGATGATTGTAAAAATCAATTTGAAGATGTGAATTATCAGGGAAAAAATGATATCCAAAGCATAGCTGTTGGGTTAAGAGGAAAATATGGCTTAATCTTCATAATACTGAAAGGATGAATCTTGAAGTACAAAACTTAATCCAAGAAGTGTGGCTTGAACTCCATGTTGTAAATGTCTTTAAATCATGTTACAGGGTTAGTACAAGACAACAGGCATTAATAATGAGAAATGTTTAATATGGTCGCATATATGCAAGTCCAAAAACCCAGATGAGTTTTACCTAATTCCCATAGAATGTCAAACTGGGCAAGTGATACAATTATTTACATTCGCTGAAACTAAGTGAAGAGGTGAAATGCTTTACTCAAAGCCATACAGAGAGTTACCACTGAAGCCATCACTAAAAACCTAACTTTCCATTCCTTGGTAACATGAAAAAAATGTCAGAATGAATTGTCTTCAAAGTTTCGTACAGAGTGAGAAGAAAGAAAATCAGAATTGGATTTTTAGCAGTAGTATAGATCCATAAAAACACATGTTTATATGATTATTATTCCTCTGTCACTTAAAGGATGCAGTGATAAAGCAATCTGGACTTGTTTGCAGTTGCATAGCAATATTCAAAGCACACATATAATTAGAGAAATTAAAAGCATATGCTGTTAGCGATATTACAAAGACTGACATAAACTAATCACCACTTGGGACACACTTTGTGACATAAATTAATCACCATTTGAGACAGTAGAAACATGTCTCTGTGGAATTACACTGTTAAACATGACAGGAATTGTGTAGCTTCCGCTGAAATGTTTGTATTGGTGGTTGTTGGCTACAGGTCTAGATAAATGAATATTCTCTGTGGTTTTTACTGGAACTGTCTATGGCAATTCAGCTTGTGCATAAGAAGCATATTTGAATTTTTTAGTAGCTAAAATGACATTGTTTTTAAAATGTCAAAAATACTTTCAGGTTTTTTCTAACGTGTTGAAAAGACAGAAATGTAGGAGCTTTGCTTTCCGGTTTCTGCTACTGTTCTTGAAATATGCAGCATTGTTTTTGATTAAGGGAGGGGAAAAAAATCAAGTTGCTATTTTATTTTTTTTAAAACTAGGTTGTGGTGAATGGAAATGCTTACTAAAATGTCTGAGTTCTCATGTCTGCAAATATTTCTAGTAGGTTTATCTGAATTCTACAATCAGTTACCTACATAAGATTTCCATCTTCTTTTATGGAAAGGTAGCAGAGAAAATTGCACTTGATTTGCATAAAAGGATGTATCCTTTTCTTATCTCAAGTGTTTCCTTGCTTCCATTATTTCAGTATCCAGTATGTCTTGGAAAAACTTATTAGATGCAGTTGAGGTTTTTTTTATGTTCCAGTTGCCCTCTGTCAGTCCAGGGATGCACAGATTTCCTGAATTATGTATAGTTGGCTGAGAGTTTCCTGTTGGACAGCAGAATGCTTTATTTGTCTGAACTGCTAAGATAATCTTCTGTAAGTTGGACACCTTTCTACTTGGTTTACCTTACTTGTCAAAATGCCTCCTAGATTCCCTGACACCTAGTTCAAGAACAGGATGAATTCTGAAGGTGAAACTTAGGCTTCCTTCCATCAAATCCTAATCAAACCAGCTGGCAGGTCCAGAAAACTTAGCCTGCTTTGATCATGTATACTGTAGTAGGCTCGAGTTTGGGGTTTTTTTCTGCCTTTGACAATGTGCAAGTTGAATTCCTTGTCTTATTTGCAAGTGTGCAGGTATTATAGCTATGGCTTCTGCAAAACATTGTTCAGATCTTGACAGGGTGTTTCCACTGTCCTACGTTCATTATTCAAATGCAAAGGATCAGCACTGCAGACATGCAGCATGTTTTCATAGTATGGTTTTTCACTACGTATCCAAGCTCATTATCCAGTCCTTTTCTTTCTCTTTCATGTTACATTCACTCATTACTGGCAGTCTTTTCTTTACCTAACCTGTTTTCCTAGAAATACTGTCTTACAGTATCTCAACCAAAACAAAAGTGAATTGTACCAACGGAGAGTAATTCATACAGCACTGAAAGTTGTCAGATACTATTACAGAATTCAGTGAAGACAACAGTTCATTAAAATGATGTATTTCAATCATCACAACCATATCCTGTCAGTACCAGTTAGTGCAAATATTACACGTATAGTCTGTGATATATGTTGGAGTACTGTTACTCAAAATCACAGTGTGCTGCAACACAAGTAATTGTAGATTGTTTCCCTGCTTGTATCTCCAGTGAGTTAACAAGAACAGGAATACATCTTAGTAAGCAGTAGTACAGGCATATCCACCTGAATGTTGAACTGTTTTTAGCTGCTAAATGTCTTCTAGTTTGAAATGAGATGAGTTGGTCATTTGATTGCAAATCTGCAAAAAGTCTGCTGTAATGGATGCCTTTATACATATAAATTCCGGTTGTTTGAATTCTTGTCCTCTGGCTCCAGGCAGTCTTCAGAGATGTGTGTATGTGATGCTTTTGGGGTTTGTTTTTTTCTTTTTCTTTTTTCTTCCTTTTTTTTTTTTTTTAAGGGTCCAGTCTTTACACAAAATCTTGTATTGCCAGATTATTTTCTCTCCCAAATGCTGGGACTCTAGTTGTCTATCATGTATCGTTAAAGCAAACTACATTCATCTTTGATTAGCTTCAGCTGGAACATGAACACAGGTCACATCTTAATCCTTAAACAATGACTTCTTATGTACAATAAGGGTCTCCTGGGTCTTTTATTAAAGTTGGAAGACATAGAATTGTGTTTGTAGCTTCTTAAAATGTGAATAAATATAATTTTCAGCCCAACAGTGGTTTGTTTTCTCAGTGACAGTTTTCAAAAACCTTGGGGCTCTTTTCTGTTCTAAATCTTAAATTTCCTGCTAGGACCACATACATATAATACAATTTCTTTGGTACCCTGTGCAGATTTTTTTTGATCCAGATCTCAGAATCTTCAACATAGACTTTGAAAGCTATAAAGCTTATAGACACACGATATAAGTGGTTAAGTCTTTGAACTGTTTACACAGCCAGTCTGACGCTTCTCATGAAAATATGGGGCAGGGGGGTTGCCTGAATGGAAGTGAAGGTCAGGATGAAGAAAACAGAAACATTGGTAACTTCCCTTCTGCGCTTCCAATATTCAGAGTAGATTTTCTGATGTGAACTGAGACACAACATCATGCAAAATTCTCATTCTAGAGTGGCCAATATCCTTCCCAGCTAGGAATCCGTTCACCATCTGAAAGACAATTTTTATGCATCTATCTACTGAACTCAGAGCCTGCAAAAGCATGTGTATCTGTGAGAAACCTATTAAATGTGTATTGGAATTATCCAGCTGATGCAAACCTAATGAATTTCTTTATATTTTAGTATCTTTTTCAAACATATTTATGTCACCAAAACAAAAATTCTAGGTAATACAGTCTTAATATTGAGACTGCGGTAAAATGTAAAAAAAATTGTGAATTATTTAATACAGAGCAGATAGTGATGGACCATTTCTGTTGCATAAAGGGCACGCCAGTTAGCTGCACAGTGTGAACATAGTTGAAGTTATACTTGTGTCTCTCCTCTGACGTTCTAAGAAAAAAATAAAAATACTATATGCAATCTTCTGCAGTTATGTTCTGCCAATGAAAAAAAGCCCTTTCATAGATTTTTTTTTTTTCATATCAGAGTTTGTTTCATAGTAAGATAGATCTGAGCTAACTGTGTTTGGAAGGCTAGGATGAAAACAAGGCCTTGAGGATGCAGTATGCAATACTAGGTGTGAAGTTAGCAGCTGGTGCTGCAGGTTGATGAAAACCTAATTCTAAGCATGTCAGCCTTCTAATTCTTATCAGGTTATCACTCATGGCTTGGCAATACTTTGATTACATACTCTACAACAGTCGTATAAACTCAGCATTGCTATGTGCAACTGAAGATTTTAGTAGTGACTTGCTGGAGATATATTTGCCAATGGAAAAAGATGATGTCACAACCTCTAGAAAGCAATGTCAGTATTAAAATCTTGGCAAATAGTGATCTGTTAGTTATTAAATACACCAGTTGGGCTTTTGGGACCAGAATTTGAGATCCTGATCATGGAGCTTCTCTTGAATATGCCTTTAGACATACTCATATGAGGAACTTCTTTATGTGCCTGTGCATGTAAAATAAACAGGTTTTGTGTTTGCAAGTTTGGGAAGAAAATGAGGATAAGATCATCCCATCTCACCAGGTAGATATCCTACATCCTCCTACTCTGAAGTGTCCAATTCTCAGAGAAGTTGCTGCATTTTCCAGTCCTGTGGTGTTGAGTATTGAAATCTTGCACACTGTTAGGAATGCATTAGATGTCCCAAACTGTTCTGATTTTCTGCCAGACTGAGACCAGATTCTTTTCAAAAGGACTGAGAGGTGCACTTCTCAAATTTCTTTTGGTCAAATCTGTCTATATTGAAAACTGTTGGATGTTGTTTCCATTCGTGCTTAAGAGTGAGTGATTTGCTAAGGAAATTTAAGTATTTAAAAAGTAATTACTAAGTAAAGCAAAGGACTGTCTCCCTTTGAAAAGTGGGATATATGTTCAGATCTATAAAAGGAGGAAACTAAACCAGTACTCTCATATTTTGTGCAAGTGCATGTGTTTCAAGCTAACCTTTTCCTCCAGTGGTTGACAGAAGGAAATACAGCCCTTTCCGGCTCTATTTTGGAGCAGGGGTGGGTGGGAGGGGGAGTTATAATATAAAAATGGGCTTGTAAGAAGAAAGGAGCAGAGTGGTAGGAGCCTTGGGTAGAGCCTTTGGAATTTAGCCCCTCACACTCTGTGTTTGAGTGGTACTGCTGC
>NW_009258281.1:573221-579780 GCF_000687185.1 Egretta garzetta | reverse complement strand
CTGAAAACACAGAGGCAGTCCTGTAGTTTGCTATGATGACCTGAACAAAAATGCTAGCACCTGTAGCTTAAATCAGTAGCCCAGGCTTTTTATTCATTACTCCAGCAGCTGCTTATTAGAGAGCCTAGAATGATATTGTTTTTGTTGTGGCTCCGTGTCTAAGAGCACAGCAAATCCATTATTCATAATATCTTCCCAAGTTCACAAAGCCATTGAATAGTGCTGCATATCTCCTTAAAGCTGCCACCCACTCAAATCCATTTTATTTGGACAAATAAAGAAACTCTGCACTGAAGAAAACCAATTTGAAAACACACTGAAATTCATTTTCCTCACTTAAATATTAAAGTGCTTATATTTGTTGCATTTCAGCCATGTTGTACTGTTTTCAAAAAGGATTTGCTCATTTAATAGGTCTACAGGAATTTCAGTAGATTTAAAATATGGAAGAAAATAAACTAACATATGACAAGAGTAACACAGCCTTTTATGCAGTGAATCTGCACGCTGTAGATTAAACCCATCCATTAATATTCTGCATAACTTCATACTAATTTACAATACCACAGTACTGGCCCAGGCTCTCATGGTTCTCTGCAGTATTGCAACTGACTGTTGTTGGTTTTTTTAATAAAATAGTTTTGTATTTGAAAAATGAGAAGGGCTAAAGTCCCTGGTTTGCAATATAGTAATAAATAAAGAGGGGCCTCTCCCATTCACTTACTGTTGCATTTTTGAATTTAAGACTGTAGGTTTTTCTTTATCTGACTTTTTTTGATAAAGGCATTTTTTTTTTCTAAATCAGAAAACAGTAAGACACCTTCTGGTAGAATCATTCATGGTATGTATATAGTTTTGGTGCCTAATGCAATGTTCAGTGAGCACAGCTTGCAGAAGTCCCTTTACATGTGCGTTGAACACTGTGTTACCCGTGGTGCTTATAGGAGTCTTCCTGAATATGGGTTGCAATGAAGATATAACAATGTTAGTCTAATCTCATATAAAAAAAAAAAAAAAAAAAAAAAAAAAAAAAAAAGAAGGAAGCTGGTGAAATTAGATTATGAAGTGCTGCTCCTGCTTTCTCTATCCTATGTGGATTTCCATCACTATAAAGCTAGGCCAGCAAATGGAGGTAAATTAATGGTGGAGGTTTTGTTTGTTTGGGGGGTTTTTAGGAGGGGGAGGGGGAAGGAGGGGCAGAGCGGAGGTGGATGTTGTTGTTTTTTGAGAGGTTTTTTTGAAGGCTGATACTTGAATTAAATCGGTTTTATAAAACCTGTGTCAATGTAGTTGAGTTCTCTATATTTATTCTGCTGGTCCCCTATATAGTTCTTGTTT
Organism: Egretta garzetta; assembly: GCF_000687185.1. Lineage (NCBI taxonomy): Eukaryota > Metazoa > Chordata > Aves > Pelecaniformes > Ardeidae > Egretta > Egretta garzetta. The sequence goes on along the minus strand of NW_009258281.1, from coordinate 578,442 downwards.
CAGTTTTTCCCTTTTTTCAGTAGTTTTACAACAGTTGATTTGGAAGGAAGACAAGACTTTTGTTTTAGAAACAGTGAAAACCTAGGTCATCTTTCATGCAGTTTAATGTCTACTCTTAGCAAACAGAAGCCCTGAGAGGGTAATTTCTTGTTCTTCAGTGAGACAAGCCTTCTCCTTGTCAGCTTCTGCCTAATTCTGTAGTCACATAACAAAGTTCTCACCTAAGCAGATGTTACAGGGTGGGCTCCCTTCAACTTATAGGCGCAAAGAGTTGGATCTTTAAAAGTGCCTGAAGGGTTGATTGAAAATCTGTTGGAAGCGGGCACATTGTCACTTTTGAAAATACCATTAAGGATCTAACTGATTATTTATGCCCTAAAAAACTATATGAATCTGAGACTCTGCATTGTCAGGGAAGTTTGGAAATTTCATCCTAAATGTACAAAGTTATAGCGAATATGGTATGATAGTTCTCTACAGGATGAACTTGGAGTAGGCTTTGGCAGTGGTGTTATAGACTTCAGTGTTACAGGAGTAGCATTTTTAAAAAATGTGCTGTTATATACTGTTACAAAATTAAAATCCCATAAAAAGCAATTATTTATTACATTTGTCAATGACTTTTCAGAAGAAATGGATCAGCTCAGCCTCACAGTAAGATACCAGGATTCAACAGAAAATGTGCATTCCAGTATAGCATAGTAAGTTTATTTGGTCTTCTGGTGTAAAGATATTTCAAATTTTATTTTTCATTTTCGCATTTCTCATTATCTATATTATGTGTGACCAGTCAGTAGTTATGCATATGATGCAGTTTTTTTTATCTACCAACATAATCAAGTAGAACAGTGAAATAAATGATGAAAAGGAAGAAAATAAAACAAATGAGAAAGAAATTCTTCAGGGTGCTTGAAATGCACTATAAAGGAGATCTGAATATTGAGTTTAGATGGTTCACCTTTTCCCCAATATTTGAACAGCAGAAGCCTAAAACTGCACAATAATCTGACTGAATAGAACAGTTCTGACATAAGCATTAATATACACACACAAAAAAAATGAAATCACATGGCAGTGATCCATCTGTTATCTTTCAAATCAACAGCAATAAGATCTTGGATGAATTAACAGAGACATCTGGGTTTAGTTGTTCAGGGTTAGCCAGAAAAGGTAGAAGCTTTACCTGCGAAGTTTCTGTATTAAAAAAAAAAAAGGCAAAAATAATAAAAACATGGCAGCTTCCTTATTGACTGCAAAAACAGGACATTGGTTCAATGCTGATGTCAGCTGATATGGTAATTGAGGATAACCCACTGTCACCAGGGAGTGAGATTTTGCTTATTTGGCGGCAGAACTGCTGAGCAGAAAACATGCTCGTACTAGTTCTGCAGTGTTTAATGTCAGCTTAAATGGTTTAGATCTATTTTATTATTACTGAGATTGCGCTTATCTGATTATCTAGTACCCATATGCCTTGAGGGAGTAGGAGATAATTGTTTAATAAAATAAGGCTATGGTTTTCAATAAGTGATTTCTGGTGCTCCCGTCTTTAACTGTCCAACGAAAAAAATCCCTTAAGAAAGCTTGATTTGCAGAAAGTGCTGAGCAAGGATTAGAGTCAAAAAATAATATGAGCATCACCATGTACCTTTCTGAACCTGAGTGCACCTTGCCCTTGGATTGATGTCAGTAATTCTGGGATAGATGTTTATGCTTTCTGTATATTGCAAGGGAGAAGCAGGCATCTCAGAGGAAGAGAAGATTGTGTTCTAGTCCCTGTCCTAAAGACTGAAATGGCATTTTATTCAATAACTGTGAAATACAAGAGCTGGCCTTGGAGAGGGACCACTTCAGATCTCGTCACTCTGAGAGCTGTGAACATTGGTCAGCAGAAATTTTTTTCTTCAGCTGACTGAATTTATTGTCATCACATAGTCAGACTCAATGACAAAGTAATAAAGTTATAGCCATGAATAGATGGTTTAATACATGTGTGTTGACTTTCCTGAGACAGAGGGAAGAACTAAACCTAGATGTTGAAACTTGATTGAGGAATCTTGGGTGTGCACTCCTGCATCACGTTAGGAGTGGGTACCAATGCACTTTGTGTGGGGTCCAAATCCCATAGGTAAATGTTAGAGATGTTCTGGGAACGCCACCTAAGTTGAGTTCCTTAAAGTAGTGTTAACAAACTTACTCTTTGTGACTGAGTTCAGATTGCAGATTGCTAAATATCATCAGGATAAAAATACTTTAGACCATTCCCAGGCGTCGGTCTTTTACTGGTGTTTACAAGCAAGACCAAGATTTTGTATATGACCAAGACGATGCTTGGAAAGGACACTTATTAAGATCTATTTTTTTGATACAAATGCCTAAATTTGTTCCTATCCCATGACTTTCAAAGTAATTTTTATTTACCTGATTCTAACCTTGGGAAAATATGTCCCTTTTCAAACAGAGAATAATCCAAAGTTGAAGCATATAAAAATGCATCTCAATTCTGAAAAATTTGGATTGAAAATAACATGCTACTGTTCAAGTTAAAGTAGCTGAAATAAATTATCAAAGTTGATTTGGAGCCCAATTTCAGTGGAAAGAGAGCTTTTGCAACAGCTGTTGCCATGAGCTGAAAAATGCCCAGTGCTGCCAACAATTAGGTATTGACTAGTGAGATTTTAAAGATACGTTGACAAGGTACAGAGTTCAACTGAGCCTACACAGTAAAAGGTAATGAAGAATATATTACGATCTGGTATGAAAATATATGTGCTACATTGCAAAACTTTTAATCTTGGCAGTTGCCCTCTTGGAATGGACTGCAATGTTACAAAAGTATTCCTTGCCCTCCTGAAGACAGACCTGGCAACTGCAACCCGTTTGCTGCTGTTAGGGTGGACGTGGCGTGCTGCCGAGGCGTTCAGGCTTCTCTGGCCTCCCTTGCTACTGTGACTCAATCCAGAACAGCTACACATGAAAAAATGGTTGCTTCAATTCATGATGATCGCTTGTTGGTGTCTGGGAGATATCTGTTGCTATTTTTAGGCTGAGTTTGGCAAAGTGATGTGTCTTCTGGTCCTGGTTCAGCTGAAGATGTAGGAAAATACTTACATTTAAAGATTTGCTTAGTTCCCAATAGCATCTGTAAAGGATTTTACAGCATTACTACCTTGTTTTAGAAACCAGTCTGATCTTGTAGCTGTGGATACCGTTCTTCTCATGAAATGACACTTATTTTGGGTGCACGCTGTGATTATATAAGTTTAATTATATTGATGTAAAATCATACTGTTAATGGGGAAAGTTTGAACAAAAAGACTGTAAACCATTCTTAAGTAGAGATCTTAAGCCTTACTCTGTTACCTTTCCTTTTAAGAAAAAATTAGGCTACACACAGAAAACCCTTTATCTGGAAGCAGAAAATAGTATAAATAATAATACTTCTTATACAACATTTCACTTGTTCAAAGAAATGTAAGATGTTAAGAGGCTAAAACTTCAGAATAATTATAAGCAGATTCATTATTCGTGTTTCAAGCTCATAAAAAAGGAGATAGATTATCGGCATACCCTATTAGTTTTTCACACCTTCTAGTGAAAGCCTAAGTAGAATATTATTAATTCAGTAATTTGCGCTTTTCACTCATAAAAAACATATAAACCTGTTGTCAATCATATTTATTATTCTCAATGTTTATGAAATGGATCCTGGGTTTGAGTAGTATTCGAATCACTCAAAGAACATAACGTAATGGTTTATATTTCTTTTTTGTCTACTTTTGCTAGACAGGTCTCCCCAAACATGGTACCCGTGAAAGTCTTTTGTTCTGTAAAACCCAATGAACCACTATCTGTGTGTGCTCTATGCAGAAACATGCTCAATAATCAATGGTAGAAAATAAGGATTCTTATTATTTCTCAGGCTAGCATCAGGCAGTCAAGTCTATGCTCAACACCATAGCAACCAGTGTGTCCTTAAAACTTTGCCTTTGTGCTTTTTGTCTGAGAGTATTTTTTTTCTCAGCAATATGTCTTAGTAAGTTGATCAGTATCTCCCTAGTAGTGGAAGTTTCCACACACTCAATAAATACACAGCTTCTACTAAAATATGTATAGTAAAGCTCTTCCAGCAAAATAAATACGGTGTTATAATTGGCTACTTTTCCACTAATACATGTTCTGTTACATAAATTACAAGGAATTGAGACACATAAGCATTTTAATCCCAAAGGTAAGGCAAGAAGTTTTTCAGTCTCTTTCTCCTGCATTTATAGAACACTGTTTCAAGGACTGTGATTATTTGGCTGTTATCTAATTTCACTGCAGAATAGAAATCTGACTGGAGCATTGCTTTCTGCTGGTTAATTACAAATTTATTAGGGGAGTTTTGACCAAATGTCCCTCACTATTAGACCTTGCTGAATATGAAGTTCAAGCTATTAGACTTCATTTAATGTAATACATTGCCCTCTTTTTCTGTTCTGCATGTGCTTTTTTGTATTTTTTTGTGTTCTCAGGTATGTTCAATTTTCCCTTTCTGGGCATTGTTTGCCAAAGAGGCTCTTTCAAGTTATAGAAATAGGACAAAGTAATTTTTAGAACTGCAAAATATGTAAGGAGGGAAGGTCTCTGGAGATGAAATGAATTTCCAACGCAACACAACAAAATAGCTTTCCTGTTCTGTTTGGATGTTGCTGTTGACTGAGTAGCTTGTTAACAGCACACAAATTCATAAATGGTAGAAAGGCTGCAGCACTAGTGGAGATGGCACCATGCAGTAAGAGAAACACATACTTGTATTTTGAGTTGGGAGAAAGGACAAGCTTTGGGGTACTCTAGAATGGACTTGCTTTTGGCCCATATTCCTCCTGTAGGTAGATTTTAACACTTACGTGGTGCTTGCAGGATTGAACCCCAAAAATCTGGGACTGGACTGGACTGGGGAACACCTCAGACCTCATAAAACAAGATGTAAAGGGCCGGTTGTGCTCAGATGCTGCCTTTCAGTTTTCTCTTAACAGTTTTGCTAAAAGGGAGGGCTTGCAATATATGTTAGACAAATTCAGTCCAGACTGTGGGCTTACCTGAAGGTGTAGTTGCACCCTGCGTGGGCACACAAGCCTGCCCTGCGTGTGCAAAGGGGTTCCTTATACAAGCAGGGCCAGAAGAGGACTGTGACTACAGTTCCCACTTGCAGCAGGGTGCTATCTGTTCAACTACT
>NW_009258281.1:539490-573190 GCF_000687185.1 Egretta garzetta | reverse complement strand
GGCTGGTGACAGTTTTGTTGAGTCTTTATAAATTGGTGTTAAGGGAAACCTGCCATGCTCAAGTCAGCTTCCGAAAAGTAAGGGGGAAAGAACTTTGCTAAATTTTAGAGAAGAAATCTGCACTCTGAAAAATAAACTGCTGCAGCCTTTCAAGACTTACCAAGACAAAAATGTAACTATTAAAGTTGACTTGTGTCCTTTTAATTAAAAGAAGTGATTTGATCTATTTCAGAACCTCCGTGTTTTAAGAGGTATGACTCCTAAGGTCTCATGTTTCTCAAGGAGGTCTAAGAAAACAATACAGCAGTATTTTATTGCAGACTTGTAAACTTGCTGAGTCAGAGGAGTAATGTTTGTTTATATACCTAGAAAATATTAGTACAACATTTATATCATGCTTGGGTTTCTTCCTTGGCTAAGCCTTCCTAGTTGCTAAGCCCTTGCTTTTGGCAGAAGGAAAAGGAAAAGGACAGAGGAAGGGAAAGAATTGCACCCTTGAACTTACCAGTTAAGTCCATACCACTTCAGAGATCAGTTCCCTTTTACATGCTCAATTTACGGTGCACTAGACCAAAAGCCTGGGCTGTCAGGCTCCTGTGGTGATAAACCTGGATCAAATCCTGCTCCTACTGACATCAGTGGCAAACCTTGTGTTACTTTCAGTGGGAGCAGGACTTACACACCATGCTCATTGATTCAGCCAGCCTTACCTGGCCGAGCTCAAAGCAGCCTCTGATGTGAGCAATGACAGAAAGGTTTCATACTTAATCCTGCTTCTGCTCACCGTGAGTTTAAAAAGTGTAACAATTAAAATTATCTGCAACCAACAATATGAAGTGATTTCACATGATTTAATAACTCGGGAGTAACTCTGCAAACTGACCCTTGCTAGGCAAACCCTGACTTACAGCTGCTTTTAAATTGGGGCATTGCTCTTTGTTTTGCAGAGCGCTTGGGTTGCAAAGATTAAAACGTTTCATGAGTGCTGACTATTAAGAGAAACTACACACAGAAAGATTTAATTTCTATTTTCTTTCTAAATATTTATAAACATTTGAGAAGAAATGTTTACATTTTCACAAAACCAGTAGTAGCGTATACTTTACCACTTCATTTTCGAAGTGTCAGCCACTAGTTTGAAGGAGGGCACAAATGAACTTTCACAATTTGAAGAGAGCTTCATTTTATTGAAGATAAGTAATAATTGAATGAAGTGGCTCGTATTGACAGCATTGTGCTGGCATATATATTTTCAAAGAGAAATGTACGTTATAGAGGAGGTGTCCCCACATGTCAGTGTCTTACAAAATGGGTTACATTTAGTGAAATAATGGGGCAAGAAAAAAGATCATTGTCATAAATGATGGTAGGCACTTTTTACTGAAATACTGGTAGTTTTACATTCTTGACATGAATAATTGGATGTGTCATATGTGAAGCTACCTAGAAATAAAATAGAGGTCATAAAATGTAAAGACATGATAGGGTGCATTTATAACAGCATAAAACAAACTGGCACTTTAATGTCTTAAGCCAGCTCATTTGCTATACTTGCCCATTGATCTTGGGTAGAAAAGTTCTATGCCTAATTTAAACGTATTTTGGAGATAAAGCCATATACTGGGAAAGTGATAGGATTTGGTGATAGTATTCTCCTTTTAACTACTACAATTACGATAACGGGATTGGAGGCTGGTGGTTGTGTGACCTTACAAAACTTCCTGAGAAATGTTGTGTCCACCTTCATAGCAGGTGCCTTTCTGGTGTAATTTAGCTTGACATTTTACCTGTTAGTGATTGCAGGTCACATAAAAGAATGTTATTCAATAGACATGAGACTGCATTTAGTTTAGTGTTTGTTTCGTGGGATGATTTGAGAGAATAGTTGTTGGGAAGGAGAGTACAGTTTGAGAGTGTTAGTGCACTGAATGTCTTCCTTTGGAAGGTGTGTAAATAGATGGCTGGTAGAGGCACTGACTCAAAAGTACATGCTTAATCTCATTGATTTGGATTGACTTTTAATTACCATGCTTGAAATGACATTTAATATGGTATGGCAATAAAATAAGTAACTCTGACTACCTAACTAATCACTGAAATGGTATCATCCCCAACCCCCCGATTTTTCCAACTGGAGCTGAACATAGAAACCGCATGCTTAAAAAAAAAAAAAAAAAAAATCAAGAAAGGAGGCAGAGCTTGCCCTGTTTTCATGGGATTGCTAGTAAGCATGTGTTGTGTGGTTTTTTTGAAACACTTAGATAGCGAAAGAATTGGTAACATGTAATCTCACTTGTCGCTCTGGTTTGCTGTGTGTCTTTGGAAATGAGTACTAAGCTGGTATGGAGCACGGCAGGCTGTCCAGCGCTTTGTGCCCTCCATAGCCTTTAGCAATAAATATGTACCAGGCGACTATAAAATGTTCCCATCAGGGTGTGCCGGCTTCTTGTCCTTACTGAGTTTTAACTCCTTCTGTGCAGATAGGAAAGTATACAGGGCAAGAGAATTCTACCCACTGCCTGTATTTTCTTTTCATTTATTGTACAGTTGATGCAATACCTAACTAGTGCATTATTTGGCTGCTATCGTCCATTAGTGTAGAGGCAGCAGCCTGTTAATATTCAGGGAAGTCTTATGTAAGTGGAAATGTTTCATATCTTCTGTTTTCAATGCAGTTTTACTGAAAGCCCTTTTGAATTTCAATGAACGATTCTGGAATGTGATTCTCCAAAGAGAAGTCTCTAAAAATTGAGCAAGTAAAATTATCCCATCGCTGTTGAGCTAGTGATATCGATAATCATAGAATCATAGAATGTTTTGGGTTGGAAGGGACCCCTGGAGGTCATCTAGTCCAACCCCCTTGCAGTGAGCAGGGACACCGCTAACTAGATCAGGTTGCTCAGAGCCCCATCCAGCCTGGCCTTGAATGTTTCCAGGGATGGGGCCTTCACTACCTCTCTGGGCAACCCGTTCCTGTGTTTCACCACCCTCATTGTACTTCCTTATATCTAGTCTAAACCTACCCTGGTTTAGTTTAAAACCATTACCCCTTGTCCTGTCACAGCTGGCCCTACCAAAAAGATTTTCCCCATCTTTCCTATAGGCCCCCTTTAGGTATTGAAAGGCCGCAATCAGGTCTCCCCGCAGCCTTCTCTTCTCCAGGCTGAACAAGCCCAACTCTCTCATGCTGCAGCCCAGAGTCCGGTTGGCCTTCTGGCCTGCCAGCGCACATTGCCGGTTCATGTCCAGCCTTTCATCCACCAGTACTCCCAAGTCCCTCTCGGCAGGGCTGCTCTCAATCCTTTCTTCCCCCAGCCTGTACTGATACCGAGGGTTACCCCAACCCAGGTGCAGGACCTTGCACTTGGCCTTGTTGAACCTCATGAGTTTCACACAGGCCCACCTCTCTAGCCTGTCCAGGTCTCTCTGGATGACATCCCGTCCTTCTGGTGTGTCAACCGCACCACTCAGCTTGGTGTCATCCGCAAACTTGCTGAGGGTGCACTCAATCTCGCTGTCTAAGTCATTGATGAAAACATTAAACAGCACCGGTCCCAGTACGGACCCCTGAGGGACACCACTCATCACCGGTCTCCATCCGGACATCAAGCCATTGGCCACTATCCTCTGGATAATGGTATGATTAATTTAAATGCCAACATTCATGGTATAGGTATGCTTCTTATAACTATAACAGTCTGTCCATGTTTGTCTGAACCTGTTAAGAAAAATCAAAACCTGATGAGGTAGCATAAAGGCTGATTTATTGATGGACGTCATTACCTTACCTGGATTTAAGGGAAGGGGAATTGACTTTGTAGAGAAAAAGAGAAAACTGAGGATAATTAGTCATGAGTGTAGAAAATGTGTTAACTGACGTTTTGCATTGAAAAAGTAGTAGTAACACAGGTAAAGGATGAGGGTTGGAATCTGTGTCTGAGATGAGGTTCAGAATGCAATCTGCAAAATACTGAACTACCGAGCAGTATTTCTACCATGGCATCATTGATTCAGGACCGCTGTTTCTGGATGTAAGTGACAAGAGTACTGCAAATGCCTAACCTACTGTTCATAGATCATTCCCTCTCTCTTCTGAACTAAAATGTTCAGAGATGGTGAAGCTTATATCCATGAGGTTCATAAAGAGAAAAAACCATTGCATAATGAGTGTTGCCACAGATTTATTCTAATGTAGATAAACTTGAACCACTGGATAGAAATATGAGCTCCCATGAAAAACAGGGCAATGCTCTACCCCTCATATCAACTTCTTTTATTTTTGGAAAAAAAAAAATCTAAATAAAATGTTCCCCTTTCTGGCCAAAAGATAGCTTTTATACAAGACAGTCTTGCTGAAATTATATCTCAGCTGGAAGGAAAGATGAGTTTATTTAATGTAGCAGTTGGAGGTTCTTAGAAATATCAGTCAGTCAGTTACCAGAGTGGTAAATTAAATCTTGAGAGGCAGAGCTCGCTCATCAGTACGCAATGATATGGAAGTGGCAAGGAGAGAGACAGACAACTACATCAGGTCTGGGTGTTTATGTTCTTGATGGAAAAGTACAAATCATTTCCTTCCCTTCTGCTGCTGTCATGGTCCATGACTTTAGTCCATTTTCACCTTGCTAAGGGATTCTGAATGGGCCTTCCTGCTTTGGCACCTAATTAATCTCTCACAAGCCTGTTCTTGCAGCCTGTCTGCCTGGGATAGTGCGTATCTTGTGTCAGTGACTCACAAACAAAATATTCTTTTCTCCTTTACTTTCTTTTCCTGTGTTCTTTCACCCCAAGCCACTTAAGCAGGTTGAAGATGTTGTTCTCCCCCCACCTTTGAAAAGGACATACATACACCCTGTTATCGCAGGAAAAATATCCCCTTTTCTTCCAGTGGAACACTGTCATACTGTGGTATGTAAAGTTGTCTATGCTTTCAAAACTAGTAAGTGCCCACAGAAACACACAGCAGGATTTTGCTTGTCAGAAACTGTTCAGCAACTTGGAGTCCTTACAGTGTAACAGCCAAGCAGGAAATCATTGGTCACTTCTAAAAAATGGCATACCTATACACAAATAAAAGTATATGATCTGAGATGAAAAAGCATGTTCTGTGGTATAAAACATTACCATGAGAGTAAAACAAAAAATTATTTTATTGAAGTTTATTGTCGTATATCAAGTGATCATGAATATGTTATCTTGCGCACTGAGCTCTAACAGCCACAATACTTTATGACTAGTTTAAAATGAGTCCTTGTGATAAAATAACACATGCAGTCTATATAACAGATAATGCCGAATAGTATAATGTATTATCTATAATAGAAAAACATAGATTCTGTAAAATTATACCAGTGGAATCTAATATTCCTTTGAAATATATTTCCTGGGTAATATTTCTACTCCGAACTTTGACTATGCCTTCTGTGGGGACAGGGTTGGTGTTCAGCTCAGCACAGCATATGCATTTCAGTCTGGAAAATGGAAAGGCATTAAAATAGGACTGAGAAGTCAGTTAGATCAGTGGTCGGGGTAGTGTCCATCAAAACCCTTTAGCTCTACTGGCCTGTATCTGATCTGCAGATACTGATCTTCTTTCCTGTTGATACAAGACCTGTAAGAGCTGCAAGAGTCTTCTGGTGATATACAGGCCGGAAGAAAAGAAAAAAAAAAAGAATCACATCTTTAATTCTCCCTGCTGACAGCTTCCTTAATAAATATTGTAAGAAATTTCTCAGTTAAGAGCCACCCAGTAATCTAATTTGCAAGCCCCAATGATATATTCAGCAGCCAGCTCAGGGGAGGTGTGTTTCTACTGTCAGAATCACATGAGCAGGGAATAAAATTCTGAGCTCTCACTGTAAGCTGTAATAATTTATGAAGAGTTGTTGGCTTTTATTTTTTTGCACTATTTTTGATTCAGCTGAACAAAGAGGATAGAACTGCTACTGATTTTACATTGATTAGTTTTTTTCATAGTATGCTCACCTACCTGTATGTTTTCACAGGGTATAACAATACAAGCACTGCGAATTCATGAAGTTTCATGTATATCTAAAGCAATCATAGACTGAAACCCATATCAGCATGGGCAACCTGTGTGTACAGCCATAATGATCAGTGAATGATGGTTCATTTCAATTGTCTCCCCTCTTGACATGCTTTGTGTAGGAGTGAAGCCTTTGTCATTCTGTTCAGTTTGAATAATCCCGGATTTGTTTGTTGCTTTCTGTGTTGTCCTGGTGAGGCATCCTTGGGCTCTTCCTTCTCTTCTTCTGTGCTCCAGTTGAAGGAACATTATTGTCTGGTGTGCATGCCAAAACCAAAACAGAAGCCAAAAAGCTTTTATATGATCATAGCTATATAGCCAACTTGAGGCTGTTTTGTGAGAGAACTGTTTCTCTACAGCGGCGTCATGGTGGTTCTTTCATACAATTGGAAAAGCTTCCTGTCTTGTGTTCCATCTGTATCAGGTTCATACCCTGAACTGGGGAGGATCAATAGTGTTGTCTCAGAAATCAACTCATTAAAAGATAAGAAAACAAAACTAATAAGAAAGCAAAACAAAACCCTCTAAGGTATTACTTTGTAGCTAATCAACTGGGAGAAGGCAGGATAGTTGGAAGTCTTCACTCTTGAAAGAACTTCCAGAACCATGTCACAGAGTAATTCTATCTGAACTGTGGTCAGTTCATGGTAAAGACCTCGATGCTTGGAGTTCACCTCTGTTTCCTCACATCTGCTTTTAGAACTTACAGCTTATAATGGCTACTGGTGGTGCTCATCCATGGTGAGAGACCTCTTCTTCAGGGAAAAGGCCTCTTGGGTTTCCACAGTGACAAGACCTTACCCTCAGTGAAGAACTCCCAGGCTTCACTTTGTTTCTGTAAATCTTTCTGCAGACCTTAAGAAGAAAGTCGGGCTGCCAGCACTCTCTAGCTTGCTTCAAGGTGCATGTTGGCCTGGTGTTATAGATTTCTTAGACCCTTTGTAAGCAAGAAGGAATAAGATGATATTAAAAAGGAAATAGTGCTGTCCCTATCCTACCTTTTCATCCATGTTCTTTGTAAAGTCTGCATCAGCAAAGTTTTTGAGGATGCACCCAGGAAACATAAAGTGGTGCTTTCATTGTTACTGCTTGCAATTCAATCATTTAAAACCTGCTTCTCCATTTCTTTTTACTTTCCCACTATAGCCTTCATTACTGGGAAGCAAACACTAACTGGTTTAGGTTTTTTTTATTTTCTCTGTGGTGTAGTGCTTGGGTGATGAATAGCTGTCAATGTTTATTTTTTCTAAAGAGTAGCTAGGAATGATAGATGAAATGCATTACTAATTTACCTAAACTTGTCTCTTGTTCTTATTATCCTGAATGTCAAGTGCCTTGACATCCGAAATGACTGAGTCCTCACAATGCAACAACTGGACATGCGCCGAGATCACTGAATAAACAGGTAGACTTAAATAGGTGATGGTGGTTTTAGCAACTGATGGTCTGTGTCTGGAAGACTGCATTGCTGCACATTGTGCTGTATCAGTTCAATAGACAGAGCAGCTGAAGGTCAGTTTTGTCGAGCTTCTTTTGTAAGTGCTGGCATGCGCTTTAAGTTATGTACAAAGGAAATGGGGGAAAATGCCATAGGAGAAACATAAGCTGTATTTATTTGTTCTTCCTCTAGAAGGGATCCCCCCTGACCCCCAGAACTCACTGCTGATTTCTCATGGAATATGTATTATTTTCTCCATAATGTATCACTGTAGGTGGTGTCAGAAACTCTGCATGTCTTCCTTTATTCTTCTCTACCTTCATTCTTTGGTATAGGTATAAATGGATTTAGTACATTGGAGCGTGTATTTGTCCCTGCTGCTTTGCATACCAAATATGTAAATCCTGTTCAAGTACAATACGAGAACAAGGCAAGAGGAATTTTTTTCTCTTTCATCAGAAAATTCAATAATTATTGCTGCTGTTGTGGCATTTCTTACAGAGCAACTCTTGAAATACTCAAGTTGATACTTCAGTTGGTATTAAAGTCACTTTGCATTTCTCAAACAGCGTAAAGATACAAGATTCGGCCCAGAATAAAGTTGTATTCATGGACGGGATTTGAGAGGAAGGAGGCAAAGAGCTATCGCTGTGTATTAATAGGTATTGTCATCAGAGCTATACAAACATAGATAAGAAAAACTGACATGAAAATGACAGTGGACTATTTGAGATGCTCATTAGGCAATTTCTCTTTATGGATCATAGAAACAGACAGAATAGAAGGTCATTTAATAGTAATCCTGGACATAAAGTACAAGTTAAAATTAAGCCAGTCAAGACTCATTATTCTTAAATGTGTTGGTCTGTAAGAATATTTGATATCCAAATATGAATCATTCAAAAAGAGAGAAAATATTGAAATACAAACAAAAGTGAAAAACTCGGTGGAAGAATAGATTTCTGCTTTGTTTTGTTTTCAATAAATCCTGCAAGGAACTTTATCTTACAAATGTCTCAGTAACCCCCTGTTCATAGCAAATCAACAGAATTATAAAAGAGGGGGTTTTTGATAAATTTCTGGAAAAAGCCTCCTCAGTTTTTGTTCACCACCACTGTTTTTCAGCTTTGGGTAATTTTGCTAAGATAGGAAAGACCTTTTGCGAAAAATAACCAAAACATTGTATGCGGCATTTTGTTGTGTATTCTGTTGATTTGTTTCCCTATTCAGTGAGAAATCTTGCAGATTTCAGATATGTGCCCACATTGAAACACCACTTTAAGTGGTGAAATCACTGTGAAGATGCTATCTCCCTCTAAATACTGAATGATACTAAATGTTCCCTCCAGAAAGAAGATGAATTATTTTCTCCCATTAATTTGGAACAGAATATTTTCTCACCTCTGTGAGATCAATTAGCATTAAGGAGTACATTTAAGATAATTTTAATGAAACATGAAAATCATACTCCAGTTTGTTTGCTCATAAATTAGATTCATATTATTAATCACATCTTGCTCTTCAATCATTAACTTTAGTCAGCTCTTTATTATTAAAGATAATGGATGTAGAGAACTGTAAGTCAAAGCGGTGCAAGTTGAATGGACAATGAGCTCTGGATTTGGGGCAGAATGGAACATAAATCTCTGTAATTACTAAGTTGAAGCTATAATGCAGCCTTCAGACTTTTGAAACACATGACATTACTTTTTCTTCTTTCTTTGATTTTTTTTTCCTGGATAACATAGGGTCAGATCTAGTGGTACAGAAAAATCTACAGCCCATTGACTGTAATTTTAAAAATAAGATATATGTTGCCTATAGGGAAATGAGAACACAGAAGGATGAACAGTATTTAGATGATTATGGCTTTTGCCAAACATTCTGGGAGAAAATATGGAGTTGGTGTTGGATTTGGATGGGAACCATCCTCATACTCTGCCAGACTCCCAGTAGATAAGATGTATGGTGTGAGACTAAGGCTGCAATTCATTGGTAGGAATTTCTTGCCAGTAAAGCTGGTGGCTCTCATGCCAAGATAAGCTGCAGAATTTATTTCTCTTTATGCCAGTTTCATAGAAAGACAAGCATATTCTGGCTTTTCACCAGAATATATTCTCCCTGACATATCAGAGTGAGCATCTCTACTCATGAATTGCAAAGTGTGCCCAATGATAAATGTGAGAGGTGCAAAAGAACACGAGACCCCAAGAATACAAGTTCACCTGCTTGGGTTAATTCTTCTCATGATAAGCAGTCTGCCACTCATCTGCATCTCCCACGTTCTGATGAGTAATTTCTTGGGGCTAGTCAGATTTGTCTGAATCTTTGCTCTTTCTCAGACAGGTAAAATGCCAAATATTTATGCATTTAAATAATTAAATAGAGGAAAAAAGGGTACACACATTTTTCATTCTACATGTTTGAAACTTATTGATTTAGTAACTATCTCACCTGCTTTCTGATTTTTGAAATGTTAAGTTCTGTAACTGGATATTTATTTTTTTAAGAAGTTTTGCAGTGACTGTCATTTAGAAGTCAGCATTCAGTAGTAATGCCCTAAGAAATGGGCCCATCAAGGATTTGGGAAGATGTGTGTGTACTTAACTGGACAGTCCCATTCACCTCAGTGATACTGTTCTTGTGAATAAAGTTCAGCATGTGCACAGCTCTGTAAAAAGTTAGATTCATACAATGCTCTATTTTTCTATTTGATTTTGTGAAATACTAAACATTTGAGATATTGTTTAATAATTGTTGTCCATTTTGACCTCTACTGATCACTGATATTCCAGTGCTTGTAGTTTAATCTTTTAATTATCCAGGATATATTCCTGACTTTATGCGATGTTGCCTAGGGATTTAAGACAAGCCCTATTTTTCTGCATTCCTTTTGAAGGAGACTGCTGGCATATAACACAAATTAAAGGATCCCATTCCCACCCCACTATCAAACTAATATCCCTGACATCCAGGCAAGAAAGCATCAAGCATGTCAGCCTTTTACTATTTGGGTCAAAAGGCCTTAAATTAGGGGTAAGACAGCGCAGAAGAACAGTGACCAGATGCAAGTTCTAGCTCTGCATCAAGTTTTATCTTTGACAGTAATTTGTAGGCTGAACAGCACAATCAAAAGTTAGAAGGTCTGAGGTAGCATGGTTTTTGATGAATAATGCAGTCACCAATCTCGGAGGAAAATGGAAAACACAGGATGGGGTTGTCCAAAATCCTGCCTTAACAGCAGCAAATAGCTGCTGAATAGAACCTGGCTGTGGCCATCATGCTCCTCAAAGACTTCTGTAAAGTTTCTCCCTGTCTCAAAGAGAGGGAGAGGAGTGGGAATCCAAGCACAGCCTTCTTTCAGGCTCACGCAGGGGTATCTCTTCATGGGCATGAAGAAACTGGTTCTCTCTTAGCCGCTGGAAGTGGTTCATGAGTGTGGTACAGCCACACTTTATATAGTAGGGCAGGCTGGACTTTTAGGGCCACATTACACCCAGAGAAAGACATTAGGAAGAAGGAGGCAGTGAAAAGAATGAGAGGCAGCTGGGTGTTCCTTTAGGGCAGGGTTTTTTTCTTTAAATGTGGCATTGGATAAAAAAGGGTCTTATGTACAGCCCTTTTTAAAGCATTATTTCCTAATAAATTGAGGCTTCTGTACTCACAATGTCTGCTTATCATTTTCTGCTAATGGCTTTTGAATGTTAGCCAAGGTTTGATAGAGTTTAAGTTTCCATGCAATTAGGTCGCTGGGCAACAGGAGGGAAACCCAAATGAATGCCCCCTCTGGTTGAAGTGGCAGAGTGGGTCCTCAGCCCAGCTGTCAGGCACCACCTTTCCTGTGGTCCACAGCAACCCCACCACCCTTGTTCTACAGAGTGGTTACAGGTGGTGGTGGTAAGGTACTGCCTGGGACTTTTCTTTCTTGGCTTTTCATGATCTACCCAACAGACTTTTAGATCCTGAAATGATCTGTCTGTGAGTTCAAAGAAATAGCAAAGCAAATCCCCAAGAATTTGGGGCGGTGTAATTTGCATGTGGTCCCTTCCAACCCAAAACATTCTATGATTCTATGATTCTATGATTCTATGATTCTATGATTCTATGATTCTATGATTCTATGATTCTATGATTCTATGATTCTATGATTCTATGATTCTATGATTCTATGATTCTATGATTCTATGATTCTATGATTCTATGATTCTATGATTCTATGATTCTATGATTCTATGATTCTATGAAATCCCCAAGAATTTGGGGCGGTGTAATTTGCATTTTTGTGGAACTGTAAAAGGCACCCCATTTAAGGCATACAGATTGTTTAAGGACAGTGCCTATTTAAAAGGGCTTTTCACGCTGAGTCCTACCAGAGAATAAATACATACACCAGGTTTTGAGCTCTCTGCTAAGGTTGCCAGCTGTGGTGCAGCATTTTAATGATGAGGGCTTAGCTGCTTATGTTTCATATGGATGCAGAATAATTACAATGATGCTGATCTAAGCACCAGTATTGCAGTTTCTTCCTTCACCATACAGCCCATCTTCTCCCACCGTGGGATGTCTATGGCATGGGACAACCCTGCTGCAATTCATGTTGCAACTGTATTGTGCCAGAAAGCTAGTTAACTCTTGCTTGATTAAATTCAGTAAAATTGTTCCAAACTAGTGATTTCCTTAGATAACCTTTTTTCTTTCTTCTAATGAAATTACCTTTTAGACCATTAATTTTTCAGTGTTGATTTTGTCAGAATTTAGTAATTTTAAAATTGGTATTTCCCTAAAATAACCTGTTCTGGTTTTGGTTTTTTTCAGTGAAATATAAATTATCTTTTAGACTGCTTGGTTTTTAACATGGATTTTGTCAGAACTTTTTTATCAGTAGCTTTAAAGTATGTGGGAACACCCAGATCTCTGTAGGGATGCTGCCTATCTGTGATGCCGGTGCTCATTTTTAATGGGCATTCGCGAGGCAAATTCAGGAAAAATGTCAGAGTATTTAAGGATCAGGCATATGAGACAGGCATAGAACAGCCAAAGCGAGTTATTTTGAAAGCTGATCTGGTCGTCTTTACATTTTTTGGCCTAGCCCAGTTGATTTATCCCCAAGTAAACATCTTAGACACAAAATTATCAGTCAGAATATCCTCAGGGTATTGGATTTGTCAGTTTTATTTGAATCCTTTTGAACTCCTGAGGAATGAATTCAAGAGCTGAGTGGATAGGCAGGACGGGTTGTTTAAAAAAAAAAATCTTTGACAGGGAGTTTATGGTTCGAGTCAATCCTCTTCAAAAGTAGGTCAAAAATTGAAGTCATCAGTATGGGAGATGGAGAGTTCTTCCATGCAAACTTCAAATCTCTTAGTGTAATTGAATTATTTTGCTGTAAATAAGGGACATACAAGGATAAGGCCAGTTCCGGGCATGAAGTGTAACTAATTTTATGTTCCTGATTCTGTTCTACACATTTGTAAATAATGGGTTCATATTTTAAAACTCCCTGTCTTAATATGAAAAGGAATTTATGTGTCACAATAAAATATGAAATCAAGAACAAATAGCTGTGAATACAGGTTATGTTTTCTCCACGAAGTAATACCACAAAAGACAAAAGTAAAACTTGAAGAGGTTTATGTTAAATCTGTTTGGGATGCTTTCCTAGAGACTTTGTGCCATTTTTTTTCAAAACCAAAAACATGGCTGAGGAAAAATGTCTTAATTTCTTTCTAATCTGGAAATATAATTGGAAAAAGCTTGATATGCTCACTGTCATTTTTAAAAATGCTACATTCTGACTTTCCTCCAAAACAATTTCTGGGGAAAAAGGCAGATTAAAAAATAAAGTTCAAATAATGAGCATATAACTCTACAATTTGGACCAGTTGACCGAAATGCAAGCAAGAAAGCATCCTACATTGATGTTTTGCTGTGGTTTTTTTTTTTTGTTTTTTGCCTTCCTTCCTTCCAGGCAGGAAAAGCATTATCCTTCAAACTGTGTTTGGTTGCTGTCCCAATAATAACCCTCAGACTAGAACTATGACAGGTCTTTCATTTGGCCTGCCATTGCTGACCTGTCCCTCCTTTTTCTTGCCTTCCTGACTTTGCTCCCAAATCAAGCCATTAAACCCAAAGTTTAACAAACTGTATAATCAGTTGATCTCACGGGCATTTTTCCCTGTTAAACTAGGTTTAAATTAGACTCTAAACATTTTAGATCAGACAAGTTACCTTGTTCTGCAAAGCTCCAGGTGAATTAGTGGCTCTTAATAAAACAATAATTATAACCTCTTAAGCTGTTCCTGTTCATTGGCATGCCTGGGCCTGTCCACTGCATGTCGGAGTCCTTTTGCCTGCGGGAAGGCAGCCCCTTTTAACACATTGTCTTCCTCTGCCTTGTTTCCACAACATGGAAAAGCTAAATTCTTCATTTCAGAAGTCTTTGAGAAGACAAGACAGTTCTATATGTTAAAACTTAATATCCAGCTTGACTCCTAATTCATATGAAATGTATAAATGGCTTTGTCTTGCCAGTGATGCAGTTATTTAGTTAAAGTAACAGCTTCTCATCAAGCTGTTCACAGTCGTTTAAGCTGCTACTAGAAAAGGGAGCAACAGGGTCCTCCGCAGCCTGTTGCTTCTGTTCCTGTACAGTCATGATTGCCCCAGGGGCTCTGCCTGAGTTTCCTCCTGTAGCTAGAAATGCCATTGCACCCCTCAGGCAAGCCTTCCTGCAGTGCACCCTGGCCTGGTTTTAACTTGCTGTGTACCTTTGAGTGAGTCTTGGTGCCTTTCCTGTGGTCAGAACAGTCCTCTGATCCTTCCTTAGCAAGCTATGAATGTACCTGTCTTTAAATTCCTGTTTGCTGCCCAGCTCACAAACCTGCCAGCGCCCCTGATGGCCTGCCTGCCTCCCTCCCTCCCTCCTCCCAGGGCACTGCAGCCACCCTTCCCCTCTGCAAGCTTTTGTGCCTTTCACCAATGCTTCTGTTCTGTTCAAGGCTCTCTTTCATCCTTGTGCTGTGTTTCCCTCGCATTCCCCAGGATGGTCCCCCCTAGTCTAATGGCGGGTGGTGGGGAGGTGCCTTTGGCTGCCTGTGTCTCAGTGCATTAGTTTCTTTTTACTCACTCCTTACCAGCTAGGGGGTTGCTTCTGGGCAAGGCGTTTTGGAGTGATGTAGTCACATGAAACACATGCCTATAATTACAAATGAGGGACATCCATATTCCAGGCAGCGGGCCATGCAATTCACAGCTCCACTGACAGCTCCCGGTGATGTATCGCTGACGCTGATGTGTTGTAAACTTGCAAGGGCAGCCAGAGAGGCAACACTGGAATGGAGGAGGGTATTAATTCACTACTGATTGAGTCAGATTTCATCAGCTGTAAAATTAGAGTGGATCAGTTTTCAGTTGCCGCCGGTTATCTGAGAATATTAGTAGTAATTAGAGAGTTATAGATAGATAAATTTAAAATATTTGAAGTTCTAGCCAGGGGAAAAGTGTGACTATAGATTTCAGTAAACACTCAGATAGCGTGGCTCCTGGCATGCTGTACAGGGAATGGGTTCTGTTGGAGTGTGCTGTGTAATGGCATTTGGCTGTGTCACTGATTATTTAGAAATGAAGTGAGAGAAGCAGCCTGTATTCCTGTCTGGGCAGAAAATAGTTTGACCTGGATCTGAACTTCTTACCAGCTGCTTGTGCATATCTATAATGTGTGGGCATGATATATTGCTGTAAGTATGAATTTAATTTTTATGTCGCCAGTGTCACTTTGAAACAAAATGGGGAGTAAAGTTCTTTCAAAAGCTTTGAGAAAGGCCTGACTGCAGAATAACATTTGCATTGACTTCTTGGTCCTAAAACTCTAATTAAATTATTGATTATGAAGGTGGCTGCTTTCTTAATAGTTCCTAATGTAACAATTAAAGCAAAGTAAGTAATTAAAAATTAAAAGATCGGGCCACAAGTACAATCTTCAAAAGGTCATTTTCAACTTAATCACTTTTGTGAAAGAGGTAAGAATAAAACAAATGAGTCATTAGTAAAAAAGCAATTTAGTGTGTGTATGTGTGTAATAATGTTCCTACCAGATTACCACTGGCCACACAATACCTAAATTAATTTAAAATAATAACTAAATTTACTTAGTTGATATTATATTAATACCTCTCTTCCCAGACCAGGCCTCCATTGTGTGAAGAGTGGTAGAAGGTCCATAGCATGATTCTCCTCTAGCCAGCTGATAACCAAGGCAGAAGCCAAAAGCTTCAGCCAAAGAGAGCACAAAATTTCAGTGAAACCATTCTGTTATTATTTAACATCATAAAAAATGTTTTGTACTACACAGACCATTTATTAGCAACTTTTTTGTAGGCATGAGAAGTAAGGGGAAATTTTTAGAGGTCAGTCAAGTTGGCCCATGGATATTTATAGACGTGAAAGGTAGCAGGGATGAAAGTGCAAAGGTGTTTACCAGAAGATTTTCAAAAGACCACTTAACACTGTTGCCTTTGACAGAGCAGAAGTGAGAGGTGACACTGGAGGATTTAAGAACTGATAGAAAGTTTGGAATCTACAAGCAAAAAATAGTCAGTCATAAGCAAGGTACGCAGCCAGGCACTGTTTGCATTCCCTCTGCGTGGAGAACCTACTGAGTTTTGTGCTGGTTGTATTCTGTACTGTGGGCTTTTCACAAAGTGCTTATAATGTTACATGAAGTAAAATCAGTCACAGCTTTTGCATCATCTCTGAAATTTAGCTATAATGTCCTGACAAGCCAGGGAAGGAAGCACATTTGAGATTAAAGCTCTATTACAAATACTTTACCCTCTGCCACAGATCTTTCAGTATAAAATGTCTAGCTTACATATCACTGCAAAAGTAGCTAATTGGTGCAATAGTTCATAGGTATGAAGACAGCCTGTTCTGGAGCCTGTTATAAATGTAGTTCAGTATCACCATACTGCTTGCACATGCAAGCTAATCAGAAATTAAGCCAAAATGTGAAGCATGGATGTGGAAATTTGCTAAGCGAAAACCTTCCATATTCAGCACCTCCTATGCCTGTAGAACACGTGTATTCCTGTGCACAAGGAAATACATTAAACCATGGGAGGCAGAATTCAGATAAGCACGTACATCAGAGAAATGCATGTCAGGGTTATCTGGAAGTCATCTAATATTGTGAGCTTTATAGACATTTGGGGAACTGAGCTCCCATGAATAGTTACTGTGCACAGCAACTGTAAACAGTTTCTCTAGATAGTAATTGCTGTGCTTGCTACACTTAGATTCTGCTTCAACACATTTGCTCAGAACCAAATCCTATTCTTGATGAGGTAGTGGGGGGAAAAATTACTATGCCATTTAGGTTGTATGAGAAATAGATAAATCTGTTATTCTGTTAAGTTAAAGGCCTTGCATTTTAAATGCTCTTCTTCCTTTCCACAATGAATGGTGGAATCTTCTTTCCTCACATATTAATTGATTAAAGCAGATTATAGATGTGAACTTTTTATGAAAGGTCCTCTCAGTGGATCAGCATGTCCCCCTTCTCCACCAGCATGCCTACTATGCTCTGCCATGTTATGCTGAAGAAAAGGAGTGGGTAGTTTCTTACCTTTCCTTTTATCTGGATTCCCCATGAGCTGTTTTTATGTGCTACTAAGTACAGAGCTGCTATTCTGTCAGGTTGAAGTAAGGCATCTGGACACACTTGTCTACACAGGATATGCTGTGATGGGTTTTTACTTTTCAAATTCAAAGATTACACTAGACTCTCTATTCCAAGCATGAGCTGTATATATCAAACCACGTATTCCACTGTCACTTTCCAGACATAGCTGTAAGAACTCAAGTTTCAGAAGTCTGATGACATGGTGACTGCAGCTACGCATTCTCAGAAAGATCTATTAAAAAAAGAAAAAAAAAAACCTGAAACCTTACAAATCAATTTCCTTTCTACTAACAATAACATTGTGAAGCAACATATTTTCAATAAATAGCTTTCCAGTTTGGTAAATAGTGAATCAAAACGTTGGTGGTGAATCAATCTGTTGCTTTGTATAGATTACTCCCTTCTAACTGCTACTGCTTGTGTACAGATTTATTCCCATTCTGGTTCCCCACAGCCTCAGTGGGTGGCTTCTTTAGACTTCCTCTTCACACATCCTTATCATAATAGCAAAAGAGATACTGTCTGGGAAACGGCTTGAACTAAAAACTAGGCAGGCCTTTGGGATGACTTCAGCTGCTTGTTCAGAAAACTGGAATTTCAGAGCTTGCAGGATATTTGCTTAAAAATATTTTCTTGCTGCTTCAAGAAAGCTTAAGTAGTCAGTTTTAAGTGTCATCTGCAAAATAGTTGAGGATCCTCGTTTTGAAGGAAAAGCTGGAGGCTGTCAAATTGGTTTTCAGTAGGATGCCCCATGCAGCGTCAATGAATAGTGGAAGTTTGCAGTGGCAATTCGTATTTCAAACATTTCCCATATGATAGAATTTTTGTAGTACATATTTAATGTACAGAGAGCTGCCAGG
Source organism: Egretta garzetta (assembly GCF_000687185.1). Lineage (NCBI taxonomy): Eukaryota > Metazoa > Chordata > Aves > Pelecaniformes > Ardeidae > Egretta > Egretta garzetta. The sequence continues at coordinate 555,167 of NW_009258281.1, read as the reverse complement.
CAGACACAGGTTTAAAACAGTTTTATGCTCTGATACCTCCAAGGCAACAGCAAGGAGAGGTGTTGTTCACATTTTATGATCCAAGGCCAAAATCCAACTCTTTGATTATAATTAAATTCAGCTTCCATATTTATAAGCATGATAAATAGTTGAGGTCATTTTATATTAAGAGACAGTGTGGTTGGTCTAATACAAAACTGATATGAATTTTGGGAGATGCTGCTTCTCTTCCTCACGCAGCCAAGAATTTGCTTATGAGTAGCTGGCATATCGCTTCGCCTCTTTTCCATCTACCCTTTCATCCTTTCTTGTTGATGTAGACCGCAGCACAGGCCGTGAAAAAAAAAACACATTCAAAAGTAAGTGTCTTGCCATCTCACAGTGTGCTATACCAGTAGTGTAAAGATGATTCAGCTGAAGTCCTGGAATATGAACATATTCAATTCTCTCTTTCTGGAATCTTTTTTTCCACTTCTGTCTTTTGGGTTATTCTGTAGAAAGGATTAAATTAATGCAAATGAAAGAGAGACCTGGTTGCTAAAATGGTGGAGGTGGAATGAAAAATTTTTCTCCTGAGAAGTAGCTTCAGGTGTTGTACGCTACCAATGTGGATGTGGGGAGACATTAGTATGGGCTATTGGAGAGGAGAAGCAATAAGGCAGCACCTAATTTGTGTTGTACAGTTCTATTTAAGATTGCTCCAGTAGATTACCCTGATGGGATTTCATATTGCCTATAGAAATAGGAGTGCATATTCTTTTGTTGTCTTTCAGACAGGGTAATATGTTGGCATTGTAACCATGAAATTGTCAAAACTGGTAGTGACTAGCTTTGTGGAGAACTGTCTGTGCTGGTACCCTGAGAACCCCAAGTGTCCTGACTCTGCAGCAACGGATACAAGGCAGGGCTGATTACATGCTGTAATTTATGTCAAGCAACTAAAAGAGATCTGTCTTTGTCACTGTGCTGGTCTGGACTTTCCTAACAACGGGACGGTATTCCAGTCGGTGGTGTGAATTGCTGTGTCATTTTAGTCAAACAGCCAGGTTTTCTTGCATCATAACGCGTGCCCAGGCTCTTCATTCTTAGGCAAGCTCCTCCTCAGAGTCCTGTGGGATCACTTACAGAATTTCCTCTGTGTGTTTTCTCCTCCTGTGTTTAATGGTATCACCTTTGTTTAGAACAATTAGGCACACCTCAAGGATGCATGTTTATCAAAGCAGTCAGCACGCAATTCCTCACCCCTGCCATAAATCCCAGTCACACACACTATCCCTTGCCAAATGCAGTCGTGGGTGCACTGATCCCATCACAAATGCTATGTTTGGATGCTCTGTGTCCCGCTTTCCTGTCAGGCTGATCTCCGTCAGCTTCTCTGGAGTCCAACCTCAGAGCCCCTCTTGATTGTAAGGTGATTTCAGAGCTAGGGCAGAAAAACAAGCTTCAGCAGCAGCATTGTTGTCTTTGAATTCAGATTTCTGGCAATAGTTTGCTGCAGCACTACTAAAATTAATTGTTTCAGGACCTAAAGTGTCCTGGCACCAACACAGGAGGAACGAAACGCTGCCAAAAAGGTACCACCAGTTGATCCCCTGAGAACTGACTGTTCCTGCATCACTCAGCATGATTTTCTGGACAGAAAGGATTTACCGGTAAACACAGGTTTTATGGTTTATTTAGCTTTTCATTGTGTCTAAAAATAAATATGTAATTATTGCATTCAGTTTTTCCTCTTTTGAGGCTCAAGCCCAGCTTCCCGGCCTCCAAGTGGGTTTCAGGCCAGTGTTTTGCAAATGATAGTATTTTACATGCCAGTCCCTTACTCAGCTGATTGTTTCTTTCTCCTCCTTCTCTCCTCAAAAATGTTTTATAGAGAAGCAATAATCTTTCAAAAAGAAGGCATTTATCACACACAGATTGGAAACACTGGGACAAAACTGATAGGCAAGATGCAAAATTTAGCAATGTGACAAAGCCTTTGTACGTAATCTTCCCCTGTTGGTGACTAGAATAAATATCAATGGTCCAATTTTCCACTGTGAACAAGCTCGGCTCAGCATGGGGAAGGAGGTACTCATTGATGTATGCTGATATGACTGTCCCACAGTCCTCCTTTTATTTAAATCTCTCCTATTTTATATTAGGTTTGTGCAAAAGCAATAAAGAGTTGCTTTAGAAAGAAGCCACACAAGAGCAGGACAGGTCAGGACTCAGGGAGGGCCAGGTGGGACCCTCTGCACATTGCACTCCAAGATCTACCTCAATCCTGCTGCCAAACTCGCCCTCCTTTCCAGCCCCATCCAGTAATGGCACGCAATTGGTTTTACTAGTTGAGATGGAACCCTAGAAAGTTGAGGCTGGGACTCAATGCTTTTTGGAAATGCAGGTTGCATGTCCACCTGCCTCAGGGCCTGTGCCTTGGGAAGTATGCAACCTCTTGACAAATGCCCTTGTGTTAATTCTACTTGCCATTTATTTTGAAGTTTATCTTTATAATTGTGATTATTACAGACTTTTGTAAATTTTCTTGTTTTCCTTCAGTGTTTAGTGAAAACTTGGGTACAGTCACTCAGTTTATATTTTAACCATGATCCTAACCATGTTGGTCCTGGCCATTGTGCTCTCTCCTTTGGTTAAGTTAAGAAATGGAGAGACCTGCCCTCACAGGCTCTGCAGCATTTGGGACACCTCATGAAAATGCCTTGTCAGGCATGTTCTCCCACCAACCTCCAAATTCTCTGTGGCTCTCCTGCAATGCCACCGTCACAGACAAGGGCTACAGGATAACTTAAAGTCAGACCTTTTCACATAAGAAACTTGGGGCCCAAGTATTTTATTTTCCACAGTTAAAGTGTTAATAGCTTCAGTCATATTTGTAATGAGCATAATTTGAATTTCAAAAAAATTCAAGTTCATAGGAAATAGGATAGAAAATGCAAGATACGAATGAGTGACTTTACACAATTTGATTTAGTAGCAGTTTAGAATTTATTTGTGCTGTTATGGCAATTCACATGGTTGTATTGTGATATTTTAATAGTGTTCAATCATCAGTCGATTAACAAAGTGATTCGACAAAATTAGTCAAAACAGCAACTTAGTTAAAGATTTGAAGAAGGCAAGGTTCATTCTATTACTGGATGGAAGAAGAACACAAAGGAAAATTAAATTGCACTCAGGTTAGAATGATTCACAGAGATATCATGGATGCAGAGGATAAGGAGGACCCTCCCATTGAGTCACAAGGTTCAGAATAGACCCCCTTGATTTCTAAACTTCTCGAAGAAGAGTCTAGGTGTGGCTAGGTACAATCTTAGTCTCAGACTCGGTCAGTGGTTTATGTCTAAGGATAATATATATATAACTTGCAGCAGAATAAGACTCATTTTGTAATCAAATGACACATTTACAGATTACTTAAATCAATTCACACATGCATACACACAGACATGGTTTTATATATGTATATATATATATGTATAAAGGTATACCTGCTAAAAATTCCCCTCAAGTTCAGTGAAACCCATGTTGAATGTCTTGGTATTTCTCAGTGGGTGAGGGTTGAGCCTTGAGGAATGAAGGGTTTCAGGCCAGGCTTCACTGTCGGTCTTCAGTGATGGACCTCCAATTTTTGCAAACTTAGAGTCTGCGAACTCTGAGAGGTTCTCCACTCAGAAAGAGATACTGGTCGCAGCCTGCTGTGGTCCAGAAGAGCTCAAAGGGCCTCATTTAGGACCGCTGTTTATAGGGTCGTGAGATGATGGGCTGTAGTCATCAGTAAATTTCCATCCTGACCACAATCCAGCTGGCGATTACTGGAATGCCAGTAACAATGGTACCGCTTCACGTTAGTCGTGACAATGGTACCGCTTTGCGTGGGTTGCAACTCAGGTGAGGCATGTCTCAAGGCTGTCAGGGGATAACTGATGGTTCCTGTTCCGCTCCCCACCTTGACCAGTCAGCCAGTGTTTCCAGTATGGACAGTGGCCTCTCCCTGACTCAGCCACACAGGAGTTTCTGGTGCAATTAAGGGAGCTTAACCGACCAACTCACTACACAAAGGCTGAGGTTTGGGGGGAATTCCTGGGGTTGTGAAGTGGTTGAAGAGAGAAACGGGGGTAGATGCACTACTACAGAGGGGGAAAAAAAAAACCAAAAAACACCCACAGGTTTATCCTGGAAAAAACTGTGTAACATATTTGAATAGTTTTGGTTTAGAGGCAGAATTTTTTGTGAATTTGGGTCCTTCTGAAATCTTCCCTTTCCAAATCTGGAAAATGGATTTTGAAAGATCTACTATGGATTTGCATAGTATTCCCATTTTGGGTTCCCTTTTAGTCATGTTATTAAAAACTAGCCCTTTGTCAGTTCCTCTCTGAATAGTGCAGAGCCTCATGTCTCAAATTCCCCCCGCCACCGACAGCAGCAGATGTGACCCACGGTGGTGGAGTTCAGCTGGATTCAACTGGGCATAGGCAGGGAGAGGGCTGACATTCCCCCATGGGGGACTGCCTTTCCAGGGCTGGCTGAGGACACCCCGCAGCTGATAACCTTAAGGGCACACAGGCACTCCTCTCCGGTACAGCCTTTCTGAGGCCTGACATCAGGGCGCGTAACATCTTTGGAGCTTGAGGGCTTTATTTTAGAAGAATAATTGCCCTACTTTAAATAGAGCAGCTTTGCTGTGGCTAAGACTGACTTTTTTTTTCTTTGTGACATTCTTTTGTTATTACTTTTGGGTTTATGATGTTCTAAATCCAGAAACTACTCTTCCTCTGGAGGAAAAATGTGCATATTGTTATCAAAATTTTATTTTTAATGTTGATCTTAGTGTTTCCAGTAGTGTGTGATTTGCATAAGTGAGAATCAAACAATTGTTGAACACACACCTGCAAGTTAAAAAGTGTGTGTCTACGAGGTGGGGGGGAACTATGTGTGCACACATTTTTCTAGATATATTTTGCTCTCTCAGAAACATTAATTAGTAGTCAAGAGTAAATAGTTGTATTAAACTTAAAATGATAGAGATGTTATTATTTGACACTGAATAATAACTTAAAAAACCAGTAAATAGTGTCTACTAGTGTAATGTTCAAAAATGGGTTGCCTGCTATTTGACGTAGATGTGCTACTTTTAAAAAGTTTGGTTATTAAATTAATGAAGTATATTACTTACTAGTCTCACTCAACATAAGCAAGTGGATTGCATTTCCTAATTAGCATGCAAGGAAATGGGTGATAAAGCTTTTCCCTAAAAATATGTATTGCCAGTTTTCACACCTTTATTCCAAATCTTCTCATTTTTAACTGCCAAAATGAAATAAATGTCTGTTGGGGGTATGAAAAAAGTAATTACTTTCCTTCTTCTTTAACTTCCTCTTAATTAACTTTTAATGTATGCTGTTACTCAGGGAGCATCCCTTAATACTAAATGTGTCTAAACCAGAAAAGACAGAGATTTAAATGATTTAGATAAACATCTGTCTAACATAGAGGCAAAAAAATTGGAGATTCAGAAAAACAGTGGCTTACTGCCAGCATTCACAGACAAACAAAACCCAGAAAATTGTTTTCTTTTTCTATAAATCTTCTTCCCTTGTGTATATGAGCTTAGAGGAAATGATCAAGTCTTCAGGTGCAGGTAACATGGATTACAAATAGTGTCTAGTAATATAAGCTTTCTGAATATCACCAAATTGCTCTAGGAGCATCACCAAATTACCAGAGATTTTGAAGGAGCACATGCTCTTTCTGGTATAAAAGTCAATATTTTGACTTGTTCTAGGGCAGCCATCTTCTTCTTAATTTAAGACAAGAAATGGAAAAAGAGTTATAGTTTCTATCCATAGTTTCTGCCTATCTGACAATATAATGCTAATCCATACTGGTATTAAATAATTCTGTTTAGATAAATTGGTTCTGTCTTTAGCAATTTAGAACAATCTCCTAAAGTAACGTGCAGTAAAAGTGTATTAAAATAATTGCCTGCTATTTATTTTCAGCAATATTCAACTGTCAGAAATAGCATAATAAAAAGAAATATATTTTGTCAAAATCTCAAGATTTCCAATAGTTGAATCAATAGAGTAAACATCATTATTGTTGTATATATTTTTCCAAATAGTGATAGAGATTAAGGATGTGTTACAAACCTAAACACAAAATCTCTCTTAACATTGTTTGAAAATTATCTGATGGAAGAGAATTTAATCGTAAAATGCTGATTGACCCAAATATTTCTGTGCAAACATCTTTATTTTACAAGCTTCTCTTACATGCTAGGCAGCATCCCAGTGAAAATTTTAGTCATCCCCTGGGAGGGAGCAGGGCAGTTCAGTGGCAGCCCCCATAGAAGGGCTTCCGAGGTGAGTGGAGCACAAGCCTTGGAGTCTGAAGTCCTGGCACAGGCTGCACAAAAGAGCTGCTCTGCTGCTGAAGACTTGGGGAGCCCAAGTATCTCTGACCGGAATTGATGCTGTCAAAAAATTTATCATAAATAGAAATTTGGATTCCCTTATCTTGTATTGGATGCATAAAATGAGTCATGCAGGCTTTTTTTTCTTTTTTCTTTTTGCTTTTTTTTCTTTTTTCTTTTTTTTTGTTTTCACCTCTTGACTTCAGCATAACACTGTGCAACTGGAGATACCCCCAAATGGAACAAACGTAAGTAGAAAACACAACCTCCAGCACCTCACTGTGTTTCTCAAGAGTTTGAATGAGATGTGAAGGAACACAGTGTTGATTTCTTTAGCAAGGCACATCAAATCTCAGCTTCACTCTTTGCTGTATAAGCTGTGCTGTGTTCGTGGCACTCTCATACCCCGCTGGAAACTGTTTCCTCTGCAGTCTTTAGCCCACTGCTTTGTGCTCTTGTGTTATAACAAAAGCACTACTGTCTGGCTCTAGTAATTCATCTGATGGTAAAACATGACTGACTTGAACTCAGTTGTGTAGTCTGCCTTACAGTAGTGGTGTCATAACTCAGAAATGTCTCTTGCCATAGCTGGTGCACTTGAAAATTCATAGTGGATGTTTCACGCAGGGGAGATGCTGGTCCTGAGAGAGTTTTCTACCGTAATTTTGGATCTCTGCACAACAACAAAGTGACATCCTTCCTGGGAGGAAGGGGGGGTTTAATAATCAAACACATTTCTGAGATTTTGAAAAAAACTTCCTACTTGGATTAGAATGAAAAGTCAGTAGTTTGAAAACTTTCTGTGTATCAATACATGGATAAAATCTCTGTTCTGAACAATCAAACTGTTGCATTGCCAGAATTTTGAAATATATTCTCCTCCACCAATTTTGATGTATTTTTCAGTTTCTAAAAATATACTTAAATCTAAACTTGTTAACACTTCAGGACAGAAAGCTGGTTTGACTCAGTAAGCCAAAGCTTTCTAAAAGGCGTTTTTCAACACCTCTGATGTTTATTTTACCAAATGCATGTCAGTTGATTTATTTAAACTGACCTGTATCTTGATCAGGTTTATTGTTTAGAAATTCTTTACTTCTGCCCAACAAACCTATTGTCAACATCTACCTCACTTGTTCCAGTTGATAACACCTCTGTTGATAAGACAGCATGAATTAGAACAGGAAAGAAAGCATAAAAGTGAGTAAAATCGTGCCTGTGCGCTGAGTGTTTGGGACTGTTCTCATGTAAAAGCTCTGGAATAACTGTATATTCTGATTCTTTCTGGCTGGATTGGACTCCATCCGTGATCTCCCTTATAAAATTAATGCACTGATCAGAAGTGTCACATATGGCAATGTGGCGCCAGTGCCCAGCAGTGTGTGTGTACCCTGATGTATGCGGAGCTTTCTCTGGATGTTTTATATTGCAGCTGAGGGGCTACAATCATCTTTTGCCAGACTCTCTGTTAGCTTCTCTCCTCATTGCCTGGATCCTATCGTACTAAACCCGACATACTGCTATGAGCACAAGCAGTCAGAATGATATATGAGATGGCTTCAAGACAATAAAAATTAGGTAGACCTTGCTCCGTTCTCTGTCAGCGTTACCATACCATTTTTTGAGAAAAGGGATCTGGGTGTGAAAGAAAAGGAAGACGACAGCGTAGAGTAGAAAGATCAGGTTTTACTTCCATGTCAGGTAACTATGGATGGCGTAGGTTAGTGAGAAAGATGATAGAAGGATAAAATCAAGTACAAATGAGAAATATGTACTAAAAAAGATGGAAGTAAAAGCAGTGAAAGAAGAGAAAGCAGTGGTGTCAGGAGGAAAAGAGGACATAAAATTGCTTAAGGAAAGGAAACAGCAAACAAAAAATCAGGATGTATTATATATTTTTGGTATCTGTTTTCTGCTCAGAAGCTTCTACCAAATAAAAGGCTCTATAATAGTGATTGATTTGTAATCTCTAGTGTCATTGCCCTCACTTCCCCCCAAAGCCATCTGGAGGCTGTCTGTAGACAGCCCATTGAAAAGTATGAAATGCAGCAAAGAAATTCTGCCTGGCAGAAAGAGGGATTGGTAATCAATTCCCTTCCTGCCAGGCAAGGCTGCTTTGCTCCCTTCGCATTTGCTGTCTGGTATCCTGTCTGCAAAATGCCATCAGAGATGGTACCCGGGGAGGAGCACAATGATACCAGGGATTACAAATCAATCATTCCCATTGTTGCTGGAGCCTGCCATTGAATGCTGAAGACAGACAACATGTCTTTCGTTCGATAATTTAGTTGTTTCTAAGGATGAACAAAAAATTGGGTGGCTTTTCAAGATTCACTGCTGTCTCTGGACTAGTGGTGCCCAGGTGGTTGATGTCCAGCTGAAGAGTGCATCAGGGGTGGTAGTGCAGCCCAGCTGCCCAGGGCCTGGGCTTGGGTGGAGTGGTGGGACAGGTGTGCTCCTGCGCGACTGCAGAACTCATTCTTTTCAAAGCCTCCATCTTCCTATGTTTTCTTTCCTTTTTGTGTGTCCCAGGAGTTGGGCAGACAGTATTTTGAGAGAGAACGTGTACTTGTCTGCTTAGAAATATGAACAGAAAAGGCTGGGACCTCTTTGTACGGAGGAAGGGTGGTACTGGAGGTTTCGTGGCAGCAGTATCCTCAGACAACAGAGCAAGTTTGCGAGAGGAGAAGAAAACAGCCCGAGACTGAAAACCCAGAGGAGAAGAGCTTTGGGGCAAAGTGCCAGAGCACTCGTAGCAAAGAGGCAGCACATTCCCAAGTGTGAGCCCTTCCCCCCTCTTGAGGCCAAGGTGCCAGGCAAGGGCCTTCAGCATCTGAGGAGGAAGAGGGGGTTAAGTTATTGGGTCGGAGCACTATCCTCGCACCCTGCTGTGGCGCTCTGAGGTGGGATACGGGCGTTTAGCAGATGCCATGTAGGTACACCGTACCATGTCACCATCCCTGGAGGTATGTAAAAGATGTGGTGCTTAGGGACATGGTTTAGTGGTGGACTTGGCAGTGCTAGGTTAACGGTTGGACTTGATGATCTTAAAGGTCTTTTCCAACCTGAACAATTCTGTGATTCTGTTGCCCTGGCCCAGGGAGAGAGGGCGTGGGGAAGCACATCCACACGTCACAGCGTCAGGCTGTGGTTGCTGGAGTGGGCATGTCCTGCTGCTGCACAACTTGGGCAAGGCCCTTTCAGCACTCCTGCTAGGGATACAAAAGGAATAAATAAAAATGTAAAAGAGGAATTACTAAAACTGTCCCTTGATAACTAAATGGTTGATCATAAATTGGAGTGTCTATGCAAATGAAGTAAATAATTAAAAACTCCAAGAACAGCACTGACTAGGTGGTTGATGGCTGGCAATTATAAAAGCTGAATTTTTAATATGCATACATCTAAGGAGCCAGTAAAAATTAGCTCCTAGACTAATGGACTTGCCTTTCTTCCAAGGCAGAATTTTAATGAGAGCATTATTTATAGCAGAGCCCAAGAACGGGCATTTTCTTGCTTAGTCTCATTTCTTCTTTGCTGACACTTTATTCATTAACCTCTGAACTTCTTTAGAGAAGAATAATACTCTACACAGTGGAGGGCAAAGATCACCTTGACCCCCTGAAATTAGTCATGGGTCATATATTGTTACAAGAGTTACTTCTTCTAACAAATAATGTTTATAAAACCCCGTTGGTGATATGTCCTCATTTCATGCTGGTTTCTGAGTCATTTATTTGCAGTTCAGTTCACTGAAGAGAAAATGAACATAACGTGATATCTCATAGTGCAATGCTTCTTGTGCCATCTTGTCTTGTACAGTGGGTAGATATACATCCCGAAGAGACCTGAGAGGCTATTCTGGCCATATATTCTTACTGTGGATAAAAGGTGCTCTGCATGTGGCTTGAAGACATGCAAGGGCATGAATTTATTTTTGAGCTCAGACACTAGCTCTGCCATGTCATTGCAGTGACCCTGCTGTACAGCAGCGCGGCTGGCACGAAGGGCAGAGCCCTGCCACACCAGGGATCGCAAACCCAGGCCAGCCTGCACTGCTGTGGAGCGTCTGCTGGCTGGAGGGGGAGCCTGGGGCATCCAGCTTCCTGCTATTCCCTGGAGAGAATCAGGGTGAGAAGGACACAAGCCTGGTGGAGCTAGCTGCAAACAAACCCGAAGTGCTTTGGTTGAGATTTTAGAATTTTATTTGCAAATTTGCAGAAATGAAATGCAAGTTATAGGTAATTTGCATTTAAAGTGCTTCATGAGTTTTCCTTTAGAGCTGCTTTTGGTTAAATGCATGTTTTTTTCTAATTTTAAAAGACATCCTTACTTCTCTTTCTTTCAATAATCAGCAAGGATCTGGCTTAAATTGAAAAATTACAAAACCAATAAAATTAATGAAAGAGCTCTACTTCTCAGATCTAGGAATAACTACTTACACTGTTCCTAGTGATGGAGGAGACAGGAAAGGAGAATGAACAAAAAAGAAAACAGTGTTTTATAGTTGTTGCAGCTTTATAATCAAATCACACTGAAAGCTTTTTTTCAAAAAAAAAATTAAAATGGCATTTCTCATTTAAAAAAAAATATATTGGTGTCTTCTAGAAAGACGACCTTTTAGTTGTGTTTCATTCTTTACTATTTGTAATAATGTCGTTGAAAATTTTGACCTGCAAAACATATATAATAGGCCAAGAGTCATGCTGATTGCTCAGTCTATCTAAGAAATGGAATGAAATTTTATTTTGCCCTGTTCTGCTTAAACATAGTGTCAGGATTCCTCCTGCAGCTTTCAGCCATGTGTGCCAGCGTACTTCCCTTTCTCCACGTTGTAAAATGGGCACTAATTCCATTCTCATTGGAGTGAGACTTCAACAAAGGCTCAAACTGTTTCAGGGTATAAAATGCTGGATAAGTAGTACTTTTTATTTATGACAGTTCTTATAACAATGTTCTTGAAATCTGGATGTTCAAATGACTCAACATGGAGAATATCACTACATAAGAAGTAGCATTTAATTTGGTAATGCCTGAACATTGTTATGGAGCAGGATTGTTGATGTGCATGTCTAATGCAGATAATTTTTTTCTGAATTAATTTTAAAAACTCTCTGTTTTCTGACAGTAATATCTGCTTTCGGAGATATGTCTATATATCTTAGGAAGTTACCAGATCTGTGTCTGACTCGGGTACTTTTAATCTTGCTGAGTGCACATGACAACACTCAGAGACATAGGAGGAAGTTTGGGAATGTTTTCAGCTTCCCATCACTGGAGCTGCAGGCAGGTTTGAGACACTAAGGCCAAGGCTTTAGCAGGATACAAAAGCGAAGGGACATTTTTATTCATAATAAGACCATACAATGTGTCAAACATAAAATGTATTTCATGTATTTTTAATACAGCTAGCAAGCTTAGACTTGAGAATATGAAATAATATTTATGGACAGCATAACCACATGTTCCATGAGAGAATCTGGTTTTGTGTGCAACTGGTTTTGGAAAACTGGAGCAGGTATACTGGGGCACAGGACTTCCCGTGGTCTGAGAAGTTTCAGCTGGAGTAGGAAGGACTGCCTCTTATCCAGTGTTAGTAAGTAGTGTGGAGGTGACCTGGAAAATGACTGTGAACCCTCAGCTGCGAATTAGTGGCTCAAGGATTGTCTTGGTAATTTCACTTTCCTTTGCCGTCAGTTTGCTGTCTGTATGAAGTGCATTGGCACTGTTGACTTCCACTAGGAAAACATCCACTGGGCAAAACCAGCCAACGCAGCATGGAGTGCCATAGTAAATGACTGACTGAACTGAACTTCTGAAGTACTCCTCCGTTCTTTCCTTCCCTGTCCTGGTCTTGGCAGCATAGCTCAGAGCTCAGTGGTGTAACTGTGTGCATACTGTGTCTGAACGTAAAACTTCTCCACTAAGCCTGCTAGGCATGCCCTAGTTTGCATTTTTTTTTCAAGTCTTTCTTCCCTGCTTTTGGATTTGCAGGTATTTCATGAAAATGTACTTGTTTCACTCATTATACAAAGTTCCACTGAAGCTTCCGTAGGCTCTGTGAAAATCCTGGCCATTTTATCTAATGAAGAATAAGAAACATTTTTCATTACAGTTAATAGAGAGCTTTAGAAAACTTAGTAGGTGCTCCCTTCCATGTGTGATTAGTTCAAATTCTTGTGGTTTTCTCAGGTTCAGATTTTCACCCAGAAATGATAGCAGCTCCCACAGTCATTATTGGTCTGTGCAGAAACACGGTGCCTTTGCACACAGCTCTCGGTGGGAACACGCTATAAATCCAGCTGCAGCGCCTGCCAGCTGTCTCAGCAGCCCCTTCAACAGCTTTGTACTCTGTGGCTCCATTCTTCATTGCCTGCAAGTTGGCAAGTGTTAGGCACTCCTGCTAGATAAGGGTTTGCCCCCTCACCCAAATTTGCCCCCTAGCGTAGCTCAACCTCTGTGTGGACCTGCTGTGTCGGCAGTAGCATGCATGGGTTTTACTGAACATGCCCCATTTCCCAAGACCGTCTCCAGGGGACCTTTCAAAAAGGAGCTGGAAAGCAATCACCTGACAGATCTCTACCCAACCATGGCTCTGCGCCGTGCCCAAAAGCGGTTTCTGTATGAAGTCCTTTCAGCCACTATTCAGTCAAGACGTTGGGTGAAAGCCACTCTGCTCCCATTTGAATTGGGGGCTTTTCAGACTGCCTCTTGTATTTTATTTCTGCTCTGATTATTACATTTTTATTCATTCTGTCTTGAAAGACTCATTGCCTATTGTAACTGCATGGCCTTTTTTTTTTTTTTTTTTCTTCTATGAGGACTTCACTTACTTAGAAATACCGAATATATTACAGAATAAGTAAAAGCAGAAAGTTTTTCTTTTACCCTCAACCATCTGAGGGCTTGGCAGCTACAGGGTCCAAAGTGTCAGGAATACGAGAAAGAAAACATAATGGCAAAGAAAAATGAAGAAGTATATCGTAAAGTGTTGCAAAGAGAAACATTTCATATTTCCCTCGCTGTCAATGTGTAAGCATTCAACAACAAATCAATACTGCCCAATGCTGAGTGGTTCCCTTTCTTCATTTTAATCCGTGCAGCTCATCATGGCAGGAGGAGCGCAGCAGCATCGGGAAAAGGGAACGATTTTTACCAGGATTGTGTTGCAGCTGCCCCACCCTCTTTCCCAAAACAAATTCATGGGGGCTTTGAGACTTTAATTTTACTTCTTCAAGAGTCAGGACACGGGCCTTTGTTTTCTTCCCCGCTGCTTTGTATTACTCCCTGGCTGCTCCTCCCATCGTGTTGCTGAAGGCTGTGTTCTTCCCCTGTTTGCTTCACACTTTAATTTTCAGGGGATTTGCCGTAATGCTGTGGCTTCTCAGCATAAGAGGGTTACCTACCATTCCCAGGGCAGAGGAAGTAGGAAGAAAAAAAAAAAAATCCCCATATCAGCTTCTGAGTGACAATGGTCTGTGTTATAAACCTATCTATTCAATCACTGCATTGAACAAGGGCAGATTTTCATCAAAAGAAGCTCCTGGAGGGGTTACTTACTTTGAAGGAAATACATTAATTAAAGCACTCTACAAAATAGCGGGTGAAGAAATGCATAACATTTCAGCTAGATTTTATGCTAGGCTGAGCACTTTTTTGACCTTCATCTCCAAATGGTAAATGGAAATGCGGTTTTGAAAGCCTGTGTACATACTGGTAGCACAACTTGATTGTTTCCTCTGCAGTTCTTCCTAGGAAAAAAAAAGCAGCAAAAAATATGATACTGTTACCATATTTGCAGCTGGAGCTGTTTAGAGCCCAGGCAGACTAACATTAACAAATGATGATAATTAGGCTTGATTTGCATATTAAAATTGTCTTAATTAAACACTGATTCTGTAAACGTTTAAAGGCTGTAATCGATCTTTTGCAGGCTCTCTTGGTTATTTATATGATCTAATAAAGGCTAGAGGCTTTGTTAATGAGACCTCTATTTCCTAACTTGTATGTGTCAATGAGATTATTTCACCGACAATTATGGAGCAGACTGCCGTTAATAACTCACAAAAACTGAATGCTGGAATTCTTTTGTCTGAGGCTACGTGCGTGCTATACCTCCTTTAATGGGTACCTGCTATTTACGTTTTCTTCTTGCTCAGACAGGGGCCCACACCACAACACTTACTAGGGAAAAATCCCAGGAAAGATATTTCATGGGGAGTTTTTGTCAATGTAAAATCAAGTTCACGGTGTCCTATGAGCTGTTTGAATAATGGATCTAATATTTATACAGCGTTGAGCTTAGTCATAATACATTTGGTCCCAGATCTAATCCTGGCAACTCTGACAGTTCGGCTGAACTTTGTAAGAAACTTTTTTTTAATTTAAGAGGTAATGTAATCATGCTGTAATTTTGCAAGAGGTCTCTGAAAAGGCTTTCAGGAGTTTTACTTCTCTTCAGTATCTCTACAATATTGTGCCATGAAGTGAGCATCTTGGGAAAATGGTGCTAAAACAGATGAAGACCTCTTGCTTCTCAGGTGCTAAATGTTTTTATACTCCCTGCCCCCAATGACCTTGTTACCACCAGACAAAAACATTTTGTGGAAAGTGTTCATATTGCCTTGGAATGATTTTTTTTAGTATTTTTATTATTTAACTTACCTTCTTGCACATGAAGGACTATATATTTATGTATATACATATGTATGTATTTATAACTTATTATGACATTTGTTTTGTTGTGGGATATGTGCTTCTTTGAAGGTGACATAAATAATTGCCTGCTCTGTAGTCCTGTAAGCCCAGTCACCAGATGCAGTGCCAGTATTGATGGATTAAAAAATATATTTATTCCTATTTCATTTAAGTCATTCAATTTATTGGGAAATATTAATAAGCTTAACAAAGCTAAACCACTAGAGTGTACTTTTAATGATTAAAATAATTTCTCTGTGAAACGATCAATAAACTCTGTAAAAGCAGGTGGTGTTTTGCCTAATTCCTTTCCCACTGAGACTGAATACAGGTTTCTACTGGGAGCAATGCTATGGTGAAAGAGTAATAATGGTAGTCCTTAGAATGAGATTCAGCAAGGTATTCCAATGGAAATGCTTTGTATAATGAAAGTCTAAAGGATGTATTTACACATCTTTTGGTCTGAGCATAAGCATATTTATTGGCATAGGTAATTTCATATGAAATGAAACTTGACATCAGATGGAAGTTTTTTTTTAGCAAAGGCTTTACCAGGTGTTCTCAT
>NW_009258281.1:523880-539448 GCF_000687185.1 Egretta garzetta | reverse complement strand
ATTTTGTGGTACGTCCTTGTGGTAGTGTAAGGCAATGACACCTTTTCATAATATATCCTTATTTTGGCTAAACAAGAGGCCGAAAATATGCAAGGCCCATAACACTTAAAGCCTGCAAATTTATGAGACAAAGTTTGCCTGTTCCTAAATGTAATGGAAGTTAACCACCATATTATTGAGATACTGAGATAATAATTATTTGTGTTTTGAATGCTAAATAAAACTTAGATATCCAGCAGACTTACTAAAAAATATAACTATTTCCATTGCTACCCAGACTTTCCTGCTTTACTTTCTCTTTTCCCTAGAAAATCTCACTTTTGAAAGAATTAAGGTGAATTTGATTTTGAATACTTAAAAAATTCTGTATTTGAAATTGCAGAAGACTAGGAATATTTTTGATAAGCATTTACAATCCTTTTTTCTCCTTTCATTCAGAATATGTAGGCAGCATATGCAGGATTTGGAACCTGACTTCAAGAGTGCTATTCA
Organism: Egretta garzetta; assembly: GCF_000687185.1. Lineage (NCBI taxonomy): Eukaryota > Metazoa > Chordata > Aves > Pelecaniformes > Ardeidae > Egretta > Egretta garzetta. The sequence goes on along the minus strand of NW_009258281.1, from coordinate 538,956 downwards.
GCAGTTCAGGTTAACAAAAGAGAACTGCAGACATGTTCTGTTAAGTTTGCCCTTTTTTGGTTTTCTCATTTTGGTATTTTTCTCTGTGCATCTGCCATTTTAAATTTGGATGACGTGATGACGTGCATTTGATGCATAGTGACTGCCAGAATAAAAATTCACAGTGTGAATGCAGGAGGGTTACAAATTCATTTATACCAATAGAAGTAAACGCTGTCCAAATGGCTGCCAGACAAGCAATAACTTTGATCTTATTGGCTTACTCTTGATTTATACTGACTCTTTGAAGGGAAGAAATTCTTCAGCTTTTTCTTTTTTCTTTTTTTTTTTTTTAACTTTTGGGCCACCTCATTTGTCTTATTTAATAATCACAGTTGTGTATGTACCTGCTTTTGCCTGTATACTGTCTTTTTCAGTTAAAAATGCTTTGTTTTTCCTTTTTCTTCTTAGGAAGAATAACCAGTGTTCTGGTATGAATTCACATAAGGCAACAGTTTGGCATTTGGGCCAAAATTGAGCTTCAGGTTTTAAGAGCACCAAAATCCTTCAGACTGATGATACTCAACTTCTTGTCTTCAGATATGATCAGATCATGTTGCTTTGCTCAGTTGCTGATTTCTTAAGACCTTTGTTAACTGGAGCAGAACCGGATTAGCAGGTGAAGAAACACTATTCTTGAGTGCAGACACTAAAGACAATGTACAGGAGTGGTAGATTCAGATGCAGAAGCTGTATGTGTGCAGAAGCTGAACTATATACAACTGCACAGCTTCTCATGCCTTTTGTAGTTTTCTTGCAGGCCAGATGCTGTTTACTTCTGAACAGAGGAAAACTAAAAACTTTCCAAGCATGAAACTTAAATTTCAAACCCTCTGCCTTTAAAGGTGAGAAGGAAGAAAGGGTTTCCCATCTAGCCCTCTCACTTTTTCTCATATATAATTAAATTATGTATTCATTGTTTTATTCTGCTTTCATGTAATTTCATTTTCAAAGCCAACAGATATTCTTTTGTATTTCTTTTCTGTGCTTTCACTGCACTCATAACTTTTCCAGTTATATTCCACCAGCAAAGTCTGCTCATTTATAATTAATCTTTTTGATCTTTTTTACATTAAAGCAATAGAGCTCATAATGCTTAATGTTAGACAGCCCTACTAGGTTTCTGTCGTTCACGAATTACTCTCCTGAAAACGGTTGGGATGTTTTGCATAGTATTGGAATACTGAGTTAATTTAAAGTAAACTCTAGTTACAATAAAAATGGGGTGCCTAAATCTGTGGGGGGAAAGGCCATGTCCCACGCTGAAAAGTCTGCAGGCAATGGCCTTCAGCATATGGGATTTCCCTGGCCTTCCCTGCTCTTGCACCACTGATCCTTCCCTCGCTGGAACATTTACACTCCAAGAGTTACATTGGACTGAAGGAATGCAATTACCGAATTTGGCTTTTTTGGTGCTGGCAGGGTGATGTATGTTCACCTGCCTTATGAATCTTTATGAAGATGCAGTAGCTTCTGTTATTGAAGCCATCTGCCAGTATCAACCAGGGGAATAATACAGAGGTCTGCTTTTAGTGAGAGAGTTTCACTATCTTTGAGGGGTTTTTTTTTTCCATTTATTTTCTTTTAAAGGAATGATGGGTCCAGCAAAGAAATTTCTCCCTCCCCCTCCTTGGATGGTCAGCCATGGCCATGCAGGTGGAGCTGTGCTCGTGTGTGATCTCTCCAAGTAGAGATGACATTTTTCTTTCTTCACAGAAGCAGGAAGAGGAAGATATCTGCTTGCTATGAAACCTGTTTTCCTCCTTATATAGTTAGAAGTTTGATGTCTCTTACAGGAGTGTAGTGAGGAGAGAATCCCACACGGTCATGTCTGTTTAAATACTGCCTGTGGTTACAGGTTTCTGCAGACTGCAGTACAAAAATCCAAGTGTCAGTAGAAGACAAAAAGATAATTCACTTTCATCTCGAGAACAAAGCTGAACAGAGGAGCTTTTTTCAACTTTTTTTAATTCATGAAACATTTATCTTAGAGTCAGGTTATATTATGCTGGCAAGAATATAATCTGTCAGCATTTCTACTATAAACTCCTGTTTTTAGTGTTTTTAGGAGAGCCTTAGAGGTTCACTTTGAACAGATTTAGCATACAAGGTCTTGGCCTAGAAGCATACTTCTCCTCACAATTAAGAAAAATGAATATGACTGCATGTTCAGTGCAAAAGCCATATTGATGGTACGTTCAGGTGAAAGTTCAGATGCAGAAAAATGAGATAATTCAGGAGTATCCCAGAGCAAGGTTACTTTAGTTTTTTCCATATTTTTAATAGCAGGTGTTATTAACACTGAAGTGAAAGGAACACTGGTCTGTAATGAAAAGCATGGTGCCAGGCTTAGCTGGCAGGCAGCGCTCTATTTCTAGTTTCTATTACCTACCAGCTTTAGAAAAATGCTGTTTCTCAAGTTTTTAATGTTTCACAGTATGGAAGTTGTTATATAAGTTCATGCATTTTAAAGAGATCAAAAATTCTCTTTCGTTTCTTTAGGAAGATGTAGTGAATAAAAAAAAAAGCAAGCTGTCTGTGAGAAAGGGAAATCACCATAATAGCAGATGTGCTTCAGCTTTGGCGCCCATACCTGCCTCTGTGAATCCTTGTGCAATAAGGCACACAAATGACCGTTGTGAGTTAATTTTATTCCCCAAATACAGGATTACAAAACATCTGAGTAATGCCCTGGCCTTACCCTCGGTCTAACATCAAGAAACAGTCTTCTGCATGATTTTTTTCCCCCAGGGTCTATTCCAAGTGAGGAGAACAGAAGCAAACTGCATGCTGAAGGTTATGTGCTTTGAGCTTATCGAGTAAAACCTGTGGTGACAGATAGTAAAATTGTTTTCCAAATTTGCTCACTGCTTACTGTACATATACTGTACATCGTGTGCTTGTAAAAGCCTCTGAGAGAGTAGCTGGGAGATGGATACGTTTTTGCCTTGCTTTGAGTGGTGCCCTCTGGATGAGCCAGGATGAGGCAGTGCGAGCAGCTGGGCTGGCCTTGCGGGGGACACACACAGGTTTTGTGTGATGCAGGAAATTGCTGAAGTGAGTTATTACGGGCTGGGCTGAAAGGAGAGACTAAAAGAAAGGAGCCGTCTTGCAAAGGTAGAGGGGGTAGGTGTTTTTAGATTCTTTCCTCCAGTTTTTGTGTTTACCTGTCATATCCCATGAAAATGAGTTTTCTCTCTTTTAAAAATTACCTTGTTATAGCTTGTGCTCTAGCAAAGAGATCCAAATCCCTTTTGATGTTTCCAGTGCATCTACTTCAAGGCAACAATGCAGGCAATTCCCCTGCATCACGGAGTGACTTCAGAGTCCGCAGTTCTGCTGGATATGTCACATGTTTCCTTCAGAGCTTGCTAGTGCCTTCCTGGTGCGAAGCACAGGTAGACCAAGCAGACAGAGTGTCATGAATAAGGCAAGGATTTGAGTAGGAGTCACACTTTTAATTTTGTACTTTGCTGTAAAATAGGAAGCCCTGTTCAGCAAGGGAGATTGAGAAAAAGTTCTGGCCAGCAAGAGTAGAGAGGTGATTGTGCCCCTGTACTTGGCACTGGTGAGGCCGCACCTCGAACACTGTGTCCAGTTTTGGGCCCCTTGCTACAGGAAAGATGTTTTATTGCTGGAACACATCCAGAGGAGAGCAACCAAGCTGGTGAGGGGTCTGGAGCACAAGTCTTACAAGGAGCAGCTGAGAGAACTGGGGTTGTTTAGTCTGGAGAAGAGGAGGTTGAGGGGAGACCTTATCACCCTCTACAACTCCCTGAAAGGAGGCTGTAGCAAGGAGGGGGTTGGTCTCTTCTCCTGGTAACAGGCGATAGGACAAGGGGAAATGGTCTGAAGTTGCACCAGGGTGGGTTTAGATTGGACATTAGGAAATTTTTTTCACTGAAAGGGTTGTCAAGCATTAGAACGGGCTGCCCAGGGAAGTGGTCAGGTCCCCATCCCTGGAGGTATTTAAAAGATGGGTGGATGTGGTGCTTAGGGACATGGTTTAGTGGTGGGATGGCAGGGTTAGGTTAATGGTTGGACTTAATGATCTTAAAGCTCTTTTCCAACCAAAATGATTCTATGATTCTATGAAAGGTTAGGCCTTCCCTAGTGAGTCAATAGCCAGTAATCACAGCACACTTAACATGACACTTGTTTTAGGAAACGTTCAAGTCCAGTGAAGTGAGTTACCTAAGTATTAGATTATTGGACTTTCTGGAAAATTTTTACCTATGTAAGATCAGAAGTTTCATTCAAGATACTATGTTTTTTTCCCCCAAATAAAATTAAACCTTTCATGAAAAACTGTCGGGAGGTTTTGTTTGTTCTTAATAAAGAGAATGAGGTGAACAGTTCCACTGCTGAGTACTTCATGGTTTGAATACCTTTCTTAGTTCAGTCCTGGTGAATGAACATATTGCTTTGAGGTAATTTCTAAATGAACCAAGAAATTACACATAAATCTCTTATCTGAACACTGTTTAAATAAACCTCATACTCAGATATTATCTAAATCTCATATCATATCAAACTAATAAAGATAATTACACATTGCACCTAGTATATTGCACTCAGCTTGATCTAATGGATATGTTATCTTGATTTTTGAACTTGGCAAAGTAAGTTTGTTCATATCAGAGTTTCATGTACAGCAGGGCATTCAAAATCCAGAAAAATAATCAAAACAGCGGAGTTTAAAAACATGAGTTTTTAAACGATGCTCAACATTTTTTGGCTGTGTGTTTTCTCCCAAGATGCATGTTAGTTTTGGGGGTTTTTTGTTGTTGCTGCTAAACTGGTAATTAAAATAAGTATAGGAAGATTCAGCTGCTATGTTACATAGTTAATGGTTGAACTGAATTCTACTGATGCAAAGAAGCTGTGGTATAATAATTATGATTGTATTCAGCCTGTCTTGTCTTGCCCTGGTATTTGTATATCTATATGGACACAATAGGGAGGATTTACAGCAGAATTTTAATATCGATTCTGAAATCTTGGGCTTTTATCCTGTGAAAGTAAGAACAAAAAATAATTTGAATTTAGGTTCCTTGTTTAACTACTTTTGCAGCAAGATTACTGCTCACAGATCCACAGTTCCAAAGGTCAGGCTGCTTTTCTGCAGTACTGGATTGTATTTTAAAAAAAAACGTTTTCTCTATCTGAAATCTTTTAGATAGCTCCAGTCCAATGCAGGCAATTAATGTCTGTGCTCAGTGGAAGCTGAGAGATTGATAGGCTCCATAACATAATGCCATGGTGTTTCTAACTGCTGATTCTAATGTTAATTTCTGGGTTTCAAAATGGAAAATTATATGTGTGTGTGCATGTGTGAATAATATTTAAAAAAAACCCAAACAATGCAGAACACCTCATATTTTGTTTTCTTTGAACGTTGCTATTATCTGTGTATTTTCTGCAGAGGAAGAATGTTATTAATGTAATTGGACAGTAGCTCAAGGAGTGAATAGAACTGACATTTCTTCTATTAATATTTCAGTCAAGACCTGAAGACTCAGTTAAAAATAATAATGTATTCTCCATAATTTACTGCCCTTTATACTGCTAGAGTGTCCTATGCAAGGAGACTGGACAGACCCCATGGGTTAAATGTGGAAAAAATGGGCCTTTTACAGCCTTTTTACGGAGTTCTGCTCTGCTGTTTTGTTGTTTCTCCCAGTCTTGATTTGTGATGTTATCTCTCTCAGTGGGGTGATGGTCAGTGAGAACTTGCAGGTAGCAGTAAAGGAGCATAATTTTCCCTAACTGAAAACTCCCCTAACATTAAGACAACCTTCTCCTTTTTCCTTTGCTCTTTTCCTCCTGATACAAGTCCCAGGTGTTTGCCCCTTGATAGTCTTGAACCTTAAAGAAATTCATTTAAAAGGCAGATGCATACAGCTGGTTTCTGGATGACAAGAAGCTGTTAGTAAGCCAAGGACCAGCCTGCAAGGCACTCCAGTGAAATGCCTCTGAAGAAGAGGTGCTCTAAACTTCACTCCAAGGGAGATTAAGCCTGGGACTTGGACACCCTGTTCACACCTGGTTCAGTTCCACCTTGAATGAAGCAGGGGTCCTGGTGGTGTTACAGTAGATTATTTTATAATTAAAGACTAATTAAAGACTGAAAAGCAGAATGCATGTGCAAAAGGGGTATCATTAACTTACTGCTGAGCTCTTGATGCTGAAAGCTCAGTGCTCTCTTAACATGTGCTCTGATCCAGAGAATATTTATTGCTGTTTGGTTTTGCTGGAACATTACAGCTAAATAGTAAGCTTTCCAGTTTTATTTTTATAGCATGTGTGTCTGCAAAACTCAGATTTCCTGGTGTTGGTAAAGGAAACACTAGCTGTGCATTGAGTGGCACTTTGGAAATTAAGTTTCAGCAATAGTATTGAGAAACACTTTACAGAACCATTGCCTTTGTCTAGTTTTTTTATTATTATTATTATTATTACGATTATTAAAATCCTTTTCAGGTGGTTTATACTGAATTGACTTATGGAAGGGAAATCAGAAAGTTCACATTCATTTTGTGGCACGGCATCCATGTGGTTTTCTTTTTTTTTTTGGTTTGTGATAGCGTGCTTTTTCTGCATTTGTAGAAAGGTTACTGTGTATATATTGGTATTTGAAAGTGTCTGAGGGTAAATACTATGCCTTGCTGAGCAACAGCAGTTGTTTTACAGGGGCTATTTTTTTGCATGCAGAATGTGTACCAACATTTGGGTTGTTACCATGGACTGGGTACAATTGATGTTGCTGCTAGGCCACAACATAGATTTTATGTCCTTGACATTTTTTCTTGCTAGACTGCTCATATGTGTTTGGTTATCTTTGTCCCCTATTATGTCATCTTTATCAGGTTTAATTTGTCTGTCTCTCTTGGGAATTTTGTGTAATCACATTTCTATTCCAACAGTGAATTTATAATTGGATAATAATTATTTAAATTTTCTTTTTATCAGGATTTATCAGTTCATATTCTATTATTTAGAAATCATGTAAATATACAAGTTTTTTGGGTGGAGTTTTTTCAGCACTTTCCCCCCCCCCGCAAGTCTGTTGAAAACTGGGGAAGACTCAAGAACTGTACTCCGGCAATATTTTTATGCCTAAAGTGTATGGCATGCTTGCTCTTTAAAGACAGTGGCTTGCTTTTAATAGTTTGGACCCTTTTTTTCTTGTTATGTTTGTCTTGCAGTCCTTCCATGGGAATAATACTAATTTCCTAGTTTGATCTCAATAGTATATCCAGCCTTGAAGCAGAAACTACAAGAGAGAAAGGTAAATGAAAAATACAGTAAGATACAAAATGCCAAAGTAGCCTGCTGCCTCTTTTTGGTGACATTTTTTAAACAAAAGGAATTCTGTAAAGTATTAAATGCTGGACTTCATCAGAAATCTGTATTCTAATGCCGTATGAACAAGACTGGAAAGAGTGTCCTTGGTCTCCAAGTTCAGGCAAAAGATCACATGCAGGAGAAGACTTCTCAAGCAGCTTCTCACAATTAATGACGATTGTTTATCCCCACTGCTTGGAGTGGAGTGGAGTTTTCTTATCTCACTGTTTGAGAACTGTCTTCTAATTTCCAACTGAAATTTATCTGCAGATAATGAATACCCATATGTTCCTGCATCAACGCTGCTCCTCAGCTCCAATAGCTCTTTTCCCTCTTTGCTCTTAACGCCTGAGATATTTACAACAGCAATCTAATCCCCTTTAACTGCTGTTTTGTTGGACTGAGTTCTCCTAAATGGTTCAGAGCTGTAATATGAACTACAGGGTATTACTGAGTAGCATCCTGCCAGAATTACTTTGTGGTCAAACCTCATTAACTACTTTCCTGAAAGGACTTGTTGCAAACAGTGAGAATATACTGATAAAGCATGCTGATGATAAAAATGTATGAAGTTTTGTCAGCGAAAAAAGAGAATTCAAATATCTTACGTTAGAGGAAGAGTCATTTTTTTTCTTTACTATTTGGCAGAATATAAGTATATAATATCTTTGGGAAAATAAAAATGGAATTAAGCTGATAGTATAAACTCCAAAAGCATGACAGAGGTATGATTAACCTATGTTACCCCTGCTCCTGGGAGATTGATTCAAGCTGGAATAAGAACAATGAAGGACTACTAGGATGAGTAGAGGAATTTCAAATCTTGGGTTTGGGTTTTTTCTTCTCTCCAGAATAATGCAACAAGTTGTCTTTTGATTCCAATGTCAATAAAATGTTTTATTGGAGTGAAAATTTGTTCTTCAGGATATGACTACCCTGTTCAAAGCCGGGTTTCACTTTTAATAGAAAGTTATGTCATGTTACCCACGAAACCAGTGATTTTTATGAAAACAGAGAAATGCATATGTTTTTAATACCTCTGTCTTCCCATCTTGAAGACTTCGGGGGTTTTAGCAGAAGATGCTGTGGTTGGATGCCTCCTGTACTGGAAGAATAAGTCAGATATCAATGATGACATCTGACATATGTTACTGCACTATGTAGGTCACTTACGGCCTAATGTGGAAGATGAAAAAAGATAATTAATTTTGATTTCATGCTTGTGATTCCATAAGGAAGACTTTAATGGTGTGTGTGGAATATCGAGAGACATGTACTGAATCACTGCCTAAGAGCAAGAGCTCAGTCTTTTGGAAGCAGTGATTATACCTTCTATTTCAAACCCTCCATCGAGAGAGATGGCTTTTTTTTCATTATATTTGAATGCACTTTTTCCTTTAGCTACTATGTGAAAGAAGGATATATCTCCTTAGTAATTGTGAGAAATGTGCTCCTCTTCTAGCAACCAGAGCTATTTTTGAGCACACAAAGTGCTTTGGTTTGCACACAGCCATAAAATCAAGGTCTTCCTATTTACAAGGTTATAGAATAATTTATATTACTATAACTTATTTAATTCCTTTCTTTTTATGTCTAATTCCTAGGGTCTCCATGTTTACACGTTCTATGGTTACCTGCATTCCTGTAATCATGCTACATTCAACATGAATGTAAGTCTCCTTACAAATTTCCTTTTTTTTTTTTTGTTTTTAATCATCCTATTCCTTGCTCTGGTAAATATTGTCTTGCACTTTGGTGGAACGGATACCTCTGCAACTGAATTCAGTATTACCAAGGAACTCTAGAGTGGTTCAGTGTGGCACACACCTGCCAGCCAGAACAGAGTCCCAGAGACTGTTAGAATAAAGCTGCTTCCCCCTTGTGCCTACCTCCTTCCTCCTTTGATCAGTGCACGATATCTAAGCCATTCTCCTTTGTCATGATCATTTAGTTACTTTACTTAAATGAAGTTTGCTGTTAGTTTGTTTTTCTGAATGGTTAATTTTATAGTGCTTGTCTAAAATGCATCATTTTGGTTAGGACTGGTAGCAGACTATGATCTGAATGCCTGTTAACTTTGGAAGGAAAGTAATTCTTCCAAAATGTTTTTTTGAGGTGATATGAAATACTCTGAAATGATCAAAACATTTATGATGTATGTTTCTTCTAGCTCTCCTGGCCACACTGCTCTTTAAATCTGGTGTGGAAGCGGTGAGGACCATCTTTCCTGAAAAATATCTCAGTGGTGTTCTTGCTCTCTGTGCTCTCACTGCCACTTCTATTACAAGCAGAGCAAGGAACTAATTTTTACTGTAGGAGACTCTGAATGTTCTCCTCTTGTTCAGTATCAGTTACTGCTTTACCAACTGCTTATGTCAACCCTATGTGTCTATAGGGCAAACCCTAGAGGTTGACATAGCAGAAAGGGTGGGATAAGCTTATGTCAAGGAGGTGAACAGGAATTCCCAAGGCATCTTAATTCTTTCTTGGCCACATGTGTGTATCTGTGTATTTGACAGGCACAACCTGCCTCTCAGTATTTTGAAACACCGTGGTGTAGAACAGAGAATATTTAACAGTAGCAAGAATTGTGAGGAAAATACTATAACAATACTATAGTACTGTCTTTAACATGAGTATTTACAAAGAGCCTCATGCTCTAATGTGACCTATAATGATTAACAGGAAGCTTAAAAACTATGTGCTGATAATCTTCCAGATAAGCATGTTATTTTGATAAAGAATATTATAGTTGGCATTAAACTCTAGACTAAAATCATTGGTTGACATTCTCAATGATTGAATTAGTAAAAATGGAAACATCTAGTGCAGCATTGATTACACTGAGTGAGGAATATAATTTCAGAAGCTGTAATTGCAGTTATATAAATTAACTCTCTAGGTACTGGAAAACTACTGAAAAGACTATGTAGTTGGTCCTGACTTGTACAAGTTACAGTTGTCACATTGGTTGGCAAAGCAAGTGCTATATTTCAAGCAAATATAGCACCAGCGAACTGTTTTCTTACCCTCTAGTACTTGCCCAAGAAATTAAAGTATTCCACTGTAAGCAAGCTGATTAAGGTGTTTTGAGTGACCTTTTTTTTTGTTGTTAAAATATGCATGTTTTATGAGGAAGAAAGGTATTTATAGACAAATTAGTATTTTCAACAGTACTTTCATGGGAAAGATTTTGGAGATTGAACATGGACTTTTTGGACAAAGGTGCAACATCACTTCCAGAGTGGCCAACACAAAGCCTAATGGTTAGACCTGGCCAAAGAAGCTTTGCAGCCAGGCAAAGATTTGTTGGAAAAGTCTGGTTTAAGTCTGAAATGGCCAAACAGAAGGCTGATTGCTGACAGAATCCTACCTGGATTTTTTTTGTTTGTTTGTTTAAATATTTTTTTATATATATATCCTAATGTCATGGGTCTGCAGATCTCATGCTTTGTCACAAGTCTTGTCTATAGGGTTGGACTCTTGTGGGTGCAGTGCTGTAATGGTGAAAGATCCGAAGAGATTCACTCCTTTTTCTGATTAGGATATAGGTCAGTTTAAGTGGGCTCCTAAGTCACTTCAGTAGGCTTGTGATAGTCATGTCTCAGGCTGCTTGGTGCCCAAAAAAGTTTTGAAAGAACATGAAATTCTAATTACATGATGTTGTGTAGAGAATATACAGAACAAATTTTCCTGTTAGATCAGAAAGCCATCCAGGCAGTGTTTCCAAAAATTAATGGAAATTTTAGGGGAAGACTATTGTATGAGGAAGAAGGAAAAGAAGAATAATGTGTTCATACAAATTGAATAAATCCTTATCAAACTCTGTGAAACTGATTAAATATGAGTTATTTACTATACCATGTTTCTGAAACTGTAGTTAATAGTTTTTTTGTTAAGTGGCGACGCTTAAAACCAGAACTCTTAACAGTGTTCAGAGTCCATAATTAGCAATTTTTCTATGGAACAGAACTGCCAGTTTGGCACCTGAAATGTGGCCATTAGCTGGAGGCTGCCTTGCTGGGACACAAGATGTCTGAAGAATCTGTCACGTTGTCCTGATGGATACTCTGCTCTAACTTCTGTAGTTATGGTTATGTCAGGACTTAAAAGATAATGCTTTCAGCAGTGTATAAATTCTGTGGTTTTCCATGTTGGTTCTCTGCCTGTGGAAAGTTTGAGAAAATTTCAGCAAAATCCATGTAGCTTCTTCTGAACTGACGACGTAGAAAAATGCGTCTTTTCTCCTAAAAGTTAATGTTACAGCCCCTTTTACTCCCATATCCTCATAACACAACTAACTTTGTAGAAAAAAAATGTTTCAGATGTTTCTTTTCCACTGAGGGCTAAGTCTTTGAGTAGAAACGTGCATGTGGTTGTGAGGGTGGTGTTTAGAGGCCACTGTGTGTGCTCCAATTCTCCTCAAAGGCTCTCAGTGCAGTACAAGATACATGTGAGCATACCTTATGTGGGAAAGCAAAGGTATGCGCTCTAGGAAAACCCAAGTGAGACTGCACTTAAGAGGCAAAGTAATCTTCCCAGTTTTTGAATGTTGCTGGGATTTGAGGTGACCCCATGTAGTTGCTGGATTCCACACGACTTCACAAATTTAGGCTCATGGTGGGCAAAAAGTGGTGGAGGGTGCCCCATTGCTACCAAAATGCCTATGTCTGAACATCAAGGCAAGAATGTCCAAGTCAGCCCTGGCCCTCTCCTTCCATCTTGTGGATAATTATGAAGAGGACATTATACATCTGCATAATTCATGCAAAGATGAAAAATCAAACCACTAACATTTTTACGTTAGTACATGTTTTTAATCAACAACTAGAGGAAAACAATGCCATTTCATACAGTAGATTTCATACAAGGAATGGTGATCTCTTCTTGAACGTTGGCATGTAATATAAAATCTAAGTATGGCCTAAATAACATTTGAATTAAGTTTTGCACATAATTTGCACAGCATTTTCCCAGCTTGGCAAATTACCTATGCTAATGAAGTATAAAGACTGTAGATGCTTTGTCAAATCAATATGAATTTAAAGTAGAACAAAATTTGCTTTCTTATGTGTGTGTACATAGGTGTTTGTGTTCGAATAAGAGTATGATCATCATTCACCTGTTTTCGTCTGTTTCTACCATGCTGTGTTTGTATGATGTCTGCAGGTTAAGAAATCATTACAGAGGTTACCAAGTTTCCTTAAAACAAAAAGTATTTTTGGAATTACAGTTTATATTAGGAAAACCTAAAAGGCTATAAAAAAATATGCTTGATAGCAACTGCCCAATATTACCTCCCAAAGCCAAAATGCAGACAGCATTTAGGTCATTCTTCCATTGATTTACTGAAGGACAAATAATGTCAGACAGTTTTTAAACAAAAACAAAATTTGAATTTTGTTTACCTCTTCAGCAGTCCAGTTGGATGTCAGCTACCATTTAGCTGGGCCAATAATATTGATATTTGATGTCAGTTCTTATTCATTACTGCACCCAAATGATGCAAAAGTCAGATCTTTCAGATGTTTCTATGGATGGCCAAATAAAGCCAGGGATGTCTGACTGCATCTAACAGACACAAACAAGAAAAGAACAGAATGCAAAATCAAAAACCTATCTGCTCTTATTGTTATTTATGTATTCAAAGTGTTCACCTCTTTGCATAACTCAAAGCCAGTTACTTACAAAGGTTACCTAGTAATATCAAACGTGTTCAATTATACATGCAAAAGGGCTAATAGGTTCTTCCTCTAGTTTATTTCTGTCTCCATGCATAAGAAATATAATTACAGAGCTGAATTACATTTTAAATACAGATTTTAGTATCATCGGTTAACCACTTTCAGGCCATCAAACCTTGTTAGAAGTAAAAAAAAAAATAAATCTATTCTGTCTTTGTGTCATGGTAAAGAACAAAAACTGCATCAAAATACTCTCATTTCACTTGTTGGCAAAAAGCTCTTTCTGATAATAGTGAAACTCTCAGAAAACTGCTAGAATCCATTTCCACATCTATTCTCTGAAATATTTATGTTATTCCCTATTTTTGGAAGTAATTTTTTCTGGAATGCTCTCTTCCCTTGGCCAGACATACTGTTTAGTCACTTCCCATCATCTCTGTTGGTATTCACAGACCCCTATACCTAACAAATATGTGCCTGTTTTATACATGACGTGTAGATCAGATAAAATGTTCTGAAACCACTCTAAAAGAATTGGGTAGATCCATCTTTATTTTGATCAGTTTAAATATACTTGCTATCTGACTCCAATACCAGAGTCTTAGTACAGAAGGCTGGATAAACAAGTAAGAATACCCCTACCAGATATCCTAGAAGTAAAAAAAAATTTCTCCAGCTCTTTCTGTGAGGAAGCTCCAATATGACTTATCAGTTGTAAGACTTAAGTCCAATAAGACTTATCAGACTTATCTGACTGTGTTCAGAAGGCCAAGGAAATTCATGATGCATTGGTTTCTATGGGGGTGGCTCTCCCAGGGTGCTGTATTTCTGTGTCCCTAAGAAAAGAGACAGTCTCTTAGCAAAGGTGCTTTAATGGGACTGAAAAAAATCCAATTTTTATATGTCACACCTTGTTTGTGTCATTCAGTTTCCCATCACCATTTCTAGTGATCTAGAGATCGTTTGCAAAGAAAAACTTCGTAATAGGTGTCATACACCTCGATAAGTCAATGACAGAGAAAAATCCTTTTTTCTTTCACGCATAGCAGATGATGGTGACTAAGAAACCTTTAGTGTCAGTGTTTAAATGCATCGACTGCCCCTAGAGTTTACCTCTGCACTACTAAATCAGGCAAAATGCAGTTTCTTCACTGTCTTAGTTTGGAAGATATTTGGCTTCCTGTATTATTTTTGGATCAATTTCCCAGTTAGAATTTCTTCGGGGAAAAAAAAAATAATTCTGTTAGCCTTGAAGTTTAATCAAGGCCCAAGTTGCCTTTGGAAACTTGGAATTAACCAGCCCTTCTATTTTCCACAGCATAATTTATCTGAGATTTTAAACCCAGTCCTGTCAGGATTACTAACTCTGAAAATAATCACAGGTGAATAAAATTAACTTTCTTTTGTTTTAAGCGTTCAACACTTTGTATTATGAGAGGTGAGGTTAGCTCATTCTGCCACAGGACCTCTCTCCTCCAGCATCAGGGTTTAGATCTTTCTTTCATTTACCACAGGGCTGATTTTTAAATTTTTTTTCTAAACCCAAGAATTCCTTCTGGTGTTCTTTTTTGTCACCATGCAGGTACTCTCAGTAAATCACAAAGTATCCTGTAACATTCACCCAAATAAACACGCAAAAGTTTAGATCTAAGAAGACCTTCTTTTGTTCTTCTTCCTCATGGCAGGTTCTAGGAAAGTGTTTCAAACCCATCAGGAAATGGAAAGCAAAGAATCTTACTGTAACGTTGATCATTTCTGAAAAAGCCACTGTCTCGTGTTCTCTTTTCTTGCTTTGCCATGGAAAAAAAGGAACACAGTTTTTCCCAGTAATGATCATAGAATCATAGAATGTTTTGGGTTGGAAGGGACCCCTAGAGGTCATCTAGTCCAACCCCCCTGCAGGAGCAGGGACACCGCTAAACTAGATCAGGCTGCTCAGAGCCCCATCCAACCTGGCCTTGAATGTTTCCAGGGATGGGGCCTCCACTACCTCTCTGGGCAACCTG
>NW_009258281.1:456029-523621 GCF_000687185.1 Egretta garzetta | reverse complement strand
GCCACGCTTCTCCTGATGCAGCCCAGAGTACGGTTGGCCTTCTGGGCTGCCAGCACACATTGCCGGCTCATGTCCAGCTTTTCATCCACCAGCACCCCCAAGTCCCTCTCGGCAGGGCTGCTCTTGACCCTTTCTTCCCCCAGCCTGTACTGATACCAAGGGTTACCCCAACCCAGGTGCAGGACCTTGCACTTGGCCTTGTTGAACCTCATGAGGTTCACACAGGCCCACCTCTCCAGCCTGTCCAGGTCCCTCTGGATGACATCCCATCCTTCTGGTGTGTCAACCGCACCAGTCAGCTTGGTGTCATCCGCAAACTTGCTGAGGGTGCACTCGATCTCGCTGTCTAAGTCATTGATGAAAACATTAAACAGCACCGGTCCCAGCACGGACCCCTGAGGGACACCACTCATCACCGGTCTCCATCCGGACATTGAGCCATTGACCACTACCCTCTGGACATGACCATCCAGCCAGTTCCTTATCCGTGATATTTGTAGAGACATCACTTTCAGCCTTCTCTGTCACCACCAGGCATTACAAGATGGATATCTGCCTGTTTGCGGGTGTTACCTTAAGACTTCATGTTCTGTAAGAGGCGTTGTGTTCCTTACCCCATCAATCCTTTCAAGTCCCCTCTTTGCCATATCTACTCTTTGCTGGATATCCGTAGTAGTTCTACATGGTCTTAGTGCTGTGACTGCAAGCCGTACCTTAGGTTAACATGGTGTCTACTGGTACCTGGACTCTATAATTATGCATATGTCATGATGGCTGGAAACATCTGGTCATGATCGCTGAGACATCTGTGCTCCAGAAGTGGACTACGTGGAGCTGGCATAGGTGAGGAACATCTACACAAAGAAGGTAGGAAGCAGGGCAGGTGCCTGCCATCATACTGTCTAATTCATTCATGCTATGCCTAATGTTCATTTATATTGTTACTAAATGAACAAGAGAATTGACCTGCTAACGTCATACTTCACTGCTAAATAAAGATATATTTACTCAAGTTTTGGAGTATATATATAGAATATTATTAAATATTCTGTGAATATTTTAAAAAAATTTAATCTGGGAAACTGAATATTTCCTTTTGCAGGTATGCAGTATACCTGGCCACTTTTAATTTCTTAAATTAATTGTAACTCGTGCTTTAGGATGTCCTGCTGTCCGCCACCCCAAGCGGGACACCATGATGTGTCACCGGGAAGCGCTGCTGCAAGCAAAATGAGAAAGAAGGCTGTTTGTTATGCAGCAAATCTGTAATGCTTCTGAGACATGGAGACAATGTAGGCAGAGAAGTTTTGAACCAGCAGTAAATGAAATATTTAACTTTTCTAATTGAAGCTTTCAATCAGAATTTGCTCGTTTAGATCTTTGCGTATGATGCTTTACCTCAACTATTCATCATAAAAGTTTGGAGTAATGCATAGACATTTGGATTTTAGAAAACTCTGTAAAGCCCAGGAAGAGAAAATGTGGCATAATTTTTAACTAGCTTTAACATAACTTGGTTTTGAGTAGCTTTAAAAAACCTGTATGTTTTAGGTAGAATTGGCCCTTGGAAAGATCCTCAGCAGAAACTGTTAATTAACTGACCATACAGTATTTTCTTTTATGTTTTCAGACTTTATATTTACAACTATGAACATATTATGTACATTTGCTTATAACTGTAAGAAAAAGAGATTATCCCCTTTAATGTGATTTTGTTTGCTTAATTCTGTGTTCTGCAGTGAGCGTGACCCTCTGTGTATACAATATATGAAGCAAGCACTACTTAGCATGCAAAACTGCTAGCAGTGTGGAAAACTTTGCCCTTCTTTCTTAGAGGAGAAGAATTAATTTGTGTATCCTAAGGAATAAGGATTTTTTAAAATTACATCTCCTGGCCCAGCACGCCAGACTTTCCTGTGGCAGATGTACACTGTGGGTCCAGGCCCCAGCATAATTCATTTTTCATTTTAACAGCTGGTTTTTACACGTGTCACTTTGCAGAACAAGCAAAATTGAATACGAAGATACATCTAGATTCTTTTAAATTCAATTTCCCTCCTACAATACAGTCAAACTTGTTTCTCTGTGTGATATTTCACAGGAAATAATGTTTTAAAATACATGAGAAAGCAGCATACCATCCCTACGATCTATCCTGTAACTCTCTCATGTGACAGTCATTTTCTCGATAAATTGTGAGACTTTTATCCGCAGTGCCATTGTTATCACTGACTTGAATAGGAATGACTGCAGATGCTCAGTGCTGAGTTGTGAGGCTGGGGCTCCAGACATGGCTGTTCATGCCGAACCTGCTCACCTCCAGCTTGCCCAGCACTCCCAGTTTGCTGGGGTCAGGTGTCGATGGGGGCTGGCATTACATCAGCCAGGTTACCTGTTGGAATAGATGCTATCGGTATGGTTTGTATTGGTTACAAGCAGGGAGGTAACAGCTCTTCCAACAAAAAGCATGTTTGTGCAAAGTTAACTCTTCAGAAGGGCTTAAACTATATTTGGGTTAGAGAAGTGGGTTTAGTTTAGACCAATGATGTGTGTTTGGTAAGAAGACTCTTGAACTGTTTACCACTTGTCCAAATCATGGCCAAAGGGAAGCAGGGTACTTAAAACAGTGCTGTATACGTGGTTGTATGTGGCTTTATACAATACAAAGTTGGATTTAAAATTAATTTATGCAAGAGTGAAAGTAGGGCCAAATTTGGAAAGGCCTCTCTGTTATGAAAATGAAATTAATCTGTAGTTGAATAAATATCACTGTTAGCAGGTACTTGAATATCAGAATGATTTAATCTGAAAATAATTGAGAATGCACAGCTGAAGTCCATCGGGGATGGATAGGAATGCAGATTATCCTGTTTTGATATTTAGCTGGTTTTTTTGTGAGGAAGTTCTTGAAGTAATGGGGTGAGATTTGTTAAACTGATCATTCTTTTGCCTGAAATACTTTGAAACTGAGAGAGACATTCATACACTTACCAGAGTTCAGAATTGGGTAAGCTTCTGTGAATACATTTTATATATTGTTTTTTCTTCTCTATGCATTTAGTTTCCCTCAAAAATGCCCAAAACCAAGATAAAGTGTCAAATATTAAGTTGAGCTTTTTCATTTTACATGTTCCTTTGATAGTTTATGTTTAAAAAAAGCACATGTAGTTTACTGACACTTATTTTCTTTCAGTGATTTAGATGTTCTGCCTTTTAAAATGGACAATTTCACATTTCAGCAATAGAGCTATTGCCACATATACTAATTTATGAATTTATGAATGCATTATATCTATATAGTAACATTATTGCAATGGATACTACCCAGATTTTTAAAATGTACTTATTTAGACTTTAAGGTACTGAATGACAATAAAATCCCTGTACACTAACATGGTGTACCCTAGGAATTTGTTATGCTTATTGCTCTCAGGAGTGTCTAATCAGATAATGATGGCATCTAACTTCACTTCAGTCACAGGGTCTCTCAGAATACTGAGAAAAGCCAGTAATGGCAATTATCATTCATCTATTACTCTCACTGCACAGCTCCCAGAATTCAAAGGCACTTCTTTGACGGTTAGAAAGGAAAAACAAAATTGATTATTTTAAACCCCTCTGCAAAAGATATTGCTCTCTTTGCAGTGCTGTTTCAAGTGCAATGTCAACTATGGCTAGCAGTAACTCTGCAGGGAGCGCAGTGATCTTGGGTTTCATATGTAAATTTATGCAAAGGGTTCTGAAAGCCTAGCATGTGTTGTTCTCCTCAAACACCACAAGGCACTTCATGCTACTTGATGTGGCAAAGGGAAGAGAGATTCCCTCTGTTTCACACAGCAAGAGGAAAGCCTGCAGTGCGCATGTAAACAAACAAGAGACCCATGATCCGTCATTATTTTTGAAAGTCAGTAGAACTGGAAATTCTGCTGCAACAAAGTTCTACCATTTCCATTGATTATTTTTAATGGACCTCCTCCACTGGAGGACACAAGGAGTGTTCTTTATGAGTCTCCATATGTTGTGAAAGGGTAAAATTAATAACCTAGAAATAATATCATTTTAGGATATTCTTCATTTTGATCAAAATTGTCACTGATAAAATGAGGCTAAGAAGTAAAAAAATTCTATCATCTTGGTATCTTTAAGCTTCTTAGTATGCGAGGGCCTACATACCTGTTCATTTGTCAGCACAGACATCTCATCTGCATCTTTTTTCCTCTTCTCGATATATTTGTTTCTCCTCCATTTTTCTAATAGCAGTAGACTTTTGGTCACCGATTACATTAAAGAGGCATCTGTGTGCCTCTACCCTTCTGTAATAAATTTTCCTTCCACTCAAAACCTCTCCTGAGGACTGTCTGGTTGTTCCCTTTGCTCTGTTTTGTGGTTTGCATTAACAGCACTCACTCCTCAGTCAGCAGTTTTCCACGTGCCTCTTTCTCCTTTTCCTTTCCCACCAGGGCTTGCTGTCTCCAACTGCATGATTCTGAGTACCTGTGGGTGGTCCTCATGTTATAGGTGAAGCTGGTCAGGTCCCAGCACATACCAGCAGTAATTGCAAAGTATTTAATCTTGGTCCATAATTTAGAGTGGCTAATTGAAAGAACCCTACATTTTTATAGCCCTTCTGGTGAGCTAACATTCTTTCACTTTCATTACAGTACGTGATCAGTATGTCTGTCTGTGTTCTGGACTACAGCATCATGTGAAAGAGGAAAGTGTTGACATAGAATTCCCCTATTATGTTTGTAAAGCGTGTTTTGACTTGCCACATTCATTATGAACTTCACCTGCTGGGGTGCCTGAAGGAAAAAGAGCCGGAAAAAGAGCCAGAAAAAGAATTGGAGCTGGGACAGGAATGATCCCTGCTTCCCACAGGCATAAAACATCAGTTATCCTGAGGCGTCTCCTTTGAGCTAGTGGGATAGGTGCTGATACTGACGTGTGACTGGGATTAAGAGGGAGCTTGGAATGGATTCTTGTAGTTTTGAATCCATAATGTTTTTTAATAATAGATATTGTATTGTCTGTTTGTTCAAATGCTCACAGTGCACATGGAGCTGGATTAGAGGAGGAGGATGCTTTTGCCCCAGAGTATGCACAGGCAGTACGCTCTCAAAACCTGCACGTTGAACCATAATATCAAGAGCTTACAATAGATCAGTAATCACAATAGGTACAGCAAAAATAGCCAAATTCTTACAGCAAGTTGTACCAGTTCTACACAGTGCAAGAATTAGGAATTGTTCATTGACAACTGCTAATAAAGTTGGAGGGTTCTTCTGTAGGAACCGGCAGTGAAGTTCTGAGAGATGATTCTTTCTGCATCAATATCTTGGATTCACCTCGCCCCCAGAAGAGCTGGTGTCTCACTAGTTTGTGTCTATTCAGTGTTATAAACAATGTCACAGGGAGAGAGAACCAGACCCCAGTTGCTTGAGCTCTGCGTGTTTAGTTCCTTTGAAACATAAATGGTCATTTGTCACTTCGATCGTGATGCAGAAGTTGAAACTATAAAAGGAAAAAGCTAGTAAAAAAGCAGATGGGAAAACACTGGCACTGCCTGTAAATAACCCTTAATCACCCCTTTTCCCCTACTCCTGATGAAAATAATTATTAAAAATAGACCACGGCACTTTCAAAGTGTAGCTCTGTATTTTTGCCAGGCTAAGTAATGCCATGTCTTTCTAAGAAGATGCTATTTTCATTTGAAACTGCGATGATTTAAGCCTAATATTTCAAAAATGGGTGGTGATTGATTAGTCATCAGTCTAATAATGGACTACATCTGCATTTTTTCCTCCATCTTTATCATATTTTACATAATTCATTTGGCTTAATTGGATATTAAAGTCTTTTTCCCTGTAACAACTACAGCAGGTTCACCTACCCCTGCTTGGGTTTTTTTGAGATCCCTCTGCCCTTGCTCACTGCTGCTCTGAAAGCCCAATTCCACCCCACAGGACAGGGTTGCACAGGGGTGGGACTCTGTCTGCCATGCATGCCCCCTGCTATTTTTTCTGAGTGTAGTTAATTTTTGCATTACAAGAAGGCCTGAGGTAATAATTCTCATCAGGTTTCTGATGTGCTTCATGCTGTAAATGTGGGAGATAATGATTCCTGTCTTAAAAATATTCACTTTAACGCATATAAAATGGTGGTGAAGTGACTTAGCAGGTGTCCCACAGGGAGCATCTTAGAAATGCAGATTATTCAAGTCTGTCTCAGTTTGAGGTAGCTGAAGCTATTCCTCATGTGGCCACTTCGTCTGCAGGCACTTAATGGCAAGGAGTTTCTACCACACTTAATGTACACAAAACAAACTCCTTTGACTTAGTTCAGAGACTGGTAACAAGATTGGTAACAAGTTCATCAGCCCTTTGTTATGCCAGAGGTCAACCAGATTCCCAATAGTAATGGAAAGGGAAAATAATTAAGCTTCTTTCTAGTTAGCAAGGGGCCTAGAGCTTGAGTCTCTTCCCCCTGAGTTTGATGAAAATTTTAGTCATCATAAGAGTCCTTTAAAATACACTTAATACAGCTGCATCTGTTTTGAAAACAAAGGACTTGCAAATCAGTAAACTTGACTGATTTGACTATGAACTTGTCATAGTGAAAATTAGTTGTCTATTCACTCACTATTTTGCCTTTTTAAAAATATTTGCAAAAGGTCATGAAACAACTACTGACCTGCCTTCAGAATTAAACTTTGAAGAGGATACTCCTGGGAGGAGTTTATCACAGTCTAAATTAGACAAAGCCACTTGTTGCAGATCGTGTATTATTGATCTCTCAGCAATAAATCCAGAGGTGTGTTCATAAGCAAGGGACATAATTATTCAGATTTTTATCCTTAGTTCTAGTGCAAAACAGCAATTTGCAGGAAATATTTGCCTAAAGTGTACCTGGTGATTAGTCCCATTGTTAGTCATTATTAATATTCACAAGAAAAAATGTATGTTAAAAAAAAGGAAAGAAGGAAATGGTTTTTTAAAACTTCCTGGAAATGATACAAATCTGTTCATTCTTGATGTTGTAATTATTTGTGTTACGATGGTTTGCAAATGCCAACTGAGATTGGGATTATGTTTTATATGGGGCTGAGCATACCCAACTCCGTAATATAAAGATGTTCATTAAGTCATCAGAGAAGGTAAAGAGTGGAGGGTGGAACTGTAAAGGACTTGCAGAGTCCTCTCAGTGGAGACTGGAACAGAACTGGTCTTTGAATTCAGACTAATTGAATCCTTGTATAAATTCTTTAATTACTTCAGTGTGCACACACAAAAAAGTACCAACCTGATAATATAGAATAGGAAGCAAGTCTTACCAGTTTTATGAATCATTCTACATGCTCTTTGATAGGAGGAAGTAATGGAACTGAGCTGTGGCTGCTGCAGCATAAAACATAGTGTAAAGGAAAATCAGTACAACAGAAATCTGCTTCTGCACATTTTCTCCTTGGATCTCATTGTCTCCTCCTTTTACACATAGAAAAATCTGTCAAGCCCTGACGGTCCAGCTTGCTGTTCAGTAAAATATGTCATCAAAAAGACACGCTAAAAAAGACTTTAGTGTGGCAGGAAACAAAAATAAGAAAACAAAGAGCAAGGCAGAGGGCTCTTCCATGAATAACTAAAATAATAACTGTAAAAGGAATTTTAAAAGCCAAAAACTTACAGAAGAACTCAAAGTGATTCCACTTTAAAGCTTTTGAAAATGGCCCATGGCCAGAGGCAAATGAGTTCATTTAACATATGACTTATCCCTTTCTTTTTCTTTGAATGGCATAGAGCTTCAAATTATCTTTCAGCTTGATTACATTCCTGGTTTATTTCTTCCTATTGAAAAGTTGTTATCCCACATCTTCAGCTCACTTGATTTAGAAAAGGTCTGTAATAGAGATGACATCAAGCGAAGAAGTAGTGAAATGTTATAGCTGGCTCATTAACAAAATCCTTTTGGTATGTTTTTAGCATAGCAGCTGCCTAGGTATCAGTAATGATTAATGCATTTAATAATAAGTCTGTGGACAGAGTATGCCACGGCTGATGACCTGTTAGCATGTGTTGAAGTTTTACCGTTCGAACCCTGTGTTTTCTTACTTCTGTTTGCAGATGAGGTCCATTGCCTTTTTGTGGCAATTGGGTGGAATATGCTACTGGGTGTTGCGTTTTATGCACAGTTTGTTTATACCAGGCATCTGGGAGGAAATTGATAAGAAGCCTGCAGACAGCAAGACTTGGTTGATCTTGCTACTAAGATAGATTGCAAACCCTTTGGAGCAGGACGACTTTCTCTAGCTTGGTGGGGTGGTGCTCCCAGCCCAGGTTTCTGCAGCACTGCTTCTACTCAAATAGTATCCACAAGATCAGGGGCACTTGTCCTTAATACTGTGGCCACAAATGACCTCATGGAAGAGAGCTTAAATAACGAGTTACGGTGGTTCAATGTATCTTTTCCCTTGTATTTCTTAGGCATCTGTAGTAGAAATGGGGGAAAATAAATGTGGCAGAGAGGGGGATGGCCAGATTGAAAGAGGATGGGTTATGGATCTTCTCTTGCGCTATGTCAGCTACTGTAGCAAAATTAATTCATAGGAGGAAGAACCCATAGTAAAGTGGACTAGATGACCTCTAGGGGTCCCTTCCAACCCAAAACATTCTATGATTCTATATCAGATTGTTTTCCGCATAATAAAACATTCTATGATTCTATGATTCTATATCAGATTGTTTTCCTCATAATTATGCAACTGGTAATGATTCTTTAATCAGGGCTGGTATGAAAGTCAAAGTCAACTCTACAGTTGCAGTCTTTTTGTGGTGGGGATTGTGTCTGATCAACATTTGCATAATATCTATTTCAGTGAAACATTCTTGGTGCTATTATGATCTATTAGCTGGACCATGCTGTTACTTAAGAGAGGAATGTCCTATTGAAAATCCATGGACGCAACTGTTGATGACATAAGAAGGAGTCACAGAGTACCCACTGGAGTCACTTCTGTAACTATACAGAGTAGGTTACGTGCAGTCTTATCCAGATGGGCTGTGCATTGACTGAGTTCAAAATTGCTGAGTTACCAAAGCCGTAATTAAGGAACATTTATTGAATTGGAGTATATTTGACATACACAAAACAAGTTTGAAGGCAGGCATATGCTAAACCAAAACAAAGCCAACCCCCAGAAAAGGTATTATTTACTAAAGTGCCTCTATGGATGGAAAAAAGCAGAAGTAAAATGCAAGAATATGTCAAAGTTGTATTAGAGGTTATGAAATAATGGGTATGAAGTGATACCAGTGATTTCCTGAGTGGGCTGTTGATAATGTTGGACATAATCTTTGCAGAAGTGAAAAGAGAGAGGATGGTGAGGTGTGGAGACCTGGTCCAGAAGCCGAGTACTTACTACACTGAGAAATGGAGGGGTCTTTCTACATGCACATGCTCAGTTCCTTTTACCTTTTCACTGGCATGGTAGATAGTGACCTAAGGAAAGGAGACGTCCCACTTGGTCATGATGTCCCACCCTTCCACTTCGTAGTTGCTGCTGTGTGCCAGCTTCACTGAAACCTCTGCTCAGCTGAGATACACATCTTTAACCTCTCTGAAAGTCAGGTTACAGGAAACTCAGAATGGGCTTCCAAAATTGGTGATCACTTTTGCAAGAGTTGCTTTATAAAAATCAGTGATGGGTACATTCATAGTTAATTTAGACTCTGTGCTATCTGAAAAGTGTGGGAAGAAGAAAATAATGGACTTGAGCTGTTTAGCCCAGAAAATAGTGTCCAAGGGGGGATATGAATAATACGGTAAGTGAAATGCATCAGGGACAGGGAAGAAGGGAGGAGTATTTCTGAAAAAGACCCAACTTGTATTTAACCTAAAGGATATAGATTGCTCCTCCCAGGCGGAGAGGGAAACAGAGGGATATCACCGAAGCTGATGTTTTGCAGAGTTGGCTGTGCCCCAGCCCACTTATTGGTGCGCTGAGTTGGGGAGGGCTTTGCTTCCAGCATAGGAGGGTTATCAGGGGATTTGCTGCTGTTGCAAAACTTCTGCATGGATTGGGAGGGAGAGGGAGAGGTTTTCCAGCAGTCAGCAGAGCACGATTTAGCATCTGCAGAGTTGAAAATGACCCTTGCGATTACACTTACTTCAGGGGACCTGGATTTTAGATTTCCCTGTGTGCTGGATAGAGAGGCTCCCCCCCCCGCCGCGGGGGGGGGGGGGGGGGGGGGGCGGGGAGTGAGCGAGCGGCTGCGCGGTGCTTAGTTGCCAGCCGGATTAAACCACAACAATTGCATGTGAACAAGTACTTTAAAACTTCACTTTATACTTATGCACTGAAAGATTTATAAATGCAAGAATAGGCAGGCTCTAGATCAGCAGCAGGGGGTGGTTGGGGGGACTGCTGCTCATCTGGAATTCAGTACTTTTATCAAGGCAAGTGTATGAAAACATCGCTTGTAATAGTAGGAGACTGGATTTGATGACTCTTTCAGTCTCATATCCATGATGATGCTTTTTTTTTTCCCATTCAAAATTTGCATTATTGAGATCCAGTTCAAGCCATGCCACTATTTGGAGTGTAGCTGTTGTATTTGGGGTATTTTGTTACTTGTTTCCCGAGTGGCCTGCTTGACCTCATCATTTATACGAAGATGAACTTCATGAAAGGAGCCAGGTGAAATGAAAGAGAATTAGGTTGGTACAGCTGGTGAGATAGTTAAACAAATAGCTTTTCCATAACGCTCAGCACCACTGTGCTGAGGTGCTACGTAGTTACGGTTGCTGAGCTTTTTTGCAGAACAGCGAGTGCTGAGAGCTTATGCGTTGCCAGCTGAATTCTCCAAGCAATGATTACTTCATTTCTTGGTGTTACTCTGTATTAGTCCCTGTTACAAGCCAGAATGGAGTTTTGACATTTTAGATCTCCTTCGAATGAACCTAAAGATTTCATTATACTTATACCATGATAGTGTTTCGCAGGCCATTACTTTCTACTTGAGAAGGCAATGAATATTTTCAGATCTTAATTCCTCTATTTGCCACACATTTTCTTGCAGGTATTATTTACGTGAAAGATGTAAAAATTAACCAAATATAAAAAAGTCATGGATGCAGCATCTGACCCATGTTTTATCTGATTCTCAGTTCCATATCATAGTGATTCTCCTTCAAAGCAATACCCTTTAATCTTATCTTACATTCTTGCATAAATTGGAAAAGACATTGACTTTGATAACTCTGAGTGCACATCAGCTATGCTGGTTTGGGGATTTTGAATCTTTTTTTAGGAGGTTAAAATGAAAAGTAAATGTTTCTGCATTGGTAGCAAGGGGTTTCTTTCTGTTATGGTGGCAAGAATTAGCTGAACAAAGTTATGTTTGGGCATCCTTTACCCTGCCATCTTTGATTTTTGCAATTGCTCATATGCTACATATGCAAAATACTTCTGCCACTTTTTTAGTTGTTGGGTTTTTTTAATACTGAAGAGAGGTATGGGGGACATGGTCCAGCTATCTTTCCTTGCATAGATAGTCCCCTCATGCTTCTGACTCACGGAAATTATTGAGATTGTCATTAGCATGGCTATTAATGAAGGTACGGGAATGAAGGAGTGTATGTTCTGCTCTAATCTTATGCTTCACACTGAAAACATGAGTACAAAAATTAAAAATGAGGGCTAACGGGCCATTCGTGTGTCTCTGTGAGAAGAAAAGGTGTAATCAGAAGCCATGTTCTTAGGGGACACCGGTATCAGAATTCAGAATAACCTTTTTTCTCTTTTTTACTTACAGTTTCTCCTGAACTGTTCTCTTTAAGTCATATTGCATTGTTGCTATTCAAGCCAACATAGCTGTGAAGAGGCTGTGATAACCTCCCATGTAATAACTTACATTTATTTAATTACATCCAGTAACTATGTCTGGCATCAATGGATATCCAGCCCTGTGTCATACGCTTTCTTCTTTGCAAAAATACAGAAGTGTTGACTTTATATTGTTTGTTTCCAAAACCGACAGGGTGATACAATTGCTTCCTGTGACTCTTCAGGTGTGATGAATCTCTGGGATATTCGGAAGTTGGTCCCCATTTTATCCATAGATGCAGGCCCACATCCTGCCAAACAGGTCGTCTTTGATCGCTCTGGTAGGATTCTTAAATAACTTTTTCTATCTAAAACGTGGTTTCTTTTGAAATCTCTAATCTCTCTGGTTCTGAAGCCAGAGAACATGTGTAAAACAGCATAGATGTGTTAATTTTAAAGAACAGATGCTTGATTGTACCAATGATCAATACATTTGTTCCCTAATGACTAGATCAGCAAATTGGACTAATGGTCCATTTATATAAAATTTAAAATGTGCAATAACAAAAAGTGTAATTAATACAAAAATATTACATAAAATACAGAAATGATCACCGGGGGTAAAAAATTTAGCGAGATTATCTATGTTCTAATGATGTTTATTCTCCGTTACTGTTTGTTCTTTTATTTGGTAATTCTACAGTTGCATTTCATAACCAATCTTACTAAGTCCCCTTATAATTGCCTCAGAATTTCATTGTGTTGACAGGACTGCTTGCTATGCACAAATAATTGAAGTCACCAGTTATTTTTCGTCATCAACCATGTATTACCATGTCAGCAATATTGTGATTGAATGTGCATTTTCATTTGAAGAGGGGCTGTTGTAAAATATTTTTGTTTGTTTTAAAACCAATATTAATCTTCAATTCCAAAGCACGGACAAGCACTCATGTTGCAAAACAGAATTAGATCCTAGCTCAGGAAATTGTTCTTACTCAAAAGTAGTACAATATGATATAATACAATACAATAAGAAATAGTGTCATACATATAGCTATATTGAAAAAGATGTATGCATCTGCATTATATGTTACATGCATAAAGTATAGTGCTTCAATAATATATGAGATAATTAAGGAATCATTTAAACAAAAATAATAGTATGATATTTTGTCATAATGACCCACACACTGTGGAATGCACAATATCAATATATTGAGTCAGTTGGCAGAAAAATTTGCCATCAAATTCTATAGTATTTGTACCATTAAATAAGATATTTTCATTTCCAAGGGGAAAAAAATGCATTGACACTGTCCATTTTTGACAGCTTCCCAAAGACAAATTTAACCACTATTCTATTTATGTGTGTAATTTGGAATAAGAGCTCATTTTTTCTTCAAGAGGATTTGAAGAAGTTTTGCATTTTTGTTTCTGAAGTATAATGTTGGGTCATTTGCAAAGGAATCACATCCCTGAAAAAAGCAGTAGCAATATTTCTAGCCAGATGGGACATTTCCAGTAGAAAGGTTATCAGCTTCAGGTAATCTAAATGGGCAAATTTTTCCATCATTTGAATAAAATCCAAAATTTTCTCTGCAGGAGTAACCACACAACAGAGATATCAAATTGGGGTGGATGATCACAATGAGACATAACACAACAGGATGCAGTAGCACCTAGCTGAAGATAGGAAAGTATCTCGCTAAAAGAGACTATTGCCATTCCTGTTGTTTGAAGAGAGAGAGTGCCTGATGTCACCTAACTGGGGACGGAGGGTGAGGCATACTGGGCACTATCCACACACACGCAGACTGAAAAGGCATTGCCTGTTCTCAACCTTGTAGAGACACCAGCATACTCACATCTGTTTGTTATGGAGCAGTATTTAATTCACTCGATGAGTGGCTGGAAGGAATGCATTTTCTGCACCGCATCTGGCGGGGGAAGATGTGGTACTGTTTAGCAAACCTGGCCTTGCTTGGGTGCAGCTGGTCTGGTTACTGTGTTTGGCAATGCAGCGTGGGACCCAGTCTGAGGTGAATATCTCTGGAACCCTGGGTTTGTGGGTGTTTAACTCATGCTGATGCCATGTTGTCATAGCTCTTTTTTGCTAACACCAGAGTTGCCAAGCTAGTTAAGCCAGAGTTAGCCTAAGTAATCCTAAAATGGCCCTTGATATATTAATGAGAGAGGCTGAATGATGTGCATGTCTGCAACAGGAGAGGGCTAGATAAAATGAACCAGCAGATTCCTGCATTGTTTGTCTAAACAGTAATTATTTTTTAACAATGTATTCATGGATTTGGTCAATCTAAACTATTCAGTCAGTCATTTGAGTGGTGTTAACCAAAAATAATAGCCACATTGAAGTAAGTCAAACTCCAAAACAAAAATAAATGGTGATGGGAGAATATATTCCACGTTTAACTAAAAGCCTGTTGGGCATGAGACATCTGTCTCATTTGAGACCTCTGTGGAGAAGCTTGGGTGGACTTTTCTGACCTTATCAAAGTGTAGCTTAATTTTCAGCTGTATCTCTCAGTCCCTCCTGGTGATGTTATACCTCCTAGTATAAAATACTTGACTGCAGTAATAGCTGTAGACACAGGAGACAAATTGTTCAGCATCTTACAGGTGGATTAAACTGCTAGATTAGAGAGCCATGGTTGAGCAGCTTTTTCTTCTGCCCAGTAATTATTTAAATTATAGCTAATAATGATGGAAGGGGTTTATGAGTAGTTTGGTGGTATCAGCAAACGAGATTGTGGTCAGAGATAGTAAGACCCCAACTCATGGAAGATTTTTATTTGGTTTTCCGTTGTATTGTTTTCAAGTAATTATCATTGCAAATGCAATGTAGACAAAAACATCTTACATTTTGTTTTAAAGTGGTACTATCTTTTATCAGAGTGACATGCACTAGGTGGGAGTTGCTTAAGAAAGAGCTGCTACCAGGAATGAGTTTGTAAGTTATTGGAATTCTCCTGAGGGTGTTAATGCGGATCGTCCTTGCTAAGTCTAGTGATCCAAATGCTATTCATGGCATAAATGCCTGACCACAAAGCCAATTTCTGCTTTATCAGAGCCACACTCAGATCTTAAATACCATTAATAACAGAATTGTTGTGTAAATCTTTCTGCTTTAGCTACACTCAGCCTTAGCTTTTCTTTAACTCAGCTTAGAGGTGGACTTTTCAATATGGCCTCTTGTGAATGAGAAGAAATTAATCACACGATTAATTACCATGGTACTTTATGTGGATTTTCTTTCTGAAACTGACTCATGATCTTGCAATGAGAGGTGGTGATGGAGCTGGCCGGGACTCAGCCCACTGGGGGCAATGATCTTCAATATTATGCTTAATATCAGAAATACAAAGGAATGTGCCCTTTGAATTCTGCATGCTGTAAATGGTCTCAGAGAGGGGACCAAATGGTCTCAGAGAGGGGACCAATTATGTTTACTGTGCAAGATGGATCACAATGTAACTGATATTTTAACTAAATTCACTTTTTTTTTTTCATATGCAAGTTAAGCAGCATTTCCATGTGCTTATGTTTTTGTGTAGCATTCATGAATCCCTTAAACACCCTCCTGTCATCACCTTTTGCATTTCCAGCTGCTGTTCAGAAAATGTATTTAATACGATTAATCACAACACAACATTGTGTATGTAAGAGAGAAGCTGTAGAGGATTCTAGTTTATATGCTAAGACATATTTATTATTATCATATCATATTAAAACAAACAAACCAAGCAAACCCTACAACAACAGCAACAGTCCAAAATCAATAGCAGTTACAATAAGGCAAACAATATCTGGAAAAATACAGTGCTGTATTTTAAGATCTGGAAATACAATGAGGTCTTCTCATTGAACCTGCTCCCATCCAAGCTGGGCAGTGTTGCTACCAGTGTTGAAGAGGTGTGAAGGGTATGTGATTGTGCTGCCAGAGGATGAACAAATAGACTTACAATGCCTCTGAACACCTCAAAGGGCAATATGTGCCTATTTTATTTAGAGGGAGAGTATATTAAAAGAATATAAACGTTGTCAATTAACGTGAAAGTTGAGAAATGCCAGGATCAAGATTACTTTGTGATATAAGTGGTTTATTTTAGGAGATAGGAATTCTGGGTGTGCAGGAGGCACATTGTTTTAGGAAGCGGCTGTCGAAGAAATGGTACCACTTTCGACCACGGTGGGATCAGAGTAACTGCTCAGCTATCTAAAAGCAATAATTTGCAATTAATTTGCTAAATTACACCATCACTTGACATTACACAGGATCATTTACATGAGACAGCCATTAGTCCAGTGGGTGACAGAACTGTTTGCTGCTCAGTCTTGAGTTGGTTTTGGTGTTAAATAGAGGACTAAAGAATTTATGTCTCTCTATTATCCACCCTTTTCTGAATACAGAATTATATTGATGGGATTTTCTGGGATGCCATTGCTGAAGCATGTTCAATATTTGCACTAGACTTTATTTGGGCTATTCCTGATAATATTAAAGCCACAGGTCCGCACAGGCCTCATGAGGGATGGAGGCACAGAAATTAAACCCCAGATTGTTAGAATTTCTTCAGGTATTGAAGCTTCAGGTGAAGTCCCAGAATTGCAGTTTTTTGGGTTCCTTATCTGCTAACAATTTCTATGGTGAGACCAGAGCTGGCAGAAATAATCCTTGTAACTTGAGGAAAAAAGTTGAGAAGCATAAAGTGTATTTCTGCATTTATATGTGCCTAATTGAGTATATATTCTATTTCTTAAAAGAAACATAAATAATACCAATTTATTATATGGCATTCTTGAGGCTTGATCTTGCAGTGAGGTGCCCACTCAATTTTCTCTTTGATTTCCTCAGTTTTGGTTGGTATATTGGCAGAGACAAGCTGGTTTTGAGGTGCCAGGTGTCTGTCTTTTCTCCTTCTTTCCTTCTGTCCTTCACATTTTTGGTTAATTCATACCACTTAAGTGGCATTGAGTAGATAAAGCTTTATCTTGGCAGAGTAGGGGATTTTCCTAGGGTGGAAGAAGCTCTCCTTTGCTGGGAAGCTGTACAGTGGATTTTGCAATTGGCAGCTGAATGCAAGGAATGCACCTACACTTCTCCAACCTCAGGAGGGGACTGTGTCCAAGTATCAAGAGAACCAGAACAGGACAAGATCTTGACTCTTTATCTCACTTTTTTTGCAGTTTCTGAAGCTTGTTTTTTATATTTGTCTCTCTCTTGCTTACAGTTAAAGTCAAGCTTGATGGGAGAAAAATCCTCTAGTGCAGAATTTACCACAGTAATCTTTTTAGCAGCATCTGATTTTGTCCATATAGTGCAATTATGTGCTGACATTAATGTGTGTTTTTCCCTATGACCCCCATTTCTGACTAAAAAGCTTTTTTCATTACAGCTCTTTATTGCTCTGTGTTCTTTAATCTCCAAGGCAGATTACTTGATAGCATCAATTGATTCCTTAGGGTGCTTTTCCCCTTGTGGTTCAATGCTTGAGTCCTTACCTCAATTCTGACTACGTATATGCTGTCACAGGCAATACAGTCTCAACTGGGGGAATTTTTACATAATTTAAGTTATTGCCAATTAATGCAAACTTCTGATCACTGATTCTGGGTATTGAGAAAAAAGAAAACATGAAGAATTAAACAAGTGCTTAAGTAAATGCTTTTCCTCCCCCTTTCCCAGTCTCAGCTTAAGCCAAACATCTCTCCCCCTGTTGCTAGTCTCTGCTTGTCTTGTTTTCACTGCAGGCTGCACTCCATCATCCTATTTCTTTTGGTGCGGCAACGGGTGATGTGGGAGGTTGGGGTTGTGTGTGTGATGGCTTCTGCCTGCTGCTCCTCTGTCCTCTTTACTGCTCTTCCTCCAGTGCTCCAGGCTGTTGCTACTTCCCTGTAGGTCACGCACGAGCCACAGGTGTCCCTGCCCTGACGTGGGTCTATATCCATGTGTGTACTGATGAGGCATTCATGTAAATTAATTGGGGGGTTATGTGTAAATTAATTGGGTGTCAATGCATAAACTCATGGGGCACACATGCATGAACTGATGGGGCATTCATGCATAAGATAATTGGGCACTCATGCATGAGCTAATTGGCTGCTTGTGCATGTATTAATTGGGTACTCATGCATGCATGCAGTAAACTGCAAATTCATGCCCAATTTGCTTGATATATACATAGATTGAAATAGATACAATTCTTTGGATTTGTCCTGGCACTTGCTTTTTTACACAGAGCTCAGACAACTCCCAGTTGTGGTTATTAATCAATTTGGACTTGCTACAGTGCTATAGCTTCACCTAACAGGGCAGCAAGGTGATCAAGCCATGGTTTTGGAACACACTTTTCCAATTCCTTTGAAACGTTTGCTCTTCACTTAGAAAATTGAGACTAGTTCTTCCTTATTTTGCTGCCTGCTTTGCTTCTCATTCTGGCTTTTCTCAAGACTATTCGTAAAGCATAAGCTACAGTCTTGTACATCTCTTGTTCCTCTCCTTTCTCCCATCTTGAATTGTTTAATGTCTGTCCCATCAGAACCCTTTTCTTCGCTATGGGTTCAGCACTGCAATATCTGTGTGTTTTCACTGCACCCTTACACACCCTTTTCTATACAAACTAAGGATTCACATGTTCTGGTTTTTTTAAATATAATTGATCCACATTCTTCCAAGTTTTGCTTGATGAGCACAAGTACAGTCACCTGCATCTCTTACTTCTCCATTCTTTATTTGGTGATCAGCATTTTTAGTTAGTCTTTACTTTCTTGGCTTCAGCTCGTCTCCAAGTGCTGTGTCAGTGCTCTGCGTCTGAGCTCCATTCTCGTGCATGCCTCCTCTGCCAGGCCAGCGCAGGGGACACCTCTGCAGAAAGTGGGCCAAGTAGCAGTCAGACACGAAAAACTTTTCTTCCTTCCTTCCAAAATGGGGTAGAGCTAAATGCCAGTCATGCTTTTTACTTTGCACTGGCAAGTTGCAAGCAGTGGGGGGTCTCCATTTCTCCTTTGTCTGGTCCACCTCTCTCTTTTTGTCGTTGCTCCAAACTTGAGTATCCCTTTATAAAACTTTTCATAACAAAGGAACCATCGATCAACAATCATACAAGAATTACTGGGGGAGTGAAAGATACTTTTAAAGTATGTGATGTATGTTTGGTCCATGACTGAATGTGCATCCCTGCTTTAAACCAATCTGTGGGAAATAAACTTTAAGGTCCACCATTTGTTGACTAAGCTGTTTTTTTATACACGCAAAAGATTTTCAAAAATTATACCTTGGATAGAGAGAATGGTGGTGGGCTGGTTAACCTCACCCATACTAGTAGAAAGGTTTTGTGCTTTGTCCTTCAACCTGAAATCCCTGCTTTGGCAGAGCTTTGCAATAAGCAAATGCTGTTGCCCCAACTGTGTGCTCTTAGACAATGCACCAATATTGATGTTTTGTCCCTAGGTAGCCTGCCCAGCCTGTGTGTTTGAACTGATGAATCCATTAGTGTGCTCCCTGGAGAGATTCCCGTGTGGTGTGAGTTGGTTTACACAAACCCATGACCTATTTTCTAGTCCTGATCATGCTGCTTAGTCTTGGACATCAGATGGGTAACACATCCGTGTCAGCCCTCTTTCTCTGAGGAGAGCTTACAACATCTGTTGACCATCCTTAATTATTCCTATGGTCAGCATGGGAGTAAAAGGATGTGCTGAAAGACTACATTATTCAACAGTAATTCCTTGTCTCATAATTCTCTACTTCTCCCCTCAGTGCTGCTGTATTTAATTTCTCTCATTCTCAACGTTTGTTTTCCTGGCCATAAAATTCTCTAATTTGGAGGCAGTGGGTAGACTGGACCTTAGACAAATATGAGCTGATTGACAGACAATTTTGTCTCCTTGTTTCATGGGGTTATGAAACTATCATGCTCCTTATTTCTGACTGTTGTAGCTTTTCAGAATGGAAAAAGTTGGCAATGAATTTCCCCCTTTGTTGATCAGGAGAAGAGTTGTGCCATGTGGTATTTCTGTTGTGTCATGACCATTTTTCAATACGAGCAAACTCCACAATATTTAAATATGCTAGAAAGAAAATAAAGGGGATTCTTAAAATATATGACTCTATTTTCAGTACATACATGACTTTAAAAAGTATGGAATATTTGTCCTTTGGAAAGGAAATGGAGGTGGCTTGGAAACCTCTTATTTTACTTTTTTTTTCCCTAGTTGCAGGATAGTATTTTGTCTCTGGCTGTGTTTTCTTTGCTGAGCTAATGAGGGTGGGGACTGTGTACTACTGCAGGCAATTGCTTTGAGCGCTAAGCACTTTGAAGAGATTAGCCCCATTGATATTCCCTTCATCTTTGTTAGAGAGGAATGCTTCCTTCCCTGGAGTGCAAGAAGATGGACAGCTATTTAATAGAGCCAGCCTTTTTCAAGTGTATACTGTAGTACTAAATATTCCCATCTCCCTTGCCTGCGTATACCCAGCATAAAAACAATGTTCTAGAAGCCAGGGTTGTGCCTCATTAGAGCTATATATTGACCTGTTAGGGTTTTATTGAGGACCCCAGGTTGAATGGATTATTATCTGACTGGTTAAATGCTATTCTTCAAGGAGAAGCAACAGTTTCAGCTGTTCAGGCAGTCAGCCAAAACATGGTGATGAGCAAATTGTTTGTTCCAAAAATAAATGAAGGGAATGTCCACATGATTTTTACCATCTTTGTATTAAACTAACAGAAGCTGAAAATTGGAGCTTTATGCATCCCAAGTGGGGCATAACTGATCAAAATTTTGATTCTCCAGCAGCTATACACAAACTGAATTAAAATAGTTTGCAACAGGTTGGGGTTTTTCTATACCCATTTAAACTAGGCACAAGTCTTAAAATAGTAATGTATTCGACATCTCATCTCTAGCATTTACTGCTTTTGTAACTTTACTAGGTCTGTGTGTTCTATTTTATATTTATTGTTTATATTAATTCCAGCTTACAGAGTGCTGCAATTAGCAAATTCCCACTTTGAATGTATTTACAGTGATTGAATGAGAACTCCTTTATTCCACTCAAACTGCACAGCTCCATCTCAAGCCTGGCTTAGATACAAGAGCTTCATCTCCTGATTAACTTATTCCTGCAGACAGTCAGCCATCAAGGACCTCTGAAGGTCATCACAGCCTTTCTTCCATGAAAGCTCCTCTTACATATCAACAGCTATCCAGGTCTTCCGTTTTGAGTAAAGCATCTGTATTGTATGTAAAGAAATTAATCAATACTGCATTCATCATTCATATCCTGTAATAGAAGAAAGGGATTTTTGAAATAAGGTATTATATTGATCCAGTATTTATGTGTTATTTCTATGTGTTAAACATGAAAGATTGAACAGCCATGCCGTTCTCTGCCAAGGACTGGATAGGTCAGGGAATCTGTAAGGGGATGGTGATTTGCATCTTTGTCACTGTTGAAATGAAATATATTTTCATCACTAACCAAGAGTCATTAGTTAGCTGGTAGCTTTGTGGACCAATCCAGAATCGTGTTGGGAGTGTAGAAAAGAAGAAATTTGGTGGTTTTGTTTAAGGGAAGCAAATAGCTAGAGAGAAGGAGACAGAGTCTATTGAGATTGGATGCTTTGGAGAAAAAAATAATTCTTGTGACAACCTAAGCAACTCAAGTACGTTGTTTCAAACTTAAGGAAAATTTAAGTTATTTGGTCTACTTATCCACCATTCTTTTCCCATTCAAGAAGCAAAGTTCATATTTTGAATGAAAACTTTGAAATGAAATGTCAGGTGCTTTCATGTAAAAAAAAATCTTTAAAATAATCTGTAAACAGTATTTAGCTTTCCATTTTGGGAGGGTTAAAAACTATGCCAGTCTATTTAGTTTGAATAACATACATTCAGTAATTCAAAACCTACATTTTTATCAAACTTGCTATTTTTCCAATATTAATTTTTAAAAGTAACTGAACTCTAAAAGAAAATTATTCACCTCTGAGTACCTGTATTGTGATTACCAAGAAAGTTTTGATTCCTTGAGCAGCTCTTCCACTTGATAAATGAAATATATTCATGAGATAGTTCTTTTCAGAGCTTGGAAAGTGGCATCTCTTTTCAAGAAAGAGATCATCTTTAAATTAGAAGTGTTCTGTCCTTAGCCTTTTTTAATTTTTATTTTATTGACAAATTGTCACAGGAGCTAAAATGAGTAATCATCAAAAGCAAGTGATCCATGGGGCTATGCAAAATAAATTGATTAACAATATAATCTCCATACAGATGTCCTAGGAATGCTTGTTATTTTTTATGAACCAATCTGGGAGTCTTGCTTGCATTTCACGGGCCAGGTGGAAAACAGTGAGTGAGACAAAGTTCAGGGCATCTCTGCAGTTATTCTGTTGCTGCTAGCAGTCAGAACTGGCTGAGGTGGTGGTCTAATGCACACGGAAAGTCATCGTGTTTGCTGAAAAGGAAAAAATGCTAGAAATCTGCTGCTACCACAGTATCTGCCAGCCTCTTTTTGTCAAGCCTGCATGCCAACAAAACAAACCAATTGGCTTGAAATTAATGTGAGGCCTGAGACAAAATCCCCTTTGTCATGAAAGCATGATTTTCATTTCTTTGTTTTTAATGCCTTTCCACTACTAAGAAAATCATGATTTAGATGCCTTTGAGGCATTTAACTTGCACTTATGCAGAACTATTCCTCAGAGAAAATTGAATGCAATTTTAGGATTAGATAACTGACCTAGGAGAGAGAGAGTGCAAAACTTGCATATCCACTTTTTTCAGATGGGTATTCATTAGGAAGCCTTCAAACTGCTCATAAATATTGCCTGTCCTTTGGTAAAGGCCCACACCAGTAAGCACACGGTCATTTCCCGGGCAGAAAGACATTTTTTGTATTGAGACTTCTGGGCAACAAAATAAAGTATTTTAGTTCCCTTTCATTTTCTGTGGCAAAATACTATACATGATGGTGAATGGGAAAACAAGGAAGAAAAAAAATTCTATAAATGGCCTCCAAAGCCTGACTTGGATATTTGAACTTGTTCTTTGTTTTGTTTTTTCCTCTGGAATGAACTTACTTTACTTCTTTGCCTGTCTTTCAACTAGGGAAAATATCTTTTATGTAGAGCTGTTACCTCTCTGAGTTTCACATGCTCTTGGGGAGTAGGGTAAAATCTATGTACCTGTCATCTTTCTTCTCTAAATCAAATTGAGTGAAAAAAAGAAATATCTTAATTAATCCCCCCCCCCCCCCCCCCCACCTTCTAGAATAAAGCAAAAGAGGGAGTGGTGGTGATGACAGAGTTCTTTAATGTTGTGTTCATGTCAAACATCATTCCCCTTTTCACATTTTATATTGTAAATGAATATGCATGGAATACCTCAGTGATCCTGCCTGGAAACACAAAAGAGGAAAAATGGAGTGTTTATGGGTCATAGCAAAGGTCTGTTTTGCCAGTACCCCATCTCTGGCAGTGGGCAGGAGGTGATGCTTAGGGGAAATAGGTAAAATGAGAGTGAGTAAACACTGAGGTTTCTCTGCTACTCTTCTCCAACGTCCTGTGGATTAGGACCTCCCAGAGCTGGGTACCTCATGCACTTTGTCTGGTGTTCATGGATCTCTCCTCTGTTAAACTTGTCTGATCTTTTGGTTTGGAACTTCTTTATATTTTAGCTTCCAACAGATCCCGTAGCAATGATAAAGTACTTCCCTGCTTTTGCTTTAAATCTCTTAACGATACATACTGCTTCTCATACTGTGGGAATTATTGAATGATTGTTCCTTGTTCAACCTCTTCATGATGACACGTCTTCCCCTGCTCTCTTTGCAGACCTGAAGAGCCCATGTCTATTTAATCTCCCGGATACATAAGCCATTCCTCATCTTCCTTCATTTGTTGCCCTTCTGTAAATCTTATTTTGGGTACATTCTTTTAGTAAATGGAGGAGAGGGACAAGGCCTGCATGATCTGTTTAAGGTGTGCTTAAATCATGGTTTTAAACAGAGGCCTAATGAGGTTTCCTGGTTATATTTTCTAGCTTTTTTTTCTCCACAATAAATCTTGACATTATATCAAGCTGATGTTTTCAAAGAAGTATCCATGGTGGCTGTGAGATCTCTCTACTGAATGACAAAAGACAGTTCATGGTCCATCACTGGATTTGTATAATTAAGTATGTTTTTGTTCATTTGAAGCATTTTGTGTTTCTCAGAATTCAGTTTCATCAGCCACTTCATTACTTAATCTGGTAGCGTCTTGAGATTCTTCAATGAGTCTATGAAATGTGCTGTTGTCTTGAAAAACATTAATAATTTTATACTATCAGCAAATGCCACCTCAATATTCACCTTCCTACCCTTTAAAAAAAATATTTATTAATGTGCTGACTAGGACATGTCCCAGAGTAGTTGTCACATTCTTCTGGTAATCTTCTCCTGACTATGTCCTATTGGAAAGCTTCCTTTTATTTATTTAATTTTTTTTAAAAATACTCTTTTTCCCCTCCCAACTTTGTTTATCAAAAACTTTTAGGAATTCAAGTATCTTATGCCAGTCAGGTCACCCTTACTCCTGTGCTTCTCAGCACCATCAAGGAACTGGAGCAGATTTCTGATCTGTGGTTTCATGCTACAAAAGCTATGGTAACTCTTCACTGTGGTATTACATCTCTCCATGCATCAACTAAATCCTTTCCTTATTACAAATTGTGTGTATTAGACCTGTAAAGAAATCAGATGTACCACCTGAAAGTTTCTCAAGCTCTTTTCAGAAGTTGCTGTAATGTCTGCCATCTATTCTTCTGCTTGTTGGACCAGGTTAAGTACTTCAGTAATTGTCCTGGTTTTGGCTGGGATAGAGTTAATTTTCTTCATAGTAGCTAGCATAGTGCTGTGTTTTGGATTTAGTACTAGAAGAATGTTGATAACACACTGATGTTTTTAGTTGTTGCTAAGCAGTGCTGAGACTACTCAAGGTCTTTTTGAGCTTCTCCTGCTCAGCCAGGTGCATAACAAACTGGGAGTACAGCACAGCTAGGACAGCTAACCCAAACTGACCAAAGAGCTATTCCATACCATATAACGTCATGCTCGGGGGGGTTAGTCAGTCGGTCGGTCGCGGGCAGAGTGATTGCAGCTCGGGCTGTGTGATCACGGGTCGGGGGAGAGTGATCGCTGCTCGGGACGGGCTGGGCATCGGTCAGCGGGTGGTGAGCAATTGCATTGTGCGTCATTTGTTTTATATATATTCTGTATATTCTTTTACCATTATTATCACTATTGTTATTTTTCTTTCTTATTAAACTGTCTCTATCTCAACCCACGGGTCTTACTTTTTTTTCTTTTCTATGATTCTCTCCCCCATCCCACTGAGGGGGGCGGGGAGGGAGTGAGCGAGCGGCTGCGTGGTGCTTAGTTGCCAGCTGGGTTAAACCACGAGAGTAATTATTTCAGTTAATTTCATATTTATGGTTTTATAAAACTCCTGTTTGAATACTCTCTGTTTCTGGCAAATACTTAATCACTTTGTTCTAAGATTTTGGACTTCTGTTCCCTCTGAAAAAACCAAAACAGCCTGATCAGAGTATGTCTGAAGAGTTACAAAAGCAGTCAGCTCTCTGCATAGTTTTGCTCACTTGTGTGATTGAAGCTGGTGGGATATGTTTGAAATAATGCGTAGGTGGATTTGCAATCCATCACAGAGGAGATGGATTTAGGCTATTGCTACATGGGGCAACTAGCTTTCTTTTCATGACCTCATCTTTAAAGGAATGGATAACTATTCCCTGGAAAGGAATGTGTCAGCAATTCCTTCAACAAAAGACATTATCTATATAAAATAAGGTATTTTGGTTTCTCAGCTGGATGTACATCTGAATTTGGATGGCAACTTCAAAGTTGGATGTTAAGATCAGGAGTTAAATTGTTAACACTGTATTTGGAGTACAAGATTCATTGAATTTGAGAATTTCATTGTGCATTCCATAAGAAAGCAGAACTTAAACCATAGTCTGTTAAATTCATTGCCTTCCCTAGCTTCCTTGCCAGAACTGTAGTAGTAGTTGATAACAGCCTTTTATTCACTATCATCCCTTTTTGTATTCCAGACTGCAGTCACAGCTGTCTACTTAAAACTCTAATACACAATGATGTGTGTTTGGCCAAACAGGTCTTTCCTTACATCAGTGGAATTAGCTCTTTCCATTTTGTGTCCAGTGTTTGGGGTTTTTTTATTGTGTATTCTTTTTCCTTCAATTTCATACACTAGCCAGTCAGCCTGAATGACATTGGGAATGTCTCTGATAGTATAATGGGCATTTATAGCAGTGACTCTAATTAATGATTAATATTTTAGCTGTGCTTGCAAGCTAAGTTTAGGCACTGGCCAAATAAAGAGTTGCCTAGTGTCATTGGCTGGTGGACCAGCAAAATAATGAGCTTCATTTAAGCAGATGAACCCTCTGAATTGCACCCCAGGGAGGGCAGGTCTGTGCCAGTGCTGGCTGTGCTCAGCGCTGTGGCCGAGAGGGCTCCTCCACCTTCTTCCCTGAGCAACTCCAAATGCCAGGAGTGAGTGAACTCCCTGGCCTTAGAAACACGTGGCCTGCCCATTACAGCTTCTACATCTGATGTGAAGCATTTGAATCTGGGACTGCTGAGCCTTATGATACAGGTATTGTGATTGATGTAATGTTCTTGTAATTTTTAATTATGAACGAACACATTTATTATAGATTTTTCTTAACATATTTGTGTAAATTAATAGACAACTCCGATGCTTGATAGGACATGGCAGGAATGGTAACACAAAAATTAAGGAAAACAAGGTTACTGAGTACAATGAACACTTCTTCCCTGCATCAGAGCAAAACGTAGGTAAAGGAAATAGGAAAGGAAATCAATAAGGAGCACCAACCCCATAAAAATTATTAAACATTTCCTCACTCAGAATTCCCCCATCAAAAGGAAAAAAGATGCTCTCCTGAAATATCACCCAAAGCCTTAGCTGGTACATAGGTCTGAAGTTTGGAGAGAAGACTGACATTGTTTGCTGTGAAGTGCTGAGCATCCTCATGGTACCTCGTGCAGCAGGTTCTCTGTGTCAAGCTAGGACTTAGTGGACCAAGGCAGAGGGGACCGTGAGTCTCAGTGTTGGTTCTTTCAAGGGAAGAGAAGTCTGAGCCTCAGACCTCTGTAGAGGATTTCTCCTTGACTTGTCATACTGA
Organism: Egretta garzetta; assembly: GCF_000687185.1. Taxonomy (NCBI): domain Eukaryota; kingdom Metazoa; phylum Chordata; class Aves; order Pelecaniformes; family Ardeidae; genus Egretta; species Egretta garzetta. The sequence goes on along the minus strand of NW_009258281.1, from coordinate 496,551 downwards.
TGCAACATCCTCTGGGTTGCTGTCATGATAGTCCAACCTAACCAGCTTCAGCCAGCTTCTGTCTAGCAGGCACCATACTGTCCTTCCAGGACATTTTCTGAGACATTTTAGGACACCCAACTAAGAAAGTACATGCTGAATGGTGCAGCAGGCTACTCTGTTTGTTAGTGGTTTGTTAGGTCGGAAATCTCAGCTCTGTGACGTTTTTCAAACAGCTTCACTGGGACTCCTAGTTTAAATTTCTTCTGTGCATGCATGCTGCTGGCCTGAGGGCTCTTGGGGCTACCTGCTTCAAACTTTTACACTAACCAGTGACTCTAATACATATTTTGTAATAATTCCTTTTTATTCATTGCTCATTTGCTTTGGGTTATTATTTTCCTCTTACTGCTGTAAAAGCTCTTCTGTTCCTATATTTTATGTTCACTTCTGTGATTTGTCCTGATGTTGTCTGCAATTATAAGTTTTAGGAGTGCTGTCCTGGTTTCAGCTGGGATAGAGTTAATTTTCTTCATAGTAGCTAGCATAGTGCTGTGTTTTGGATTTAGTACTAAAGAATGTTGATAACACACTGATGTTTTTAGTTGTTGCTAAGTAGTGCTGAGACTACTCAAGGACTTTTTGAGCTCCTCCTGCTTGGCCAGGTGCATAACAAGCTGGGAAGGAGCACAGCTAGGACAGCTAACCCAAATTGACCAAAGAGCTATTCCATACCATATAACGTCATGCTCGGGGGAGTTAGTTGGTCAGAGAGGGAGAAGAGTGATCGTTGCTCAGGACAGACTGGGCGTCAGGTGGCAGGGTGGTGAGCAATTGCGTTGTGCATCATTTGTTTTGTATATTGTGTATATGCTCTTACCATTCTTATTATTACTATTATTATTATTTTCTCTTATTAAACTTTCTCTATCTCAGCCCACGGCTCTTACCTTTTTTTTTTCTTCCTGATTCTCTCCCCCATCCCACTGAGGGAGGGGGGAGTGAGAGAGCGGCTGGATTCTGCTTAGTTGCCAGCCGGGTTAAACCACAACAAGTACCGAAGTGAATGTCTAAATAATTCAGTGGAATGGATCCAAAATGACACAAACTGGGTTGCTCAATAAATGAGAGCACAAGCATACCCACTAACATAGAACTGACATTCACCTTATGCACAAGTATGTGCAGATTACAGTCCTTCGGCTCTTGTAAAAGTTTTGCTCTTAACACACATATTGACATATTGCTTTCTAGAATGATGTGCCAAGGGCTGGACAAGGAGTGTTTATTACCAGAAATTACCCCATTAGCTGTTTTTTGTGTAAAGGTGTGGCAGAATGACCATTAGGATCCTGCCATTGTAAAATGGTAGATAACACGCTCCCAGTCAAATTACTAGCGTGGCTCTATCAGCTGCGCTGCAAGCACTGTTGTACCGTGTATGCATGCATTTGAAGTGTGCTGCACTGGACTTCATTTCTAGTGTTATCTCAGTCGTTCTTTTCTTCCAATTCGTGGAGGAGAGGTGAGAACCCAGTACATCATGGAAACACAACGCTTGTCGGTCCATCCTCTCCAGAAGAGGAGCACCTGCAATAACCATTGTACAGACCACACGTGCAGTATAGCCCCATGAAAATGGGTTAAAGCATTTTCCTTTCTTCATTTGTACTAGACCAACAAATGTAAAAACACCTTTGTATGTTCAGTGATTTAAAAGCAGCAAACATACCTCAGCCCATCTACCACCACATACATAATCAGTTTTGGTATTTCTAAGCAAAACAAATATTTCCAAAGGAGCTATTGTGAACAGATGGACTAACATTCATAAAACAGACAGTTCCCTTTGTAAGTGGTTTGTTTGAATAAAATGTATTGTTTCCATTGAGATTTAAACTACAGTTTGCTTAAATTATTTTTATATTTGGCCATTATATTGTGAGCATATGAAATGGGCAAAATGTTAAGAATAATTAAGCTGAGTGGTCCTGAATACCCTGGTGAGTCTGAAAAATCATATATATAAAAGAAAACAGCTATCTGTGGAGCTGCCAATTCTACTTATATAAGCCCATCTGTTTACATCTACGTCTGTTCCCTAAAGAAGAATACATCTTATGTGAAGAATTCCCACCAGACCCCTCAGACATTTTATCATTCAAGAATGTTCTTCTCTCTCTTTCCTTTATAAAAAACTATAGAATTAATTTTTTCAGAGCTGTGTCTCAGAACATTTACAAGACAAATACTGGACTTAGCATATAAAATTAAATGAGTTTGTTCTCTTCTGATTCCGTAATGAATAAAAATGGTTGCAAAGCATTTACATATACCTTTGACTCACAGTCACTTATAGTCTTGTCTTCTGTTTCTCTCTCCCCTCCCACTTCATTATTCTCATCTTGAATCCCTCAGACCATCTCTTGTTAAACCTAAGATATAGGTTATTTTATGTCTAATTGATCATGTGGAAAGGCTGTTTGCTGTTTACATGGTATCTGGTCAGTAACAGATTATAAAATTTCTTTTAAAAAAGGAGAAAGGTATTAATGAGCTCCAGACTTTGTGTTTCCCTACGTAGACCTAATGTTTTACTGCTGAGAAGTGGCAGATGTACATTCCCTGGTTTACGTTCCACCCTCAGAACTACTTCAACAACAAACTTACCTGAATAACATCAGACATAAGCATGTGGACTTATTTGATCTTTTTATTAAATCCTAGTATCAAAGTGGATTTATCCACTCTCAAAGATAAGGTGGAGGGAGGCCCGCTTTTGAAGATCATTTGAATTTCTTTCATTTAGTGGCCTAATCGTCTTCCTAATCTATTGAACTTCTGTAAATTGTTTTAGGATTCTTAGAAAAAAATCTCTAAGAGTTCTCTAACTTCTGATTTAATTATCAAAGTGTAAATTCTTTACATGAACTTTGGTGACACAGCAAAATGCAAAAGAAAATGAGGTCAAGTCAAAAAAGGAGAAAATTCAGTTAGCCCCCTCAAAGAAATCTTGACTTGATTTCAAGTTTTTAATTACAGATTTAGAATAAGGGTGGGTTTTTTTTCTAGCCAGCTTCTGTGGAACTGAAATACGTTAATTCATCTCACTTGTAACAGTAAGTTTCAAACCAATTTTAGTGGTTCAGGTGCTTGGAAGGCTGTTAACTCAGACATGCTGCTCTCTTCCCAGGTAGGTAATTCCATTCTGACCACCAAAATATTCCTTATATTTTGGGCTTCTCAGCCGCTGAAGGCGGGAAGTGCAGCGCTGTGTTTTATTCAGAGGGCTGTATTTTGGGAAGACCTGATTGTTCTTTGCTGCCAGCTACACCATGCCTCTGCAAGAGTCCAGCAGCCTGCCCGCACCATTTATACTCACCAGCCTTTCCTAGCAGAGATTTTCCATGAACTTCCATCCTTCATCGCTGAGGTGATACTAGGGTTTCTGCATCACTTGCAAGGAATAATGTTTTACCTAATATTTATTGTGTCTGTTGTAAACAGTGGCTAGCTGTGTTTTAGGTAAGTAAATTATTCCATGGTAACCTGTTTGTGGCCTTGGATCCCTTAGGACAGAAGAAAATAGGAAGAACAGTGCCCTCTTGACAGGGGATCGCTAAAGGCAGGTTATGGGATACGTTCATGGTGCCTTCTCTTTGTAAGTGCTGGGGTGTAGCATGTAGTGTGCAAAGGACCCATCATCTGACGTTTTTGTAAGATCTGATATTTGTGTGGAAGATGAAATGGACTGCTGGACCAATTGATTCTTGAATTGAAAGCCTTCTTGGGATTGGGGGTATTAATACATTTTTTTCCATGAAGGGCAAAAAAAAGATTAGGCAGAAGTAGATCAGATATTATGAGGACAGGCTGAGAGAGTTGGGCTTGTTCAGCCTGGAGAAGAGAAGGCTGCGGGGAGTCCTGATTACGGCCTTTCAGTTCTTAAAGCGAGCCTATAGGAAAGATGGGGACAATCTTTTCAGTAGGGACAGCTGTGACAGGACAAGGGGTAATGGTTTTGAACTAAACCAGGGTAGGTTTAGACTGGATATAAGGAAGAAATTCTTTACAATGAGGGTAGTGAAACACTGGAAGGGGTTGCCCAAAGAGGTAGTGGAGGCCCCATCCCTGGAAGCATTCAAGGCCAGGTTGAATGGGGCTCTGAGCAATCCGATCTAGTTAGCAGTGTCCCTGCTCACTGCAGGGGGGTTGGACTAGGTGATCTCTAGGTTTCCCTTCCAACCCAAAACATTCTATGATTCTATGATTTAAGACCAGTGAGGTTATAGACATTTATGTCTGTATCTAGCAGGCTGTATCTAGAAGCCCTTTTCTGCAGTGGAGAGAGCAAACCTTAGCCAATGCAGATTAATGCTTGATTTCTTCATGCTAACAGCAGCGTGCTGAAGGGCTTTTGCTGGTGCTTGAAGCAGCTGGCCTTGATTCCCCTGACTGCACTGATGCACCTTTTCATGGAGATCTTCTTGGTTGTACATCGTCAGGTATGTGTTGCTGTTTCATATGTAAGTAGTACCTCAGAGTGCACAGGTGATATCTGAATCGTGGGAAGAAATGAATTTAGAAATATGAACAGCACACAGACTACCCTGGGCTTTTTTCTTCAATAACTCACAAGAACTGAACTTCCATCTGGCTGTTTTGGAGTTATCATAGTGTTAGGAGGTGCTGTTTGAGCTGTTCTTTGACTAATACTTTTTTACTGTGTTAACTTTTCCTTTAGTAGGTATTTCTCATAAACAGCATTCACCTCTTTTTGCTTTGTTTATTGCAACAATGTCTTTTCTAGATAGATTCTAAATAGATGTGTCTGTATCTTTTTAGGAACCTGGAAATAGTATTCTTCCACCATCTAGCTGTAACAAAATACTTTTCCCAACCCATCCAGTGATTCCAGCAGTCCAAAGCAGGGTTTAAAGGAGAGGTTTATATTTAAGAATAGATCACAGCCAAAGAAATTTAGAGTATTATGGGATTCTTTGTCAAGGCCTTTGAAGATACCATCTAAATCACTTTTTAACTACTTGGCTCTATTTGCTATGGGGCAGTTATCATCTATTATTTCCAAACACTTAGCAGATAAAGTCTTAAAGGCTTGGAGCAATCCCAATTGTGTGGTGAGTCAATTTATGGGAAAAATATCCTTTGAATCAGTAGCTAAAAGTTTATTACAGATGGCTCAGATATTGGGCTTGATTTATTCTTTATATCTTCTGTAGTGACATGAGTGAATTGTCTACAGAAAGGCCACATCATACTTATTACAGAATAAAAGGCAAATAGGAAAGATAGTTGCTTCTTCATGGGCCCAAAACACTTCTTCGATTTTCAGCAGAACAGAGAATGCAGAAATAAAACAAGATTCCTCTCAGGTTGTTGCAACAAGTTAACAGCACATTAGTTTATACTTAGGATGCGCTTGAAGGTAGTTTATATAAATGGCTTTTATACATACCAAAGAAAGTTGTTTCACCTTATGGTAATATTTGATTTTATACCTCCCTAAAACTAGGCATTAATTTAAATCATGCAAGGCAAAGAGAAGGAAGATCTTAATGATTTTAGTTTGGTTATATCTTATCAAAGGTGCTTAGAACTGAAAATTCCTTGCACTTTTGGAAATGGAAAGCCTTTATTTTACTGTGAGACACCTGAATATTTGCACTAGATGCATCTCAAGGAAAAAAAAAATATTTTCAAAAATTTCTTAAAATCATGTATAAAAAAATTCCTATATCCATCATAATTTTTTCACACTTCTGTGAGGAGAATGCATGGCAGTCTATGCAGAATTCTTCTGAGAACACATACTCTATTTTAAATTAAAATGAAGAATGCACTGGCATTATAAGTGGGCTGCAGTGTTTTATTTCTGTATTTATTTTCATGATACAGGCCATAGTTTAGGATTATATCTTTTGAAGGACAGTCTTGATTTCAATGTTTTAGGTAATAGTGAAAAATTCATGAAAAAAATCATAACCGAGAAATTTCTCATCTTCCGTACTTTACATGTTTGAAATAAGATGGAATTTGTAAAATACAATTGAATTAGAACTGGTTAAAATATTTCTCTTGCACACACATTGCATAAATGAGAAGTATAGCAGAAATAATTTGTTGAAGACTTTTCCAGTTTCTCTTGACATTTGATAGAGTTCTCTTGACTTTTGGATTGCTAAGCTGGGGATCCTTGGATCAAATGCATTCTCTATCTTGACCTTTTAAAAATATCTGTGCTTTAAAGTTTGTAATATCATATGTTGCAAAGGAAGGTTGAAAAAAACCCAGCGGGCCATTATACCCAGTATGTAAGCTGCTTCTCAAACCCAACTACTTGTGATTGACTCATGACCTGACGAATGAAGGTGTGTGAGTGACACAATTTCTTAACCTGTTGTATTTTTAGAAAGAAATAAAGTGATTGAATGGCATAATGCAACATTAATGCCCATATCAGTTAATAAAATAAATGTGAGGCTATTATTCATGGTATGTTAAGAATAAAAATCATTGACATTGTATGCGTAAAATAGATGCGAATAATGGCAGAAGCTAATAGGCTCTAACTTCAAAAATATCCAGCAATTATGCAACTTAAATTAGCAATCTTAACTTACCCATATATTTACATATTAATGGTCCTAAGTGGTAATTGTAATTGTCTCTCATCATTGCTTCCTTTGACCCTCATTTTTCAAATAAGAAATATGAAATTCCATTAAGTAACATTAATAGTAGAAAATTAATTTAAGGCAATATATCATCAATTAGCAAACCCTTAACACATCTCACTATTTTCACCTGATGCTTACCTGAAGAAAAAAAAAAGGGAATTATTTTATGTATGTCTGAATTAGAGGATACCATCTTATGCATTTATGATGGAGATGAGCAATAAAGTATATTCAATGTCCTGGCCTTAATCCAGTAAAGCACCAACATTCCTGTTGACTTCTCTAAACTATTCACATGTGGCTGATCAAGGGCAAAGAGCTCTGCAACATACAGAGTCAAGGCCAGTGCCAGCATCTTTTGACTAGGAAAGACTACACTTTTGACAGGGTTTATCTTTACGCCTCGGTTCGTTTTCTTTTTTTTAAGCAACTAAATGTTCTCACAAGTAGGCAAAAAATTCCATCAGATAATTAATGCATCTAGTTTATCTTTACACCGTACCTTACAGAATGATTCTCCTGATTCGTCCTCCTTCGTGGGGAATGACATACCCACAGGTGTTCTGCATTATAGATCAAGATTAGAAAGCAACATTTGCATCTGGCCAATAGGTCTTTAGTCATCAAATCGACAAATGAAGCTAATGTAGAATAATAATGTGTGAAGTTGCTTCCAAGTACTGAAGACTAAAATACATTTTACACAGTGTGCTGCTCTTGTAAGAAAAAAAAAATTACAAAAGCCATTAAAAACTAAATGCCTCTTATTCGTCATGTCAGTGAGGCTATCATCATCTGTTACAGGACATTTATGATTTTTTGGACTGCAAATGTTACTGTTGTCCATAAAAGCGAGACTGATTTTTGTTATTTCCTTAAATACCAGCCATGTAAATAATGTCTCTTATTTTTTTTTTAACCTCTTTTTCAAAGACCATGTTTTAAAGTATTTTAGTGCTCTTTGGAAAGCATTTACCTTGTGAGAACATGTTAATGTTAGTAACATTATTAAGCTGCCAAGTATGGAACATACTATAAAGATAGTTTGAAGAAAACAGGTATGATTATTCCCCATTTTTATATGAATTTCCCCTGGTTATCCATGTAAATTTTAGACTGGGGGGGTGGCTCTGTGGGGTCTGTGGTTGATAGAATAGTAAGTGTAACCTGGAAATACTTTGACAGAAGCTTCAAATCTTCACGCTCGCAGGTTTTAAAGATGAGTTATGAACCAGAACAGTTTGGGATCTGGCATCAGTAACAGGCTAACCTGGTAGAGTTTCAAGGTGTAATTAATAAATTTCTGTGTGAGAATTAGCTTCTCCACAGCATGATTGCTAAGATGAGAGCTGAGGATGCTATGCTCTCCTGCACTGCAAGTGTGTAAAAGCCCATCCGCTGCTCCATAAACCTTGTCCTTGTGGGCTTTGTTTTTCCTCTGATGGATGGTAATTAATTCAGATTCCATTGTCCTTTGAAAAATCTCAGAATCCTGTTTATCGCTAAGATTTAAACTGGCTGTAATCAACAGATTGATTGGTGAAAAGAATACCGGGTAGCAAGATTACTCCAACATAATGAGCCAAGGTGCTGCTGCTACCACCATGAATGATGACAATGAGCAGAGAATATATTAAAGGGAGCAATGACTTCCATTTCTTTGGAGCATGTTAGATCAAGTAACGTCTCCAAATTACACCCACTGGATAGAAAGTTGATGAAAACCGGAGGCAGGCTAAGGAAGTTTGCTATTGGCTTTTATCTTTACATGCAGATCTAGCAGCTAAAATGAATTACAGTTATACATTGAAATAGCTCTGGGATACACGACTAGCAGAAGAATGGTGTAACTGTCAGTGCAATGCTTTGCAACATTATTCATAGAGACTTATAGGCAATTAACCTGACTTCACTCAGCTGAGTTTTCAGGAAGGAAATAAACAGCACAACTTCAGAATGAGAGTTTCTGATTATTTTTTTTTATATTGCATATTCACCGTAGAAAGTATTTGCACATTAAAGATAGCTGTAAAACATTAAATTAGGCAAATAAGCCTTATGCATGGGAAAAAATTGAAAGTAAATTTAGCCTACCAAGTCCAATTTGAATTTATTTTTGTATTTTAAAGTGGTTTAATGGTCATGATCAGTAGTTAAATCTTTGTAGTTTAGCTAGCTCAGTTCTTTTAACCAGCATGAACTTGATTCTTCCAGAGAACAAAACCTGTCTTCATTCAGGTGTGAAATGTACTCTGAGCAGGACAAAGCTGAGGACTCCAAGCCAGCCCCATGGGGGTAAAGCTGAGAGAGGCTTTTTCGTTATACAGACTCCAGCTGACTGCTTTTCCCCGCCGTCTTGACTCCAGTATACAGGTTGGCACAACTGCAGGCTAAGGGTTAGTAAAATGAACATTTAGGAAGCAATTCACCATAGCACTGTTTCACGTAGAGGTTTTGATTGTGTGTCCACATGCACTGGTCATCAGGGCAGCATAGTTAATCTTAAGGGCATGCCGTACTTTTGCAGGAGAGAGGTAATGAGTGGGCCATGCGTTTGTGCAAAATTGCCTCTACTTGAAATATTACCAGGCAGAAGCATTCAAATGACATGGGCTGGGACCTGCTAGCTCCTAACTCATACAGGGGGTTATGTGTATTCTGGTGGTGAACTGGTTAATGCAGTCAGCCCCGATGCAGAAAAACCCCAATGCAGAATCTCATTTAAGAGTACTCTTGGGCAGAGCATTCAGCAGACTTGTCCTGGCCCTTGTCCACATGGCTACGGCAACTGCAACATTTACCTCCCAATACCGGTGTTTCCCATAAAAAAAAAAAATTAAAAATGGCGTTTTGTTTTAGGTATTAAGGAGATATATCCATGCAGTGTTTTCATCCCTTTTCCTCTGCAGTATTTTGTTCATTTCTGTCCTTGGCAGGTGTTTCTGGTCACAGTCCCTTACAGGGATTCTATTGAATGCTGCCTTTTGGGGATGCTGTTTCTTTACCAAAGGGAGCAGAAGGTGCCTCTGTGTCAGACAGGTGAGAAAGAGAAATAAGGCAGCAGAAGAGGTGGAGCCGCTGCTCTTCCTCCTGCATGGAGTGAGCAAATGCAGGGTCTGGGCAAAAGAAGAGGGAGGAGGGAAGAAGCTGAAGATTTCAGAAAGAAAACAGGGACAAGCATATAATGGGCAGAATCAGTAAAAAGAATTGGGCAAAGACATTTGTGTAGGGGGGACATGGCAGTATTTATTGACTTCTGGGAAAGCAAAGTAATATAGGGCCTGAAATGGATTGTTTTAGGAAAGGGAACATATTGATTGTGGGGGAGTAGATAATTGATGCTGGAAGACGGGAATTTGCATGTACAGCCATAGCATGCAAAAATAAAACATGTTCGCTGGCAACAGCAGACAGACATTTTGAATATGCAAATGTGAGTTTGCATATACATGTGCAAGTGTTATGTATGCAGTAAATCTCTGAGTAAATTTTGCAGGTTCATTTTGTGTCTGTTAATACAAAACTATGTTGAGCAGAGCTTGACTGGGGAGAGAGCAGTGAGGGGGATCTGTATGGGACTGAAAACAAGGAGCACACTGTAATTATGTTAAAACCAAGCATTACAAGCAGGAAATGCAAAGTTATGATTACTATTAAAAGAGACCCCAGCATGTTAATTTATGGAAATTAGCAGTTTAAGGCATCTAAAAAACTATGTACTGACATAAAATTCTGCTATAAAATTATGATTAAGGCATTTTCCTGTTTGTGGCCCCAAATTAGTTTAATTTTTAAAGATGCTTTTTCTCCACGGGATGCCACTTCAGTGAAGGAAGCGAGACGTTCAGTCTGCATTTATAACTTCACAGGAGTGGCATAAAGCAGAAGGACTATGTTGGTGAACTTAGCCTCTGCATTTTTCTTAATGCATTATTTTGCTCATGATTTGAGGGCCAACCAGGTTTGTTGCTGTTTCTTTTTCTTAACCTTTTGTATTTCATTATTTTATCCATGTTTAAGTGTAAAATGCTCAATGCAATATGTTTAAGTATATGAATAAAGAGATCCAGAACTGAGGACAGAACTGTTAGAACTGAACCATGTGGCTATTTTCTCCCTTTGTTTGCTTAAAAAAAATAAATCCAACTTTTCAATTGAAATACTTAGTTTTCTGTTGGGGAAACCCTTAATCTCGGCATAGATTTTAGTGTTTTTACCTTGAAGTGAAAAGCAATTTCCCAATCAGCCCCATATTGAAGTCATTAGTGTTCAAGGCCATAAGGTATATGTTAAGTGCTCTTCAACTTCTGCTGACAGTTCTTCCAGGAAATACAACAGAAGTCAGCCTTTTTTTCTTTTTTAACCATTAAAAAAAGAAACATAGGCACATTTTTGCTCTTACCTCTTTCTTTGTGACATAGTTGTCATAATTTCAACTGGCAAAATGACTTATTCTGCGTTAGCAGTAATAAAAACATGGTACTTGAACATTTCTCTACAAGGCAATACCTGAAGGGGCTGAAAAGAAAACCAAAATCTTGCTTGTAGGAAGATTTAAAAACAGAAGATCATTTATCGTGCTATAAATAGGGAAATATTCATGTTGGAATAAGTAATAGAAAATGAGTAAGTATAAAAAATTGGATGTATGTGTTTAATATTAACTTATGTTTTAAATGGGTGCTTAAAATCTGGAGTTGGGTATATAACCATACCTAACAGGGGCATAATTCTGATTCACCATCAGTGGAACTTCATTCCTAAGCTATTCAAGAGCCTGTATACATATTGCAGTATGTGCTGTAAACAAAGTTAGAAGGTTGGCTTTCATTTCCCAGTTTTGAAGGGTTGGCTTTCAGCTCCTGGATTACAGCTCCAGCTCCGTGAACAGTTCTGGCATAAATTCACAGTGCCACTAGGAGGGACAGGGGCTTCTTCTCTCCCCTTCCCTTTTCCTGGCATTGAGGCTGTGTAGCGGTTTTGTGAGCCAGACCAGGGAACCACTTCAGCTAAAATCCACTCTGAAAAATGGAAGTTACTTTTCAGCTGGTATTTGTTTCCCACTTCAGCTGACAGCACAGTCACAAGGATGTTCGTGCTGGCAAAAAGGAGAGGAGCAGAAATGCGTTCCTGGGAGTGGACTGGAGAGCAGAACCACCATTTGTGTCAGCAGTGTGCCTGCTGCTGGGATAAATAAAGTGGAAATTCTACCATCAGAGGCAGGGGGAAATCTTAATCCTGCGCAGCCATAGGCAGCATGTGTTCTGACAAGAAACTCAACCAGTTTAATGGCTAATTGTAACTATAAGAGGCAATTCTGCCCTTGTATTTCCTCTTCTCCCCTTGCCATGTTCTCCCTCTGCTTCCTTGAGCGCTCTTTGGTCTTATCTGACGCCTCAATGAGCCAGGTCAGGGAGTTAAACCTACTGAAAACTAACCCTACGAGCAAAAAGGTATGTGTGGGGTGTTTGTGTTCTTTTGGTTTTGGTTCTTTAGCATGGATGTGGTGTAAGAGAAGGGGCGGGAACAGTGGGGTGTAAGGTGGACTGGGCATTGCCTTGTTGGATGGGGTTAAAGACTGCATTAGCCATATCACCTGGCAGCAGCCATAGCTGAGGGGAATAATTTGAATTGAACATATGAAATGGAAAATGAAGATGATGTTAAATTCAGAAATCAACAGCAGGATAAGGCAGGGATTTCGCGAGGATGTTAGATGCTAAGCCTCCCATTGAAATTCAGACCAGTTCCAGCATCTACTTCCCATAGGCTCTTTTGAAAAGTTGAGATTAAATTCTTTAACTCTTTTATTATAATTGCTAAAAGCTTAATAAAACGTTATGTGTTTTGGATGAAACTCTGGCCCCGCTAAAAACAAAATTGAGAGTTTAACTTCTCTGAGGCCAGCATTTACCATACTGGCTTTAATGAATCCACTGGATGTATTACATGCTATGAGGCTAGTATGTACTTCAGAAGAAAACTCCGCAACTTTCATTAGAGCAAACCGAATATGTTTAGCACTCTCATGAAATAAGAATAACACTTTTGAAATAACAAGTGCAGGATGTCAATTGATTTAATGGACGATAAGAGGTAATGCTTGCAATTGTGAGACTTTAGAAATCCAATTATTTCTATTAATATGCTTGCATTAAAGAGCCATATTTCTGTGCTGTCCCATGCCTCGCTTGTCTTGCTGCCTGTTATCAAACTGAAGCCTTTAAAATCTCCTGTTTGCATTTTAATTGGCTTTGGGAATAAGCAGGAAGAGAATAATGGAAATAAGTGGCAAAATTAAAGTAATGCTTTTGAGAATCTGGAAGCCATAACAGGCATGTAACAGATTCTGTCTCACTAACATAAGCCCCTGCTTCCAATACACTTGTGTCTGAGACATCTGAATCCTTTTTGTCTCATCATTTAAAAGAGGGGAAGGAGGCTTTTTAATTCTGCGCTTGCTCTATGAGTGTTTCAGTGTTAATATCACAGTTGGAGTCTGGAATTATATTCACTAAGCCCTGCCTGTATTTCAAGCCAGTGTGCTAAAGTGGAGAATTTAATTCTTATAAACATTGAGAAATGGAGGCAGCAGCAGAGGAAAAGTCTGCAGGCAGAGGTGAGTGCAATCAGTGCTAAGCAGATTTCCCTGGCTCGTGGGACACCGCTCCTTCACCGCTGAGGATTAAGCCCTCCAAGGTCGTGCGGATCGAGCCGCCGCAATTGTCATTGTGCTCCCTTGTAATAAAATGCAGCGGTTTTCAACCTTTCAACCTCAGCTCTTAGGGGATCCACCTGGCAATACACAGATCAAGTTTTCTACAGTGATATGGTGTACAGAAATGTTTTTTCTTTCTTTCCCTTCTTTTTGTCTTTCGCCTACTGCATACCCTGATTGCACTTAAAAGACATAGTGGTGAACACTGTAATCCCGTAAATGTTGAATCCTGTACAGACTTCGTTGAATCTCCTGAAATGCAAAATTTCAAAATATAGTGATATTGAGATCGGTTCCATTTGTGTACATGCTCACTGCATTGCCTGACATTAGCATCGTGATCATAGATCTTCATAAAAGGCCGACAGAAAGGTTGCAATCTAGAAACTGTTTCTGTAACCTGGCAATACAAAAAGTCACAGGGGCAAATGGCAGTCCTGGGAGCTGTATTTAGCTGCAGAAGACATGGCTATGTTGTTACTGAAAATGAAACTCTCTGTGTGTCCCTTTCCCTGTGGATATAAAGTCGCACACAAACGAACATAACAAATTAAAACCAAACTCCTAAACTGAAGTTAATGCCGACTGAGCTGCAGCCGCTTTTCATAACTCCCAGTTACTACAGATGCTTGAGATGGATTAGTTATTTGGCACCGAACCTCAAAAGCCTTCCAGCAATTTAAATGTGGATATGAATAGTTATTGTTTCATTCAAAAGTTACCACTCGTGTGGCCTACAGTATGACTAGACTAAATTATTAATTTCTGGAGATTCTAGTGGAAAGAAGGTAAGGGAATATTATTCAAAGAAGTCATTTGGAAACCAAAATGCCATTAGGGCATGCAGGCTTCCAATTTGGGCTGAGCAAAGAATAGTACATCAGCTCTTTTTTTCCTTCCCTGTCATATTCTGTTCTTAAAGCATGAGTGGGATGCTCTCCAATTCCAGGTGGAGGGAATAGATTTATTTTATGCTGAAAATAACGAGCTTGTATGTGTTTGTGTGTTTGCTTGAATGGGAGGCTTTTCCACCAAATGGCTGTTTATATTCACAGGCCTCTTTGCTGAAAGGGAGAGTTGTAGATGATCTGACAAATGGTCATCAAATACAATACACTTTTCTTAGGTTGTCAAAGTTTGGGGAGTAGAAGCGACTGGAGAAAAATGCACAATTATGCTTAGAAATAAGGAAAGCTTAGTTTTATTCGGGCAAGAGAGGTCAAGTTGGATCATTGCAGGCTCAGTGAATAGGGTGCATGGGGAGCTACTGGCTTCTCTAGCTCCTGTGGTGGTGGTTTCTGTTAAAGTCACTGATGGAGTGGGGGCCCAGTCTCACTTTTCTTTGACAGACAAGGAGAGGGCATGTAATCTGAACAGTGGCTGACAAGTGAGTGCAAGGAAAAACTTTTCTATTATACACTAATGCAACATCTCATGAAACCAAATACAGGCGGAGGCTCCTGATTGATTTGCATCATTTTCATATGTAACTTTTTGCTTTGCTTCTAAACCCCAACAAACCCACCCCACTTTTTAAGTAGAATTCAGGATGACTTTACAGTATTGCTGTTTAAGTGAGTGCCAAAGGAAGAATTTGCTTCATTTTATTTATTCATATGCTGCTGCATTAATATCAGAGAGCAATAATGCTTGAAATAGTCTAAACAATTTTCTGTTTAGCACTTGAATCTATCAGGAAGAAACTGTCTATCTTAAATGAGCATAAAAATCATTAATGTATTTTCCTAAGGGAGCCAAAATCTGAATTTTATATGAATTGCTTTTAAAAGTTTAAATACACATCTGAAGATGTATTTCAGAATATCAGATGGATTAATAAGCATTGTTTAATGTTATTTCTATAATGTGTGGGGTCTTATGGTAATTGATATTCAGCAAGAATATCTTAACTGTTGTGTTTTATTTAGCTGATGTATATCTATATAGCTATAAATTGGGTTTGATTTGCTTTTAAATTTTAAGTGCATCTTACTGGATGAAACTATGTTCTCGCTAAAAACTTCAAGCTGTTATCTTTTTCTTTTCGTTCACCCTATAATTTGCTTAGTTTTCCTCCTCTGCAATGTGAATGGGTAAAAACAGGTACCAAACCAGAGCAATGCTAGTAAAACAAGCACGAAAAAGAGCACCAACAGGAAAAAAAGGAAAGACCACACCCTTAACAGCAGCTGAATACTAACTGCAAAGGGAAACCTTTCAGATAGTTTCTTTTATCTTAGCCTTGGTGTTTAACGTATGTCTATGCCCAGCAAAGTTTAAATATTCTCTAAGCTGGTCTAATATCAGAGTGGACTTGGGGTCTGAAAGCCTGGGAACTCTTTACAGCTCAAAGCTATTCTTGTGCTCTATTAACAGGACATAGCAGAAGCTTATTCTGAGCAGGTTACTTCCCTGTAGTTCCTTTTTCAGGAACGTAAGGTGGAAGTTAGCTGGCTAAAAGCAAAGGATGAAAAGGCCCGGTACATATAAAAAGGAAGAAGGGGGAAAAATCCCTCTGAAAAACCTGCTTACCTTGTGTATCATGGTAGACCTTGGATCTGACATTGAACACCCTTGTGTTCTGCACTGGGCTGCACTAAGTGATATGCCATTTGCTTGGCCTACTTGTTCCTCCCAAGGCCCTGAAAGCAAAATAAAAAGATTACTACCTTTACTGAAAATACAGCCCGTTCCCTCCAAGAGTTCAGATCCACCAGCAATCATTGTAACTCACTATTAGATTGATTCAGCACCATGCTGGGCTTTTCTCTTACTTTCCACCAATTATGGAGGTTGACAGAAAGAAGAAGTAGTAGTATGCTGCAATAAATGGGAAAGAAAGTGAGGAAAATATTGGCATTTGCTAAGATTTAGGACACAGTCACAGTAAATCCAAAGACTTAATAGGAACCTGACTTTAATGTAAGAAAAACACCAGAATCAGTCTCCGAAAGCAAATAATTTCTGTGACTTCTCATTTCTGACAGAAATGCTGTCTCTTCATGTAATTTGTCTAGAGATATCGGTGAATCTTAATCTGTGGAATGTGATACAAACATGGTTCTTAAATGCTCTGTTAACAATTTTTCTGTTTTTAAACTGGAATATATTTTGAATTCCCACAGTATTCTTTCATAACTATAATTTTGTATGCTGCAAATGTGTATCTTAATAGAAAATAAAGTGGAAAATCATCTTAAGAACTGTGAATAAGACTTTGCATCCTCAAGTTTGCATAACAGGCCTGAAGGCAGATTTCTATTCAGGTATTTATTAATACAGATAGAATTTGTTCCGCAAGCTGGCTTCCCCTTTCCACACTCAGCTGGTATTAGTGATCTCTGTACTGAGTGCAGAGGACTAGGGGTTTTTTAATATGCAAAGAATTTTTTCTTCTTTGCTAGCACATTTATGTGTTAGACTTCTTAGAGACATTGTTCAGACACAGATTATGGGAAGTGTCAGGCATTGAAGCCCCCCAACTTGCAGGGGTTCATACTGTGTAGATGACTGTGCAGTTTCTGTGTCTTCCCACTGTATAAATTCTACACTAATTCTCCCTAAGACCTGACTTAATCACAGTCCTTCACAGCACTGCGTCTTCCCAGAGCTCTTTCTACGGCTTGATATATCCCACAAAAGGTTATTTCACAAAATGGCCTGTCTCTCTGCCTCAGGCCCGGAGGGACAGGCACACTGAACTCTTAAGCTTCCATTTATTTTGAAATCTTTGTGCCTGAACTTGGGATTTCCTCCTGGTGAAGGCCTCTTCTATATGTAGGGCAAAGCATAAGATCTGGTGGATTTTAGAAGCTTCTGAAGTGAGGCAGAAAAGGAAGTTTTGATGTGAGGATTGCACTGATCAGCTTGCAGTAATTACAGGATCCAGCCACAGCATCATTTCATTGGTCGCAGGACTAGTTCCATCAACTGATTCAGTTGGTGTGCCTGTTTGATGTCAGTTTCTCTAATATTTTGTGTTATTGGTGTGGTTTTGTACAAGATGGGAATCTGCCTTAACACTGGAGATGCCTCCATTTGAAGGGGTTTCTGTAAGTGGTAATTCTTTTTCGTGAATCAGAAGCCCCATTTCAATCTAATGTTTTCCCTGCTCTCAAAGACAAGCATAAAAGAATCATAAATTGTCTCTACATCAGAGAATCTGTCAGAGTTACAGAGAATTCAAAAACCTCTGTGTATTGGAAAAGTTACTCTGTGCATTGGAAAGGTTACTCTGTGCTGCTTCTCTGTGCTGTTTAATTCTCTGAATTAAACATGGATTACCTCCTCCTAAAATTGAGCTCCTTGGGGAGACTATAGGTTCTTCTCTCAAATAAAGTATTGGGACCATACCATCACCACCAGAATGGTACGCATCTGTCTGTGCAGGGATTGACTATAAACCCACTTCAAAATCCTTGAGGTTTTCTTTTTTCATTTCATCCTGCTCAGAAAGGTATTAGAGTCTCTCACTGGAACAGCTCTTGGGATACAGTGCCTGAGGTTTTAGGGCATCTTGTTTTCTGTTTAGCTCTTCTTGGAGATAACTCAACACTAGAAGACCAATGCCAGAAAATGTCTGCTCTTTTACTTGATGCTTAGAGATCTAAAGTTTCGTATCCACCTCTTTCTATGTCCCTTTCAACAATAGCATCTGTTTATATTCTAATGAGGTGTTTGCTTTGGGAAAGCAATTTTGCCATCCTTTTTCCCCAATTACGCTGTAAGTTGTTCTGCTTTTTCAGCAGGCAATGTCCAGAATTTTCCACATGAAAATGTATAAGGGTCACCTTGAAGAAGGACAGAAAGACATTTCTCATCACTCCGTCTGCTTTTCATATACCTGGTTCCTTCCCATTTTTCTCAAAATTCCCTGGCCTTAAGTGTTGTGGGGAAAGTAGGATCATAAGACAACTCAGGTTGGAAGGAACTGCAGGATGTCTCTAGTGCAACCTCCTGCCCAGAGCAGGGTCATATATGATATCAGACCAGGCTGCCTGAGGGCTTTATCCAGTCTGCTATTGAAAACCTCCAAGGATGGAGAGTGCACAGTGTCTCTGGGCAGCTACTTTCACTGCTCAACGGTCTTCACTGTGGAAAAGTTTCCTTTTATCCAATCTGAACCTCTTTTGTTTGAATTTATGCCCATTGTCTCACAGTCTCCCACCATCCACCACCTCACTGAGCAAGTGCTCCAGCCGTTGACCATCTAGGTGACCCTCCACTGAACTCACTCCAGTTTGTCAACATCTTTCTCATATTGGTGGCCCAAAACTGGATGCAATATCTAGATACGGTCTAAGGAGTGTTTAGTTAAAGATGGATCAACTGGCTGTGCTTCTATTAGTACAGCCCTGGATGATGTAAGACTTCTTTGCTGCCAAGTAGGAAGAATTTGGTGACTATCTCAGTTCTGGACTTTGGTTCCTAGGAAGGATTTTGATTTTCTAAGGGGTTCCCAAAATACTCAGAGAGTATTTCAAGCAGAAGCTTGGACTGATAACTTCCAGGGGTCCCTTCAAATTTGAATCATTCTGAGTACGTGGGTCTATAAGATTTTTCAAAAAATCACAGCGACCAGTAACCTGGCAACCTTTCCTTTACCTACTCAATGTTTGAAGTTTACTATTGAAAAGAAGGCTCTGCATGTGAAATGCCTCATGTTTTAAAAGAAAACAGTTTTCAATAGTATCAAAATACGTATCAAAATAGCAAAAAGCCAAACATTAAACAGTCAAAATATAGGAAGTATTAAAACATTATCAACCAAAAAAGCACATTAAATTTTACTAGTTAAGTATTCAAATTTTTTTACTTCCAAGATCTGCTTTTAATTCCCACATTTATTGCTTTTTATGATTTGGTTTTTCCTATATATGCGGTAAAACAGGATATGGGCTTTGGCTTTTTCCTTAGGTGAATAATGAAAACATACTTCTGGGTACTTTTTACTTTATTGCATGTAATAGAAATGACCTGAAGCATCTAAATGTTTAAAAAGACATGAGCATTTCAATCCCTATCGAACATATACTGTACATGTAATAATTTGAAATCTTACAGTGGCTTTTCTCCTGATATTTTTTAAAACATAGTACACAATTTTACTGCAGTTTTACCCTTGTTCTTACTGGGAGCTAAAGTGATAACCTCTCTTTCTGTTCTAAGGCTTCTTTTAAAATGCAGAACTGGGCTTTTATTATTTATTGCTGGTTTTTGTCAGTACTTTAGTACACAGTTTATCAGCTAATATGGTGAATTTGGTTTATTTTTGTAAGAAGGAGGGGGGGCATTTTAAAAACGCACTTGTTTACACTTGAGAAAGCACTTGCCAAATGGGGCGTGTTACTCATTGGCCTCTATTCAGGGTTTGGATAAGGACACCGCAGCAGTGCTCAGCAAGGACAAAATCCATCTTCTGAGGCCAGAAGGAGCCACTATAGAAATACAGAAATAATAAGAAATATTAACATTTTCAAAGAGATCATCCTGTACACAGGCTACGAACATCTGACCAGATTAGTATATACAGACACTAGGCTTTTTCCCAGTAGTTCTTCTGCAAAGCATCTAAAAAACTCAAGTGGTACACCACCACTTTCAGTAACCATCTCAGCATTTAAGTACACACGGCCATGAGATTGCATCTTTTTTAGGACCGAGTTTCTCTAGCTTCCAGAGAATGTATTTTATTATGCCTTTATCTAATAAGACTGACAAGTTCCCTGCAATCAGTCCCTAAGGCTGCTGTGTGTAAGCTTACACATGCAGTAAGGTCACCTTTCAGCCTCCATTTTCATAAGCAAGAATTAAATATTGTGCATCTGAGTGGGTTTGCATCTGCCAGCTCCTGCTGCAAGTTGGAACATATTTTAAACTGTCCTAACTTCCCCTTGGTCCCCTTGCTCGGGACATGGTCACATGAGGCTGCTAAAGCTTAGGAAAGCCAAGTCATCCTGAGCCCACTGTCTGCTGAGAAGCAAATACTGGGGGAGGTTTCTGTTCTCAAAATAACTGATGTTTCCGTACTTCTCTTCTGCATGAATTTTACAGTTAAAATCAATCTGTAATTATCGTGGTTATGATTTTAGATGGTGGTTTTGTGACATGGATTCTCAATATGCTTTTCCTTCTGTTTGAATTCTTATTCTGACTTTTGTGAATATATAAAAGAAGTGAATTCTCTTGTTAACTCCCACAGGGCCCTGTGGTTGTTGTTCGTATTGTAGAACAGAAGAGCTCAGAGCTGAGCTGTGACAATATTTTTTGTATCGGTAGCAATGAAATATGGCAGGTAAAATCAAAGCTGGTATATACACAGTGTAAGAGACAGTGCCTGACCTGGAGGACTTAGAGACGTGTCCACAGTGCCTAAGTACCTTTAGGGATCTAAGCTGCATAATCTATGCAGACAATACAAAGGAAGATGAGTAGAGAAACAGGTATAGGTGACTTGTCCAAGGTTATACAGCAACACCTCTAACAGAGCTAACAAACAAGCTGGGTGTCACTTCCCCTGCTGTCAAAGGGTCTGAGGGAATGAGATCACATCTTCTCTTTTTTGTGTGCAAGATACCTTTTCAGGTAAGACAGAAAAATGCAAAATTTGGGGATGAATTTTTGTTGCTGACTTTCTGCTTTTTTCCACCCCATTCCACAGTGCCCTATTTTTAGAAGTAATGCATAGTGTCGGCACGCATTACAGCAACTGGGTTCTCCGAGCCTTCATAGGAAGAGAGAGAGAATAACTCTTTATAGGTTGCTCAGACTCAGCAACTGGAGTGAAATGTTTCCCTGCATTATGCTTTCTGCAGATCTTTTCTACAACAATAGGACAGGTAATTGTAATGTAAATTATTCCAGTCTGCATCATAACCCTCTGCAATACAGAAAAATGTTTCCATCGATTCTCCTGTTAGATATTGATTTGACTTTATCAGAAGAAGATCTTCTCGCTTTCTAAGAGTTTAAGAAGCAGGAAGGCCATGAATGAAAGACTCATTCAGGCTTTTTACCATCAGAAAGACTAGGAATTACAGCTGTAAGGGTCAGGCTAGTAATGGCCCCCAGACATCTCAAGCTCAAATTCCCCTCATCAAGATTGACTGCAGTAATTGTGTTCTCCTGAATGAAATACCTATTTTTTTTCTTAAGTCTTTGAGGTGCAAACTTCTTCATGTAAGTGAATTTCTAAGTTGCTTAACTATTGCTGAAAAACAGTGCTGAGAGGAGCTGTGGGAACTCCAGCATTTTACAGCTCTAAGAACAAAGATCTGTCACAAAGCGTTGCAGTAAAGTTAATCTCGCCTTGAGATGGCAGAAGGAGTAATGACCTCTTAAGCATCCCTCCAGCCCTGATTTCTGAGATTCTGAAATGCCTGCTGGATTTCCGGGAGCTATAGAAAACACATCTTGAGCAGCTAAACCACAGTGGCTCCCAGACCTCTGGCTAGAGGGCTGTTGCACTGTATTAGTGCTGACTGGCCCCAAACTACTTTTGCATCTAATGGAAGCTCATAATTCATTACAACAGATGGAGTATGCTGTGTTAGTTCTCTCACTGTTGAAGAAATGGCAAATGAGGCCACTGAAATGAAGAGTTCTTGTTCATGTCATCTTCCCCAAAATTATGGAAAAAGGAAAATGCACTTGCTTGAAGTGGAAGTGTGACTGCACTACAGGGTGATGCTATTTTTTCAAGAGTGGATGGGGGAGGCCAGCCCACTAGTCTAGTGCTCCCAGGCCAGCACTTCTTGAAAGTTGAAAATTAAAGGAGGTACTGCAGGTGGCTTCAGAGCTCCTACAGCTGCTGCTTTCAGAGCAAAGCTGCCAAACACAGTTGTGTCTTATGCTGGCTATACAGGTTTCTGTGGGTTCTGCTGTTGCAACACTGCTTGTGGGGAGGAACAGGAATAGAAAAATTCAAAAGAAGCAGCTGACAAAAGCAGAGGCTTGGCTGCTGTGTTCACAATGGCAAGCAGTTGCAACAGTGCTTTTTGTCCAAGCCTTTTGCAGTCAACTTTCCTGGGAGTCGTAACGGAATGACCATATGAAGTCCAGCAACAAGCAAACACAGGCAGCCCAGCAGTGCATTAGGCCCATTTCTGATCAGGCAGAGGCCAGAGCTGAAATTATGCTTGAATTTAGTGACATGACACTGGGCTCAGTATAATTACAATCCCCTTCTTTCTCCTGCAATGGCAAGAGGATTTTGATTTTGTTTCCTTCTGTAGATAAGGAAGGACTTACGTGATTCTGCACATACCAGTTGAAATACACAAATACTTACTGGCAAATATCCAGTGAGAATTACACCGTGGTTGGCTCTTAGTCTTTATACACCTTTCTACCTTTTTCTCCCTGCTGCTGCTGCTTTTTTTTTTTTTAAGCAATATGTGAATCTGATTATTGCATTGTGTCATTGCTGTGGGAAATACTATGCAGAACAGCACCTCCAGTGCATTCGGAGAGTCCTTGAGACTTTTCAGCCCCATTAAAATCTCGAGACCGTACAAGAGCATAACCTGTCAGGCTTCCTTTCTCTTCAGTCACATCGTAATTGCTGTATGTGGCACGGAAAATGTGGTATAGTAAAAAGCTAATATTTTGACAGAGTAAAAGATCGATGGAGTAAAGGCATTACTCAGCATTTTGAAGGTTTGCCTTGTCTCAATGCTGCCTTGCTCTCCAAAGCTTCTGATTTATGAAAGCAGAGTTTGGAGTATTTTAGTGTAATTTTAGGGGATATCCTCTCATAAGTAGGGAAATAAAATAGGTCAGGACAATGTTAATAACTCTGTCTCCATAACAAATCAGTGATTACTTTTTGCCCAGTGGCGAATAAAGCAAAAATTCTTGCTAATAAATTGAGAGAAGAGAAAAACTAAAGTTATAAAATTTAATTATTATTAAACACTTTCATGTCTTTCATTCTGATTATGAACACCAACAAGACTGAAAGATGAAAACTAAGCTTTCCTCATGAGTTTCTAATACAGAGAGGCTAAAACTAGACCACTTAAAATTCACGGTTGCATCACCAAAAATATATTTGAAACACTCTGCATCTGAAATCTTTGTTGAAAATCTCTGCACTCAAGTAGATTTGTTTCCAAGTCATACAGTAAAACTACTGTTGGATTCCAGTCACTAATCTATCAGTGAACCTGTGGAGTTGGAAATGTCTCGGAGGCTGTCATGTAACATTTTCTGGTGACATGGGATAACCCTCTCCTCTGCCCAGAATGCAGAACAGCCTCGGTGAGAACAGCATATACCAAGTGAGCGCTCACTTTTCAAAGTCAGACAAAAAATCCACTCTTATACACTAATATTTTCCAAAGCAAGACACATTGCTGGATTTATGTGTGTGGCAGAATGTGCAGAATTTCTGCTGCAATCAGAAGAAAAAGAGTCATTTGAAAAATTGCATTAATATGTAATTATTTGACATAATATCAGGTCATAAACATAGTCATTTCTTGTAATGCATGCTTGGATTTTATGAAGGCTTTAAAAATCCTTCACTCAAATAATATGGGAAATCACATGAAAACAACTGCCAAACTCGGAATTAATTAGAAAAAATTTGCCTTATTTTAGCCAGTTTGCTGAGAGATTGCAGAGGTCTCCAAAGAGAGTTATACCCACATTGCTATTGGAGATGAAATAGTAGAACACAGTAGGATGGGATATGGACTGCATTTCTTTTTTGTCTCTGACTGTCTTGGTCTCTGAGATTTGTAAGTTCAGATCAAGGCTTGGCAGAAGAAATGAAGCTCCATCTGTCTTACTGAGCTGGTTTTGGCCATTAGGAACAGAGAATGTAGAAGTAAAAGGCGGCTCTCCTGGGCGAGCATGTTTACTTCTCTGTAATTGCAGGCAAACATGGCAGATAATCCTTTTTTTTTGTAAAATTGGCCTTAAAAATTACTAGCTTTTAAAAGACTGTTTCAGAACCGTGTACTCTAGAGAGTTAAAAACTTTATTCTGAGTTCCAGCCCCCTTTTCTTCTCCTGTGTATATTGGCCCTTCTCTCCTTGTTGGTATTTAATTTTCAGCAGAATTTCACTGAGCAATCATACCCTCTGTCAGCCTTTGGTTTGTGGAAATGATAGATAACTAGGGCCTTATAATGCCCTCTCATAAGATCGTCTCTCCAGGTTCCTGATGACCCTTACACTAATAGTATATCCATCTTCCACCTCAATGCGGTATCTCCTCAGGTTGCACCACACTGATGTGTATGGCTGTATTGCCCTGCAGGAGCATCATCTTCCTATGACAAGCCAATCAGTTTATAGCAGAAATTCATATTAATCTCCAGGACAAGACCTTGCACTTCTTACTATCATAATTTATTTCATTTTTGTTACTCCAGCCCTTAATGTCATCCAGCTCTTCTTGTATAGATTGTGATCCTCATCGGCATGGTCACTGCCATCTAACTTTGTGCCATTAATGTTTTATTAGTTTGATTCTTCTCTTTTTGTGCCAAGATAACTGATGAAAATGCTAAATAAAATGAGTGTCAGGACCAGTCCTGGAGGTTTTGCATTAATAGGCTTCTCCCGATTTGATAGTTTCTCTTTTACTGCTTCTTATTTCATTCCCTTCAGCTTTGTTTTTTTAAAGCATGTTTTGGTGCTAATTCCAATATTTTTGAGTTTACTAATTTTCCCATGTTAATTTGTCACTTGGCAGGAATCCAGATAAAGTTTATTTACTTTTCTGTTAGTAAAAAAAAAAAAAATCAATTGTCTTTTCATGAAAGGATTGAGTCTCTTGCTGTGGTGGTAAACCCACTCCATATGGTGTTCAGTTGTCCATGCGCCCCATTTTTTCAGAGCTGATATTATGTGTGATGAGAGGCTGATTCACTAGTCTTCCTTTTTCATTTTAGGCAATGTCAAGTATGCGGGTGAAAATATTATTTCTAAGGTCTGTGCTTTTTTTTAAAAAAAAGGAAACAGAAATATCTAATTTAAAATATTTGGTTCACTGTTGTTTCTACAGCAGAGCCCCTCATTACATGATAGCACTGACCTTATGACAAACTGTTTCTGTTCCAAATACACTTTTGAAAGTGTTAACCAGCTTATGTCACCTGTTTAACACAGATAAATTCCAATTTCCTTAAGATGTATTAAAGCTCTTTATGATAAACCATTAATTGTTAATATATTCTTCACTTATAAGCTACCAGGAGTTATTTCTGAGAATACATCTGCACAGGAAAATTAGGGTTATGGTTATAACTACTGGTGAAGAAGCAGTGATGGGGGCTAGTGTCCTGAATACACACACTCCAAAAGATATGATCTTCACCTCTGGATGAGCTGAAGCCCAAGCAATTTTTTTGCTGCCATTGCTACCCGTGCTGCCTAGGTTAACAAAACACATGTATGCTGCAACCCGCTATACACCCATTCCCTTATTACTGGGAGATGTACTGGTGTGCCGAGAACTCAGAGGCTGCTGGCATCCTCAGGGCACAGGTTAGGAAATCCAGTTTCCATACTCCTATGCTAACGCCCATTCCTACTGGAAGTAGGCTATAAATGACTGTTGGTTAGAGCAGACAGGATCTCTTTGCTTAGTTCTACAAGGGCACAAGCGTCCCAAAGTCCATGCAGTTTGTAAGACTCTCTGAAAACATCTAGGAAGAAGTAGCAATGCCCACTGTATTATAACATACTTCCCTGATGTGATAGGTGTTGTATAGGTGGGTGGCTGTATCTAAAGTCTTTCTTTGGAGAGGGTGAAAACCCCTTTACCATCACAGGGTGGCCCCTTTATTTATTCTACCTGTTTTCCTATTGAGTGTTTGCTTATGCCTATTAAAATCCTGATGGTGATTTTTTCATACCATCTCTCCAATGTGCATAAACTCCAGCACCCCAGTTTGTGACCCTGAGAGACGAATCAGAGGAACCCCTTCAGTGTCCACTTGCTGTTCAGGATCGTGTTGACACTACCATGCACATGAGACTCCAGCTGGTAAGTGTGCATATTATGCAAGATTCTTTCACTTAGACACATCCAGTTAATGCATCCAGATGGAAGAGTTACAGCGGGATCTGTTTAATTATTACAATTATCTAATCTTATTTTAGTGAAAGGAAATAATTAAATGTGCAAATTGTATTTACTTTTTCCATCTCTTTAAAATTTGGTGATGATCAGATGTCTTTTTCCAATAGCTTTGCAAATTCAATGAATCAAATAATGCTATTTGTATTAGGGTTTGCTTCCTAGTCAGCGTTGTCTTTAACCATTCTTAGTTTATCTCCTGAGATACATTTTAAAATCTGTAGATCTCACTAATACTTTTGTTTGATTCCTACTGCATAAATACCATCATTGTTCTCTCTTCTGCTCTCTCTCCCATATTGCTTTTCCTTTTTAAAAACCAAAACATTGAGAAATGTTTGGCAGTTTCATTTATTTCACAGGAACCCAAAGCATTTCCCATTTTCTCTACCAGGTTTTATGATACTGTTTTATATCTACACACAGTGAGCTTAGGGTGGGGGACAGAAGTTTGATCAAGCTACCATATTCCTTATCATTTACATATTCTCTTTATAGGACAATACAGCCTGACTTTAAACATTGTTCAAGTAGCTACTGTTTTGATACAAAATTTAACTGGTATTTCTACCTGTTTATCATAAAAAAAATGTAGCTAAGTGTTAGTACCCCAATCTAGAAGAAATATTTCATTTATTGATTCTTTTTCTAATTTTGGTTACCTAAAACTCCTGCATACATGCCCCTCTGTGTACACAAATTTTGCATATGTGTAATTTTTTCTCCTCTACAATCTTTTTTCTCCAGATGTTGATTATATATTTTGATTTGGATTTTGGCCTTTAGGGCCAGGTTGCTCCTGCCTTATCTATGAGCTTCCTGACACAGAGGAATACATGCAACTAAGTGAAGCTCTAGAGCTAACTTGTATCCTAGTCTGAGCTTGAATTACCTTTTTGGAGTACCATAGGCCCTCTGGGAGTGCACAGAGGGAGTGGTCACTCTTCTTGATTTCGGATGGTTGGATGCATCAGATAAAGGAAAAGCAGGAGCACTTTTTTTCTGTTCTGTCCCCATAAAAAGATTTGATAGATGCTTACTTCAGATTTTATTTTGATCGGACGTTGAGCGTACAAGCCTATGAGCCTTTGCCGAATCATGGTCCGAAACTCTATTGTGAAGGTTTGATTGGCTTTTCTGAACATTACGGATGTTCTTCTGGATAACAGAACTGCACATAATGGTGACTCTTAAAACCAGAATAAAATTATAAGTGTCCAGCATTAATTAATGCATTTCCATTAATAACCTGGCTAAAAGGTGCTGATTAAGAGTTACAGTTGCATTTAATTGAAAATTTAATGTAATACCTTTTTCTTTTTGTTAAACTAATGTAAGCTTTGTTAATACTGCTGAAGTGAATACTGCACGAGGTAAATGAAATACTGGTTTCACAGAATATGTTGCATACATGTTCTGTACTGTTTGTTTCTGTTCAGCTGACCTTCTCATTTGTTACTCTCAGTGCCAGCTAGTGCTTTTTCTATTTCAATGAACATTGTTTTTTTAACATGAAATGTCACTGTGTTTTTTCTTTGGCAAGAGAATGTCAGTGTCTGCAGAGTAAGAGCTGTTCAGAGCACTTGCTGGCAATTGGGGTATTAATCATTACTATGCTTTGCTGCTCACTATAAAATCCTCTCTTTAAAAACATATCCTTGTAGTAAGATTGAGCATGTAGGTTCAAAAGACTCACATTGTGACTCTGAGAACTTGTATTTCAGGTCAATGAAATCCGCAGAAATAGCTGATATTCATGTGCTTAGAAGGCTGACATCTGTCCTTGATGAGCGAGGTTGTTCCCTTTTTCTTTAAAAGATAAAAAAGACAGCAACTTGTTCATTTGTCTTTGTTTGTATGCTGAGCTCCTGGAAATGCCAAGCTGCGTACTTCATACTGGTTAGCATGCATCCCCTCTGCTGGTTTAGGGAAATACCTTAATCCAGGGTCTCCAGAGACACCTGTAGCCATCTTTGGTAAGTCAGTCTGAACGCATCTCCCCTTCCCAACAGCCTCTCTAAAGCTCAGTGGTTCTCACCAGTAACACACAGCATTTCCTTGCCTTGTGGGAGCTGTTCTTGCCCAAATTCTTCCCCACACTGTGGGGAAACTGTGATGCTGTATGACCTTAGACAGTCAAACTGGGTGTGCAGAGACCATCTGGGTATAGATTGGGCAGATAGTCAATCCATGTCTCACACATTAGTGTGTAGAACACCCCTGTTTAAATCATATTGGGTGCTAAAGCTTGGATGTGATTGACAATACTGTTCTGAACATTTTGTTTCACTCTTCAGTCTGGTGTTAGACTGAATCAACTGGTGGTTTTGTGAAGAACATCAGAAAATCATTATAGGGTCCTTCTAAGTAATTTACTGTTCCAAGCTGCATGAGTTAAACCATTAAGAAATTGATTCACATTTTGCCTTTGCACATCTAATTACGATTTCTGTCATAGCGTGTGTTACATATGATGCTGTTCTATATGATCTTACGTGTGATATTTGCAGCATTTACAGTATTTAGGCATTACATTTTTGTCTTGTTCATTACCTACTTATGATCTATCCAGAGTACAGTAACATATCTAATATACTTCTCTGCCATCTGTTTTTCTCACGTCTTTATTCAGGCAGCTTCATTAGCTCCCTTTTAGCACAAAATCATGATAAAAAGGTAAATCTTCATTATTTCTATTGAAAAATCCTCATTCTTTGGCTCTTCCTTATCTTTGTATGCTGATTAATGTTCACATCTTTGCCCAAAGCCTTATTTTTCAGGTCAGGTAATTCACTTCATGTACTGTTTACGTCCTCTGCAGTTTCTTGGTATAGATGTTTGTCTCATTTGAGAAAACAGATGAAGCCATATTATACTTTCAGTATGTTTAAGGTCAAACATTAAAAATTCTGTTTATCTGCTCACTTGAGATGAGATACTTGAATCATTCCTTTGTTCTGCTTTATACAATCTTGTTCATCTCTGTGAGGGACACTGTTATAAATCAGTAAATAACCACCAAATTTGCAAAGTATCTACCGGCACAACAGATTGCAGAGCTGAGCCGCGGAGGCTCATCTGCAGTTCCCTCTGTATCTTACGGAGTTCAGGGAGGCATTTTGTAGGTGTCAACTCTCCTTTTAGGGCAAGAGGTTGCCATTTCTCTGCCGATCCTCCCCTTCCTTTCTCATCAGAAAACTGTCTTAGATGGAAAATGTCAGCCCTGTCAGATGTGTTCCCTTTTCATCTGGGAATTGACTGGCTTGAAGAAGTGGCAGGTTGGATGGAGATGCAAAGGTGACTCCTGTCTTTGACAAGAATGGTAAGAGAGGAACCTTGCTGTGCCTAAAAGCAGCTTTCAGTCTTTGAGCATTAACGGGACCCCTTAGCGTGACATAGAGTTTCATCCAGTGCCTTCTACTGGCTAAGGCTGAGGTCATGTGCAAACCAGAGACATGACATACTGATGGAAAAACATCATTTAGCTAGCTGAGCTTTTCTCCTTTATGGTTCTTACAAACGGCCATGACGATAATTTCGAGAAAGGTATTTCAGTTCTCTGTGCAAGTTCCTTGGTGAACTTAATACTTTGTTTGTAAACAGTTTCACTGTTTCTACATGGCATGTCAGGTTTTCAATTGGGAGCAGCTGTCCCCATCATGATTTGAAGTTGCAAAGTCATGTCCTGTGAGTATTCAAGCTACTTTTGAACTTGCTTTTAGTTTACCTTTCACTGTTTCTTTAAGCATTCTCAGCTGCATCTTATACTATTGGTAGTTTCTGCCTGTGTAAAATGCACAATAATGCCAGGAGGCTTCATTGCTGCATTTTAAAAAATACCCTGAAATCTGTCTTTCACCGGCAGCCTCCATAACTTGACAGCCTTTCAAAACCCTTAGATCAGAAGAAGGAATTATCAGTAACACTGTCTTTCCCTCAGATTGGCAGAAATGATACACCATTGTGCTACTTGAAATTTGTCCATCTTCAGAAGATTTATATAGGAATTAAGTGGTACATTGACCCCATGTGTTCATGGAAGCAAGTTTCAACCAGCAAGAAATTCCTTTTCCTTGAATAAATCAGAATTTACTTGCTGTCCTTGAAAAAGAGCGTAATGGTGCTGGCTACGCAGTGTCCTATAACATGACGTGTTCCTTACACCAGGGCAACCTGGATGTAAAATATCATCACTCTGCTTTGACAGCACTCTGTTTCCCTTTGTAGCAGCACTTGATAATCTGATAACAGAGAATCAGGACCTTTTAATTTTAATGAAAAACTGACCCATGTTCTTATTCATGGAGTTATTCTTCATCGTAATTTATAGGTCACATCCTACCAACTCAGAATACTAGGATATTTGATAGAGCAAGAAAAACTGACTTAGAATCCTCAAGCACTAGTAGTGATAAATGGGTTTTAATTCATTCAAATATAGTTAGAAGATCAGATGAAGCATTATTTTAAAGTGATACCGGAAGAAACTACAGAGATTTGTGATCTCTTTATTTGTCATGTCTTCTGAAATACTAACATGCAGTGGAGCATACAGAAAGGATCTGGCCATCACAAACCCGCTTCAAGCATATTTTATTTCAGAATAACTAGTAATTTAATGGTTCTTGTCTGGTTTTAGCTTCTATTCAGTAGGTCATCATTAGAATTACATAGACAATTATATCATATGGCTGAGTGGTGACTCAGAACTGTGCGTTATGTATAAACTAACACTCCCTCCAGACATCCTTCTGAGTGTCACCGTGTTGAAACAGAGTGGAATTTTAAGCAAATTTAATGTTTCCATAAGCTCCCTAGCACAGATTGCGTTGTGTAAACTGGCATAGCTGTATCAGCGAACAGTAATTTTACAGACTAAGCTGTACAATTAGAGTTGTATTTTACAGCTGACCTCAACTGTTCTTTAAAATAGCTGTTATCAAAATGAATTTATTATGTTCCATTTCTAGTGGCTTCCTGTTCTTCCCACTGACTTCTGAAATCATGACGGGCTCCTGAACAGGCAATTTGCAATCTTGAATCAGATGTTGTGGTCATTGGAGGTTTCATGTCTCTTTCAACTCTACTGAAGTCAGTGGCCCCAAAGACTCAGTGAGGTAAATTTGTCCTGTTGACTCTTGATCCGGTCAAGATGCAGAAGAAAGCTAATGCAAATAGAGTCACTACAGCTATACCAGTTGGATCTGGAGGATGGCAGCCCTCCTTCCTAGTGTGTTGTTGGCACAGAAAAACTAACAGTATAGAATTTGGCCCTGACCTTGAGGAAGTCCCAAGGCTAAGCAAGCTAATTAGGCTGTTTTGCCATCGTTATGATTTGGGTCTGTAGCCCAGTCACTGCTCTAGTGTGCAATACAGCATGAAATCAGGAAAGTACCTTTCACTGTTCACTAGAAGTTTCACCAGGCCCCCGACTTCGGATTTTCCGTTTCCAGCCAACAGTTTCTGCATGATCCTTGCTTTTCTTGGGCAAAGGAAAGCTGTCTCAGGGGGCAGGATGTTTAGCTTGGGCCTGCTGTAGTATTTCTTCTTGCAAAGGGAAATCCACCATGCGCTCCTTCATGAGATGTCTTAGTGACCC
Source organism: Egretta garzetta (assembly GCF_000687185.1). NCBI lineage: Eukaryota > Metazoa > Chordata > Aves > Pelecaniformes > Ardeidae > Egretta > Egretta garzetta. The sequence continues at coordinate 464,465 of NW_009258281.1, read as the reverse complement.
ATGGCCAGGGTGGAACCTCAACCCCAGCCTGAACCTCTGAAATATTACGTAGTCCATAGCATATATAGAAGCAAACTGATGAATGAACAAGCTAATTCTCTGTGAAAAATATGGTGATAGAAAGCTTATGGAGCAAATGGTCCATCAGTTAATTAGCATGAAAGCCTGACAAATAATTATGACCCTTTTTCTTTTTTACCCGAGCTGTTCTTCAACTTATTTCTACTCTTGCATGTCAGTTTTAATTCATTTTTACCATATAAATATTTTAATGTAACAAACAATCTGTCTTAGACATACCTACTTATCTGACAAGTAATTTCTTTGCTTCGTTTTAGCACATCTGGTAGCCTGCTAGATGGAAAGGAATAACACTGTCCTGTAAGTGTGAATAGACAACGATGAAGGAGCCTGAAGGATTTCCTTTTCCAGTTTTTGACAGAATTTCTATTAATTCTAGGGCAATATAGACAGCTACTACAAATATGAAGAGGGAGAAAGGATTCCTTGAAAATATTTGGTATAATATCCTGAAGGATGTCTTCCAATAACAGCAAGACATGAAGCAGAAAGGCCGTTTCAGTTGCTTCCTTTGTTAGATGAAAATAATTTGACAAAAAATTCTTCTGAAATGCCTGCCATGAGACAGATTTAATGTATGGATGAAAAATTTGCATAAAATTCAGAACTTTAATTTCTATTTATTAACTTCCAAACACCACTAAGCAGTTTTAATTGGCACTGTGGCTGAAAGTTTACTTGTGAAAGCGCTACTAATGAACAGAACAATCATGATCAGAGGTAGCATATACAGTTTCTCAAATGTTTCACACAAAAATGTGGTGGGAGATGACCGTGCATCTGATTTCTAGTTTATTCTCTCTGTTCATGGAAGAATATAATTTAGTTATTTAAATCGTAAATACCGAAAGTAGTTTGTGCCCAAGGGAAGAAAGTTTATAAGATGAAATAATTTGTCACAACTGTTACTTTCCTGACTTTTGGAAGTAACTTAGGGATATTGCAGTATTTGTCTCTATTTGTAGCAGGGAAAAGGTTATTTTATTTGAAAATATTTGGTTGTTCTGTCTCATGGCAGACAGTTCATGTTTTCTATGCTTGTGGAATATCACCAAGTCACCTCACAGCCAGTGGTGATGTTGTAGGGGGATATAAACAGCTGTTACAAAATACCATCTTTAGCATTAAAAGCCCCTGTTAGATTTTTGATACTGAACTGCATCTTGATGTTAAGCTGTGGCAGCTGCTGTGTGGAGCCGAAGCCATTCTTCAGGGGTCCTGTCAGTCAGACGTTCTCTGCGGTTTGGTGTGATCTCTGTGAACCCAAGGCACAGAGATTCTCTTTTTTGGCAGGCTTTCTGCTTGTTGCTCCATTCACTCGTCTCATGATTGCATGGCTTTTCCTCATTTTAGGGCAGACAGGACACTAGCTATGTTGTCTCCATAATCTTTGCAAATGGAAAGGAAAAGGTTTCTTTCTTCCTTGGCCACGTCCCATCCTGCTCAGAACAGGACAGCAGGTCTGCAGAGTATTAGATCTGTATGATGCAATGTTGTAGACAACTGCTGTCACTTTACCTAGATGCAGCAACTATTGGAGAAATCTGAGGGTTTTTTTCTACTGCTGTTGTCCAGCAAAGAAAAAAATAGTTCCAGTTTTGTCTTCCACCCCAGTGCTATGCGGATCAAGTTAATGGAATGGCACTTGATGTAGTGTGAGGAAAGAGCTGCTGCCCGTGAGAGCTACAGAAGTACGCACTGATTTTTTCACCTAAAGTCCTTGGAAGTCAATGAAAGTTCCCCAGCATATTTGGCTATCATTACATTCCGACTATATTTTGAGGAGACATCGAAGAGACAGAAATTGAGGAAGTCTGAATAGTGATGCTAAGGGGAAAATGCTGAATGGAGTGGCCCGAGAACTGCCTAATGTTGATGAGTCCACCTCCATTTGGAAAATTACACATGGCTTCTGTGGCACCTGGATTTAGGATGAACGTTCTCATAGCCTTTTGTAGACATGCCTTAAACACCACTCCATAATTATGCTAAAGAAAAAATTGTGGAGACTTGAAATTAGTGTAAAACATGCATTAAATTTAAGAAACAATGTACATAATCCATCATAATATCAGCATAAGCAAAATTCAGGTTTCACAAGAGGTAAGAAATACAGAAATAACTGCATGGCATAGTAAGTTTGGACATTACTAAAACAACTTTTTTGTATTAATCTTTATCACCTTTTGGTAGGAAATGGAGATTTTTAAAATAACAGAGAATTACATAGCATAGCTACTTGAAAAGTACTAAGAGCAAAATTATGCTTTTCATTTCGGGTAACTTTTTCTGATCTCCTATGACATTGATGTGTCCATTATAGCTTGATACAGAATTCATAGAATAGGTGTTTTTTAATAAACACACTCTGGAAAACATAATGTTGAATGTGCATATCTGAAATACTTGGATTGCTTTATCTTCATATGCAAGTGAGTGAAATCCTGTGGTTTGAATAAGTGGGAACAAATTAATGAGGGAGGATTCCCAGACCTGTGGAATTGTCAGTGTGGATTGCCTACAATTTTGGCACATTGCGATTTCCAAAGATTTGGTGTAGCTTGAAAGACAACAAAATGAAATATGCACAAGCAAGTCCAAATTAGGAAGCAAAAATTGGGTCAGTGGCATTTGCAGTGATTCCCTCTCAAAGCATATACTACAGGTAAGGTAAACACTATGATGTGGGAAATGTCAACGTTTTTAACTGTTTGTGCCGCACATACCTGTGCTTGTGGGATGCCAGCTGTTTCAATTTTGTGGCTTTAGAGCTTATACGGTAAAAAGAGTATGGATGCAGTGGTTCAAGTAGCAATAAGTAAGTAATAATTCAAGTTGCAAAGAAATGCCCTGTGCCCTTCAGCTGATTTTGTATCTAAATGAATGAATTGATAGAACACATCTTTATCTATGGATGCGTATAAGAGAGGTAAAGGATAACTTACTTTAATGATAGTGGCTGTATTTTCAAGCTGCACTTGCTTTAAATTCTGGTGAAGCTTTGCTGTGCTGGTTAATCAGATTGTATTGCCTCAAAGAAACAATAGTTTAGGTTTAAACTTTTCCATTTCAGCAACAGAAGACTTACTATCAGCTTTTTAGTTTAAGTGATTAGCTATGGGCAAATGCTTCTTTTCTGGCTTTTCAGCAGCCACATTCTGAAGCGGCACTGTCAGCTGTAATGAAATTCCTTTTCACTAATGGCAAATCAGACATGAGCCAGGGGCCAGGTGAGTGAGGGGAGTGGAGTGCTGAGCTAAAATTCATAGGCCATGCCTATGAACAGGACTCCAGGTTTGGCTCGGTGTCAGACTGGAGTGGTTTCCAGACTTGTGGGTCGGCACCACTAGTTCATGTCTGTGTAAAGCAGGTCTGTGACTGTTGCACATGGCACACGCATGCTTTGAATTTCTCTGCACATCGTTGTCCTATGGCATTAATACCCTTTCCTTCTTTCAAAGGTGAGTTGTGAAAATAAATACTAAATTAAAGGTACTTGGTGCTCTGCGGGTGGTCATACGAGATAGATTATGGGTATTTTGGAACCTATGGTGCTATCTAGTACCTGGGAGTAATGGCCTCAGCATCTATCCTGCTATTTTCAGTGGACCTACCCTTGAGTTAAAGGACTTGTGAAGAAGGGCATCAGAATTTGTCTTCAGATAAGCAGAAAACATTTCTAAACCCAGGTATCTAGGACATTTTTTTTTATTTAGCTTTTAAGCATTTATTTTTAGATGGCATGGCTCCACTTGATAGCAGAGTGTGAATTTAAATGTTGTAAAGCAATATAAATGGCCATTAAGTTAGGAAGCACAGTATGACCTTTTTGAAATATTATGCCAAACATTGTGTTTGCTTTGTGAGCTAAGTGGAACTTCTGGAAGGCTGTCGCTGATGAAAGGCACCAGCTAGGTCTCTGGGGAGAGAGCACATTATTACGAGATGAATCTGGGGATCTGACAAAAATAACAAACCAAAGCTGTAAGACAGGGTTAGATTTTAACAGGAAGAAATTCAGATTGATTGCAGTGACTTTCGTATGCCTTACTTTTCCAGAACACAACAAATGCTTTTTTCTTTTAACTTAACTTTCCGGCTTTAAAGGTGTGCTATCAAATCCTGACAGATGCTATGAAGGGGGACTGTGGGAGGGCATTTGTGCAAACCTGCCAAATATTTATACACCTTCATTAGTAATATTCTGGTATTATTAAATATTAGAGCAGCAATTAAGAGCCCCACCCAATGCTGATGTCCCAGTATGCTATGCAGTGCACAGAAAGGCTAATGAAGAGCAGCTGGGGCAGGCAGGAAGGTACAGTGCACGTGGAGATGAGGTGCAGTTGAAGAGGTGCAAAGGGAGGCAGAGAGCGACTGCTCGGAGCGACGCCGTGAGTGCAACGCCCAGCCAGCATTAAGGCTGAGGCAGAGTCTCATCAGTGACTCTTGTGGCCTGGGGTGAGGCAAAAGGAGCTACTCTGAGTTGTTGAATGTTGACAGATTTTATGTAAAATACACGCTGAAAACAGCAGGAGGTATTGCTTTTGTTTCTTCAGACTAAGCCTCAAGGCCTGTCTCTACACGAGAGATTCGGATTCTTTCTGTTGGTGCAGAAGTGGTTGATCTTCTTTGTGACTTTGTAAGGGGCATCACTGCCAAAAACCAAGCAGTGATGAGGAATGGCTGCCGTTTAATTTGAGACAAGAAGTATTCAAAGTAAAAGTGCAATCTAATTCCTGTCACTTTGTTTACAGTCCCTTCTGTTTCTCCTGTGAAGTTTATGCTTTACCTTAGTAGGTTTGTTCTTGAAGGGGCGTTAGAGTACCCCAACACTAGCAATGAGTTCCAGTACAGTGTCCCATCTTTATATACACCACCGATAAATAAGTAGTCGGCAAATCAACACAAAACTGGCTTTGAATCCTGGCTTTGTGTTTGATGCATTGCAGTTAAATGAAGCAGTTCATGTACTTCTATTGTGGCCAACTGAAGTGAACTTAGGTAAGATTTATGAACATAGGGCTAGTATCTGTCGTTTTCACCAAAAAGCTGTGTAAGGTGCTGTCCTGGAACAGGTAAATCAAGGATATAACCATTTTCTGTCTGCAGGAATATGTAGTTTAAGCCATTGGTTCTCAGCTAGAGAGATGCATCTCCCTCGGGAGGCATCCCAGCTATAAAGGTTAGGCACATACTGTATTGCAGAAAAAGTGCTGAACGAACAATTTGAACATTCAATTTGAAGAACATTCATAACACCTTTTTCCTCACCATTTCATAGAAGGTGGAAAAAGTTATATTTTTCAAGTACATCTGGATTCAAAATTAGCTTTTACCCTTCAGTTGGCTCAGCATTGTCATGTTTCTTGGTAAGCTTTTCAGTTCATGCATACATAATCTGTGCACTACAAATATAACATAGTCTTATTTGCATCTGTTCTTGTTGCATGAAACTCGCAGACCAGAGGTAGGATTTTAAGTCTTCTTTTTATTCTTATTTTCCAAAATACTCTTTTTGACTTATCTGGGGATAAAAGAAGTGGAAGTTTAAAAGAAATTTAAAAGAGGCTGAAATAAGTTCAAAGGCTTACCTTTGTACAACATACCTTAGATGCTTCAAAATCCTTTTTTTTTTAATGAAATCTTGAAGGAGGATAATTACATAAGTATTGCAGAAGGCATTGCCTCTTCTTCTGCAATTTGTTTTAGAAAGACAGTAATTTTTCCATCTGAATTCATAGACAAAGCTGGTTAAGCATTGCCAGACAACTAGACAGCTAACAAGCTTTTCACATTAGCAGGCAGATAGCATCAAGTAACCTTGCTGTATTACACAATCAGTCATCTCAGTGTTTACATAAAAATTATATCAGGTTATATGAACATTTGTCTCGCATGCAAGACAAGCATGTTAGAAATAACAACTTGTGTAGAGCAGTTCCAAATCACAAGCAGCTTTCCTAAAATTTCAGAGGATTAAAGAGTTTACAGGAAAAAGTGTGTTCTCTAAGAAAATGTTTAGCACCTTTTCTAATAGCCTTAGCTTATTAACTTTTTGTGCAAAGTGAGATGCAGACAGGCCTTCTTTTCATATAATTAATGTTTCTCTTAAAGCTTACATACACTCCTTGATGTTCCTAAATAAAGCACCCTCCCTATATTCTATTCAGTCAGGCTTCTTTCTAAAATGGATCTTGAAATATAATTTTTCAATGTGAAGTCAATATCTACCAAACCAACATCCATGCAAAGAAACGTGTCCCAGAACCCTGAACAGATACAAATTCGTCTTCTAAAAATGCCACCAAGGAACAGAGTAACTGTGACTGTCAGACCCCAGACCAGAAATCAAGCCTGTGACACCTCAACATGGCCATACTACCCCTCTCCGGTGATTTATCCCTCTTCCAGCTAATCCCAGCAGTGACTTGTGTTTGCTGGGCTACCCCTACACTGCAGCTGGGACTGTGGCATCTGCCAGCAGACATAATTTTAACGTTTCTACTCCTTAGCCGAGGTGCTGCTGGTTGGATGTCTGCAGATGAAGAGGGACCATGCAGACGGGTCTGCAGTGAGCTTTGCGCCGCTGTAGGTTAACTGGCTGAGCATTACAACACGCGGTGAGGCTGTATCCAACCCTTGCGGTACAGGCGCAGCTCTTGTCTGTGCCTCTCTCCTCTGTGTCGATGGGAGCTTTGTGATTTGCAGGCTAATAACAGCTTTGGTGCAGTTTTAGCTATAAAACAAATCCTTGTTAGTGATGATTTCTGAAGCACAATTTTAATAATGGCATTCTTCACTTGCATGACGTAGCACTTTTCAAAGCACTTAGGAATTATTACTGAAGTCTCAAAATACATCCTTAGGGTAAGTTTAGTTCCAGCAGTTATTCTTGTTGAGAAACAGAAGCATAGGGGTTTAAATAGGTTGCCAAGAGTTGTAGGAGAAGTTTGTAGTGATGCTGAACTGGATTCTTGGATCCCTGCTGTCTACATGGGATAACACGGCTTTCTCTCTATCACCCTTGAAGCGTTATCCTTTGTAATTGTCCTTTTTTTACTTTTTAAATGAAACCAATCTTCTAAAGACTGCATTTTGCTTCTTTTCTCTTTTGTACATACCTGTTAAATAAAACACATTTCTTCAGATACCATTTAAGTTGTAAAGGGCATTTGTTTCATAACATACTTCTTAATTGCACCTTGCCAGTTAAGACTGCTACTAGCTTTGGTAATGCGAGTACATCAATCATCTGTCAAACCGCAGCTGAATTCTGAAACACATTATATATAAGCAAGAGGCTGCAAGTACTTATTTGGAAAAATAAAAAGAATAATTATTTGCATTGCCTTAAACAGTTGAACCTGGGTCCTCAGGTGGTGTAAATCACCATAGCAACATCAAATTAGGTGAATCTCACTTTGCACAAATGAGAAATCTATTCTGTTCTTCATTTTTCCTTCATCCCTTGAAGACTTCAACAGTTATCCACAGCTTCTCTGTCCTTTACCTCATCCCCTAAGTTTTTGTGCTCCCTTTATTACTTCCTGGATCGTATTCCCAGCAAACTCTTTCTCCCAGGGCGCTCCTGTCATTACAGAGCATCTTACAGCTCCTTTCAAAACTGGCAGCCTTTTCTGACACGTAACTCCAGATCCCTTCCAGTAACATCACCACCTTCTGTTTCTCATTCCCTTCCCTTTCACCCCCCTTGCAGAAATCTCTTTTGTCTCGTATTCCCTTGCTCCCCCACCCCTTTAGCCACCTACCCACGCACTTTCGCTTTACTCTCAGCATGATTCGTCTTCCTCAGGGTTTGTCCTCTTTTCAGTCTGGATGCCTAAGGAAATAAGGCTTATATAATTGGTCCATCTGTCAGGCCCTCCGTGTGTTTGTCAGTCCTCCTTCAGTAACTTGTAACCTGTTTGCTAACTGCAGCTAAACCAGAAGGAGGGGCATCACAGTGCGAGGTTTCATGAAAATGAGTGACTGGGGAGGGGACAGAGAGTGGGAGCAGTGAATGGAGGAATACGTAGAAGAGTTCAGCCTTTATACATTATATCTGGCAGAAAATGGCTGTCCAGTAATATCCATGCAATAGCTTGGTGCTATTTCTTGTCTGCACTGATGAAATGGAATAGGTGGGGTGAACTGAGCAACTGTGGCAAGGAGGGCAGAGCAAGGCAACAGAAGATACGAATCTACACCAAATTAGACAACATTAATACCATAGATCACAGAATAATGTTTTTTTCTTCTTCAAGCTCCTTGTTATGTTTGATTTTCCTCCAGATTTTCTTCCCTTTCTTATCCCCTCTCCGCCTGTCCTTGTCTCTGAAGTTTTCCTCTTTC
>NW_009258281.1:449763-456008 GCF_000687185.1 Egretta garzetta | reverse complement strand
CTCTTTTTCCATCTTTCACCTTCCTGTCCTCATCCTCTCTTCTTACATTCCTTTTCTCCTAAGGAATGCCTCAATAGTAATTTCAGTCTTGCCTTTCATCCTGCACTCCCCCACACACTCTCTTGTTACTGCTAATTGTGCTCCCTTCCTGGACTGACACTGCTTCCCGAGAGGAAGGAGAACTGCCGTAATGATTGGTGGCAGCAATGTCTTAACCATCTTCTTAGAGCACAAACACTGTCACAGTGTTTGAAAAGCTACATTAATTGAACATAGATTTGTTCAAGCTGCTCATTGAATGGATTTCCCTCGTGCCTGGCTTGTGTTACAGCTTATTTTAGCTATAGACTGAACCCGAATCTGACTCCTGCCAACAGCTGCCTCCACTGGATGCCGTGCCCCACTTGATCTGAGGGCAGAGGACCTTGCATGCAGCAGTGCAGAGACTCAAGCAATCACGAACACCAACAACTGGATGCTAAGCGCAATCCTGAGTTATCAAACCGGGTATGTGGAACGAAAAGAAGACGACTTTTCATGGCATAGATTTTACTTAAGATCAATTTCTGCAGGGAAGTTCATCTGCCACCTACCTAGCAGTTGGGGGATTTGAGTTATGCCCGTCCTGGGGCCAGGATTGCTAAAGGGACTGGCAGGCAAAGGGGGAGGCATTCTGCCTGCCGAGGCTCTGTGTCCGCTACAATGGTCTGTTCATTTGTGTGTTGGTTCACTGAGTCTGATGCCTGTGTGTTGTGCACTGTAGAAGTTCAAGTATGCTCATTCCCACCTCTATTTCCTTTGGCTTAGAAGTCATCAGCCTTCTGTATCAGCCTGATGCCGGAGCCCCTATAGAAGTTGCCATGCTGAGCGTTCCCAGGAGATGGCTTTCACCTAACCCCCAGCCCTTTTTACACAGCTTAGACTACTCCACAACAATTTGTTGCAAGCTGAATACGTTGGTAGAGAAGTAACTCCGTACACGGAGGTTTGCTAACCCACAGGCAGTGGGGACATTTTGATCCATACTCCTCCATGAATGGCCTCACTCAGCCGTGTAATCTCCAGGAACTGAAATAGTGCTTCTGCTAATGATAATTCAGCTATAGCCAGGCGCTTCTTACAGTGCTAGTGATTTCTTACGGTAACCACCGTCGCCCTTCAGTGTGATGGAAAAGCAGGACATGTGGAGGCAGTGAGACACTCTCTGAAAGAAAGACTTCCAGTCTCTTGCAGCCATTACCAGTATCAAAATGTCTCGAGCCTGTAACTGGAAGCAGTGTCGGTGGCAATCAGTGCTTGCTTGCATGTTTTTGTTTTATAAATACAGCGTACTACTGGTGGTGCGGTCTTAAGTGCTAAACAAACACAGCCCCGGTTAACGTCAGTGGGAACACCGTATCCCTAGGATTTCACTGCTGCGCTGTGATCTGCATCCTTGGGGTCTGCGTGTTGGATTGGGCTTGCTGATTTAGTGCTTTAGCTAGGGCACAGGTGCAGTGGCCCCGTACATGTAAGCACGATGTATTTGCATTTCATCTGTCTGAATCAGCGCAATTCCCCTAACTACCCTCTTCAGTAAATTCCTAATTGCCAGCAATTTATGTCTTTACCTATTTATTACGGCTTGCAAAGTTTGCAGTAAATTTGGCTTGTGATTTTGTGTTTGTGCGTGTGTGTAGCAGTTAAATCATTTATGTTCTGAGAACTTTAAAGAAACATATGCCTTAAACTCGGTAAAGCATTTATTACTTTTGCATACATGGTGAAGTCTGTTTTATTTTATTGTGTTACATTACTAAATAACGTTGGTTGTTATTCTTCAAGGTTTCAGTGTGTTGAGCCATTAACAACTATGGAATGTATCTAAACTGCATTATAGCTGCATAACTAAAAGCTAAGGGGTAATCGAAGATCTGTCAGGCTTAATGTAAGGATAGGGACAGCTCTCCACTATTAATATAGGAAAAAAACCACCACTTAGTTTGGAATTTTTAGACAGAAGTCCCAAAGGATGCTTTTACCTAAATAATCTTCAACTTATGTAATGCAACTGGAAACACCAATGTGGGAGAATAAGGAACTAGGAGTTACTATGCTCTGGAAGGGAGAAGGAGCACATGAATATTTAATGTGTGTATATATATAAAATTAGTACAGAGATAAACAATTTGATGAGTAATGATGCATATATTTAATTCATAGTTTTATGCATTTTTAAAGAAAATGTAAGTAGGTAGAAGCTTGAGTTTAATTAAAGTAGCAAAAGAAGTGTTCAGGCTATTTTATTCTCTGCTAAACATTGAAACACATGTGACGACTTCTGAAAATTGCAGTTCCTGAAAAGGAGGAACCAGAAGAATTTGTGAGATTTAATGGGAGTTCTGGTTACTCTGTGGACAGCGGGCTTTTCACAATGTCTGCAGAATTTGTGGAAATACAATATATTGAACCTTTCAGGCGCTGCCCCCGGACATGCCTTTCATCATCTGAGTAACATCAGTGCCAGAGTTGTAGAAGTTGTCAGGCGTTCTGACACTACAGTGCCATTCTTTATGGTTTTGTATGGATGTTCTAACTTTTGTATTATTAAGACCAAAAAGTGATTAATATAAGGAGAAATGTGGCACTGCAAGGTGGAAAATACATTTTTCTTCTTAGGGCCACTGTCAAGCAATTTTTCAGGAAGAATGGCACAGTTTAAGAAATCCAAATCTTGAATTCATATTGACTCAGAGGGGATCCAACAAGAGAGCTGAAGTTTTAATTTCCAGCCTAGCCATGTGCTGATTCAGATCCAGCGGAGGTTAGAGCAGAACAGCAGCCAGAGTGCAATATAAGAGCTGAAAACATCTTCCAAGGGGCAGCAAAGCAGCTGTGAATTGCTCCGTCCCTCCTCCAGGTACACCCACACAGCTGGTCGGTTGGTGTTTATATTACACAGCAACGCCTCTGCGCTGTAATCAGAATTGGCGTGGCATTGTGCTGGCGTTATCTTCATCCGGATAGACAGGTTTTTTTCTCCCAAGAACTTACATAAGCCCCAAGATTTTATATAAGCATATACAAGTAACATATGAAGTATGGGAGTGGAAGAAGTACAATCTAATATATACCACTGGGATATAGTATAGTAAGGGGTAATATATATATATATCCACGAGAGAGAGGCTCAGTGCAAGAATTACTAGGAGAAGTTATTTTGCTGGAATCATGATAGATCTTTGCCGTAATGTGTTTACCAGCAACTTCTGTATTGTGATTTATTGAGAAGCTCTGTTACTGCTTTTAATTTTGAAAAGTCATCTATAACCTGCTCACAGGAATGAAACTCAAGAAAACCATATGTTCAGGACGTTGTTGTTAGTGTGTTATGTTTTATGCTTCTTCAAGATGCCTTGAATGATTTCTCTGTTGGTAGGTCTTTATTTTGTGGGGTTTGCAGGTAGCTCTAGACTCCAAGTAAATTAAATCCTGTTGTGGTGCTGCTACTTCTTCAGAAAAGCAGCTGTTTAACTTCTGTCTATATGGAAAAAACGTCATGCAAATATATAAGGCTTTTTTCTTGATATTGTAAATGTTATTATTGTTTTCTTATAGTCATTTTGAAATAAGTAGGGCTAAAAGAAGTATGAAAAAGGCAATGTGGTGGTTGAAATAGTAAATGAGGAAGGCTGTGCTGTGTGTACAGACTGCAAGGAAGGAGGAACAAAGATGTCTGTGTGAGAAGCTGATAAGCTGCTCTGTTGTACGGAGGATGCGTGCAAAATCAGGCTGGGCAAGCCAACCCTCTGTCTGCTCTGTCACAGCTAAATCCTGGCATAGTACAAGCTGTCTGCAGCATTAAAACCTCATCAGAAGTGCCACATTTTCTTCATTTCACTGACATGCATTGAACGTGCATGTCATGTTCTGCTTTTTTCTGTTTAGTTGGACAGTTGCCCCATCACTGACACTGAGCAAAGAAGTTACTGGGTCTGGATCGTACATCATTTACTGGAGTAGCATTGTAGAGTCCTTCATAAGTTCTCCCTTGGCTTTATGAAGGGTGTGTCTGCAGAATAAATGAAAAAAAGACTTTATTCAAAGGTAAAACTCTCAGTGTTGTGACTCTGAATGCTGTTCCCATGTAGCAGCAGCCTTGCAGGTCCATATGTGGTGCACAATAAATCTGGAAATATGAGGATCTGATCTAGTTGTTGTGACATTGCTCTACCAGCACTAACAACCTGTGCTTTGGGCAAACACTGTGCAAGTGAGCCTGATGCTATGTGTAGGTTTGGAACTCATGGGAGGAGATCACAGAATCACAGAATGGCAGGGGTTGGAAGGGACCTCGGGAGATCATCTAGTCCAACCCCTTGCTAAAGCAGGTTCACCTAAAGCAGGTTGCACAGGACATTGTCCAGGTGGGTTTTGAATATCTCCAAGGAAGGAGACTTCACAACCCCCCTGAGCAGCCTGTTCCAGTGCTCTGTCACCCTCAAAGTAAAGAAGTTCTTCCTCATATTCAACTGAAACCTCTTATGCTTCAGTTTGTGCCAATGCTGGCATCAAGCATTCACAGATCATTGCAGACATAACTTCAGTTAGCTTAATAATCTGCCAGTATATTTTTTCCTAGAGGAGATGTTAAATGTATAGCTATATGACTGTCAACCAGTTGCAGATCTGGGAAGTCCTTCCAGAATCAGATACGCAATAACTAGATTTACTTCTGGAAAAAAAAGGACTATGTTTACTCAGACATACTTGCTGACCTAAGAGATGTTTAGGTAGGCAGTAAAAGATAGTAAAAGTGGCAGGTGAATGTGAGTTATCCCAGATGGCTTCCTGCTATTCTTCAGTTAAATGCTCTGTGGAAAGAGATAAAAGGTCTCATCTCTAGCTACCTGCAACTCTTGCTACAATCAAGGAGTTGCTCTCTTGTTGGTGCTATGATCTGGCCTCTGAAGTGCAACAGGAAATTATTGTGTCCTCTGCGTCTGTGTGGAGAAATCCAATTTAGGAAAGGTGAGGTGCGTCTTAGAACCAGGTCTGAGTCGGCAGGCTGTGTCCATCTCTACTAGACGTGTGTATGTAAATGAAGGAGACAAACATTTTGCCATGCCTGTGTATAAATGTGCATTTCAAAAGTTTTAATATTTTTGTGCCTGAACTTCTTGGATTCAAATTTTAGAAGTCATTGTGTTTGGGTTTTTGGTTTTTTTTTCCTTTCCTAAATTAGCATATCTCAGGTTGTTAAGGACATGCATGCAGTACTTTGTCTGTTGATTGAAGTATTAATTGCCTTAGGCCTTCACGCTGTAACAACCTGAATTATTCTTTCATATTCCCCTTCATTTCTCTAGTTTGAGTGCCTTAGAAATTGTGAAAGCTGGACCCAGTCAGTGTGCAGGAGAGTAAGGAGAGTTCCTAAGCCCTAGGTTTCAGTCCATGAATTAGCATGGCTACTGGGATAAGGGGACTGCATCTTTCTACTTCTCTGAAGCACTATTTGTGTGCCATAAAATAAGCGGCAATAACAATAACCCACGTCTGACCATTCAGAGGAGTGAATCCACCGTGCCTTCAAGGAGTTCACAGTCAGTAAATGGGATCATATAGAGCATATCATCTGCATTTAGTGTGACTGCCTGGTACAGAGAATATTGATTATTTTTCCATATTATCATTCTGAGTTTATATCTTCATTTCTTTCCTATCAGAGAACCACTCCTTTAGCCCAATGCGGTTGTCTCAGTAGAGAGGAACCTGTGAAAGGTGTGGGTTTGAACTGAGTGTGACTGGTCACAGTGCTCGGGGATCAGGGATGCCCACACTTGTATATCTGATGGATCAACACAAGCAGGTATTTCTGGCAGGAATACTCTTGAACTTTTGAGTTCTGTGGACTTTGCACTGCTTTTCGTATATGCTGACATGAGGACTCAAATGATGTGGCTATTCCTAGATGACAAACAACATTTTTTTCACTAAAATGAATTCTGAAAAGCTCTTCAGATTCTTACATTAAAAGTCTTAGGTTATTTGCTCTACCTCTGGATTACTGGATTTTGTTCATATTGTATAAGAACTTAAGAGTTTTTCCCTTGTTACACAGGAGATGTTTCTTAGCTATTTTAAGAACTTAAATTTAATTCCAAAGAAAGGTAGACAGGACATGCCAGATTTTGAGAGTGATGAAGGACTGAGGCTGGTTTTCTGCCTTTCATCTTGGTATATTGTGTAACACCAATTGGACCGAG
>NW_009258281.1:401461-449670 GCF_000687185.1 Egretta garzetta | reverse complement strand
CTCTTTCTAATGGAGGGAGCAAGCTCTACTTTGGGCTGATGGGATCAAATGTTTGCAGAATGGATGAAAATTCATAAAAGGCGATGAGGTGAGCCTGCAGTAGCCTCAGGATACTGGGTAAAGATACTGAGAGTCAATGCCACTACATGTTCGTAGATGCAGATGGGAACTATCCCAAACAGGATAATAAGTTATCAGATATGATTTGATATTGTTGTGATCCAGTTACTACCTGGAAGTTTCCTTGAATTTGGATGGTGATGTTTCTCTTTACCCTTTGCCTTCTAAATTGCAGGATTTTTTTCCCCAGGCAAACATAGGTAAATTTGTTTTGTTGGTACTTTTTTAATTATTCACATGCAACCTAGCCACTTGAGCTCAAATGGAATAAAAAGCTTTATTCCAAACCAGCGATGCATTAGAAGAATGTTGGCAGCATTTTATATTGCTCCAGCACTTTGTGTTTAATGAGGAAAATGCTTTAAGTGCAAACATAGGATTGTGGCACAGAGGATGAAGATATTTGAGTAGACTCTGTTCACATTTGTGATCGTTCCAATGCTGTCCTTTTTGTTTAAGCAGCAATTTAAATTAACATACAAATAAAAATGTAGTATGTAGAGCTTTTAGTGAAGTAGACACACACACATATTATCAAAGGGAAGAAAAAAAAATCAGTAAAATAAAATTAATATTAAGCTTAGCTGGAGTTTACTAAGATGCAGATTCATTAACAATTGGTTAATTGTTAATATGAACACTTCCTCTTAATTTAGGAGCTCTAGAGTTCACCAGTGAACCAGGGAGCTCATCTAACTTCTAGAAACAAGCGGCAGACATGCTGTCACCTCTGTTTTGCAGAATTAAAGACATATAACTCAAGGGATGCTGTAGCTGATACTAAAGAAATCGGGGACATACAGACTTGATCTTTCAAGGTGAAAAAGACATTTAAACCAACAAACCAGAACCTCAGCTGAGGTCACTTGACTTTGAGATATTAATTTTCATTTTCTCAGGCTGAAAAGTTGGGCCCTGGTTTGTTTTTTTTTTCTGCCATTTTCCTTGCTGGAGGGTTGACATTTGTGTAACTCTAAAGCATGTCTACTGTTGCATAACAGCTGAAGATCTGGTTCATGATTTTCTGAGCATACCGAGAAACAAACCTTTATTCAATGTACCGGTACTACTCTGTGCAGACACAGGACATGACCCACAGCTGCTGCAAGTCAAATTAATTCCTGTGCTGAGAAGGGAGTTATGTCCCAGCTGTAGCTCTGGCGTGCGCTCTTAACAAACATTTTACATGTGGAAAGGCAGTAATTTTGCTACTGGGATGTAATTTGTCGAAAAAGTAAAATCCAAGGAAAGAAGGAAAGTCCAGTCATGTTGACTTTGTGGATGATGGGAGGGGAACAATGGGAAAACCCAACAGGGACAAATACCTTTTATGCTCTTTCTCTTCTGCTTATTTTTGTAGTGGAATGAAACAAGGACTGGAGAAGAGTAGAAATGATGAATAGGTGAAAAAAATGAAGGGCACTGCTCTCATCAGGCAGCTGCTTCAAACAAGTATGTCCTCAATGGGGAGACAAAGAATTCCTTCCAGTTTATACCAGCTGTGGATCAGACTTCTATTTGTTACTTTCAAGTAATTTTTTTTCTGTTTTTGTTAAAGGTTTCTCTCATTTTCTTTTAGTTTCCAGGAAAAACACCTGCTGAAGAGCAGAATTTTAATGAATCCTCTGTAATTTCATACCAAAGCAATACTTTCAATTATTAATACCAATGGACTAGTTTGCCTTTGTAAAATCAGTTCTCGACAGATTGACTAACATATTGTCTGAAAAAACATTTTAAAGATATGCCTGTTGTTCACCCAGAGGTGGTTTGGTTGTTTTGGTTTGGTTTTTTTTGTGGAGGGAATAACCCCTTCTTCCAGGCAGCCCTCCACCAACATATTTTGTCTTTGAAAATTTTCCCCTTCTTTTCTTGATTGCTATTCAATGCGATCTCGCTTGCCTTTTCTCCTTGGTAGCTGCACAAAGACAAATTCTGCCCATAAATTCAGCAGAAGTTTTCTTCATACTAAATTACTTTCATTTAATACATCTTAGGGGGAAGCATTTAAACTGTGGTATTGCTGAACTTTGCTTTTCTCAGTTACTTTGTTAGAATTACTTTCTTGTGATGATTCACTAAGTAATTTCCCCATGTATTTCTAACCCTTCATGTTTGGCTCCATTCAGTTTCTCCAGAATGTTTCCTTTTCAGTCCTCATTAATCCCGCTATTAGTATGTGTTGTTTTAACCAAGTACCACATAACTCCAAAAGTGTACCTGTGTACCTGCATATGTTTTTTCTCGTCTTCTTCCCCTTTTAATTCATGCTGCATCTGGTTTTGCTCTCTCCCAGTCCAAAAATCTAGAACCAGATTTTTCATTCTTGGTAACCTGTTTAGAAATAAATCACTGATCTCTCTTTCCTGAGTCAGGAAAGGGAATTTGGAATTGAAACTACAGGTAGCCAAAAGATGCTGCTGGCTATTGCAGCCTGTACATTTAGATACAAAGCATTTGAATTTTTTGGGGTGGAAATGTTTTTCACAGAAATCAGACTAAACACTCAAATGAAAGAAAATAAAAGCTCAACCTTTTTATATTGGTCCTGTGAAATAAGTTATGATCATATCCATATCTCTGGAAGGGAAATGAGTGTGATTAATGAAGCAAATCATACATTTTAATGTGTATGATAAAACACTTATTCCAAAGAGAAAACAATATCTTTAGCAATTCAAAATATTTTCATTTGCACCTTTTTTTAATCTGCTTTTTCTTTTCATTGCCTTCAAATTCAGGTAGGCTGGCATTTATTGCCAAGACATTACTATTTCAAGTCTTTCCCTTCCTATTTGCCTTTCCATTTTTGTGCACATACCGTCTGTGTCCATTCCCTCTCGCTCTCAAGCTGAAATGCTTTTTGTATTGCATGTTTTTCTAAGTCTTTCTACAGCAAAATTAACCACATGAGAGAACTTTGCAACAATCTTTCCTGTTGCTACTCTGTTATTAGGAATGTACAAAGGGTAAAATAGTCTCTTAAATGTTAGATCCATTAACTTATCGACCTTTAAAACAGTTGGATGGCAAGTGAATCTTGATATACCTAGTAATTTTCAGTCTTTGAAAACTAACTAAACATATATGTAAGTGAAAAACTTAATGAAATACTGAGGATGCATGTATAAGATGTTTCACATTCCACTGAAAGTACTGGAAAACCACTGGTTTCAGCTAGCTTGTGAAAGAGGCTGGTATACTTCTTACCTCACTGAAACAGACTGAGTTCCCTGTGGTCCGTTATTCTGTACTCTTCAGAAGTATGTATAGTGTTCTGGTTTCACCTCAACTCCTGTTGGAAGGTCAATTTATGTTCTAAATCACAGATGGTACAGTGTCATTCCTAGTGTAGTAACCACAGGTGGTCTTCTTCCTCATACATAAAGTTTCAAGCTCTTTTTAAAAATCATTTAAGCCTGAGGTTTGGGGTTTTTTTCTCCCCACTAATTCTACTCTAATGCTATTTGAAGACCTTGCATTTCTTATGGTTTTCATTTCTAGGTTACATTTATTCATAATTGGTCAATTCGTACTGAATCATCTTCCTTTATGTTTTTCTTTCCCTTAAAACATCACGCTTACTCTTGCAGCTTACATTATCACATCAGACTTATCCTCACTCAGACCCCATTTTTGATCTGCTACATTACATCTTTTTAGGCTCCTCATTTCCTTCATCTTCTCCTTAAGCTTGCCAGCCGTT
Source organism: Egretta garzetta (assembly GCF_000687185.1). Taxonomy (NCBI): domain Eukaryota; kingdom Metazoa; phylum Chordata; class Aves; order Pelecaniformes; family Ardeidae; genus Egretta; species Egretta garzetta. The sequence goes on along the minus strand of NW_009258281.1, from coordinate 445,844 downwards.
CCACTTTAGACTAAGCTGTTAAAGTAAAGGTTACACAGTATTCCAGAAGAAGTTGCATGAGGAACCTTGAAAAGGGCATTAATACTTCTTCACTTGCATTGTATATCCCCACTTATCTGTGATCAAACGCATCTTTCACGGGCTTGACATGTTGGAAGCAGGAGAGGTAGCAGGCATGATCAGGGAACTCTCTCTATGATAAGTGGATTGGGTTGCTGTGAAATCACTGATGAGCCATATGCCAGTCTGTAGACTTTCTCCAGTTTCTACAGAGAATTTCTTCTGTGTTGAAGATTATTTGTGTCCCTCAAAATGAGGAGAATAGCAGTTCCTTTCAAATATATCCTTTAGCAGGGAATTGTAATGGTCAGTGCAAAACAAATGAGTACAGAATCTTGGGAAATACTCTGAAGTTGATATATAAGGCTCTGATACTCAGAAAGGTGAAATGTCATTGGGCACTGCAAGATAACGGCAGTATTTTACCACAGAATTATTTTTTAACAAGCTAAATGTGGGAAAGGAAACCTCTTAACCCATGCTATTTTTCTATACCTCGCTTTCCTCCATGCCAAGCTGTCTCCAGTTTCCCTATGGACAACCATGCTCTTTGCCTATCGTTCATGGCATTGGCCAGTCTCTACTCTCTGGAAGGTCTTTGCCTTTCATTTACTACCCAGACATCTGTGACAAGTTAAAATGATACCACCTTGGACTGCTTGCCATTTCTTCTCCCATGGGCAATATAAGCTAGGCCTTTGGGTTTTGCATTCGTGTGCTAGACTGCTAGAGGAGTGGCCGTTTCTGGCAAAAAGGCAGTCTGGATAGCTTGAAGCAGTTGTTTCTTACACTGAGGTGGTTATCGGTGATAGTCTGTTGGTCTGTGCCTCTGCCAGCGTGCCGTGCTCCTCGTGGGCTGAATGTACTCTCAGTGAAACAGGACCACACTGCAGTCCTTCACCTGGGAATGGAGCTGTGTGCTCATATCACGTTCACCTCGTCCAAATGTAATTTTTCCTTGGGAACACCCTTGCTCATGTCTATGCCTGTTGCTTTGCCTTTCCTTGAAGCATCTTTGCTTCTAGTATGACCTTTTCAAAGTGAGAGTGAACCACACCTCGGTGTGTCTTTCAAAGACTATGAAATGCCAACATGTAATACATATTTCATATGGGAACTCCTGTATCATGGAGCCTGCAGCCTGGTTTGCTGGTGTGAATGTTGCTGTGTGAGTGACTGAGTTGCCTGCAATGGCTCCTAGATCTTTCCTCTAGAAATTGTAACTCGTTTAGAACTCATCTCTATGTGTTAGGAGTTTGACTGGAATAAATATGCAGTAAATCTCTGTGTTAAAAGCTGTCAAGACGTCTTAATGCTTAACTCAAGCAAAAAATGTTTCTTTAAATTCTTTTGATTTCATAAGAAAGCTAATTCCACTTTGACATGTTTTGGGAATCTCTCATTCACACGCATCTGTAATCTGCATCTGTAATCTAACCAATAATCAATATTAGGATGACAACTACTCAATACCGTGCAGCTGCAGATGGTGGGTACTATCTTTACCAGACATCTGTGATGCGTTTATATCAACTCATAAGGAACACTGGATGTGATGTTGTTACTGCAAGAGTAGACTCATTGATTTAAGAGGGGCTTTTTGTAAAGAAAGCCTGTTAATTCCACATGAGTAAAGTAACAGGAATCTGGCCCTTACAAATTCAACATATTCCTTTTGATTAGCTGTAGCTGGAGTTGCTTTGAATCTTTTAAGTTACATCTTTTCAGACCCAGACTATGCAATATGAATCCCAGTTTCCCCAGTCCCTGTATTCGGATTTGCTTTTGAATCAGAATTTTCTTATTCTTTCTCTATACTGTGTGCTCATTCGAATGATATGAAAAGCCTTCTCTAGTATATATCTTGGATGAAGTAGCAATTCCTCAGTCTTTCCAAAGACAGATCAAAACCTGTGCAGTTTATCCAAATTCAGAATGTCAGTTCAGACTTCTACAGACCTATCTGATGAATGAGTATTTCTGAATTGTGTTCACCATACTCTTTTATCAAAGCTCTATTGCTTATTTTATATTGTTGGATCTCTTACATTTTCATGTCAGCTGCAACTACATTTCCTCAATTTTTTTCTCTGCCAGGTTTGGCTGTTACATTGAATGTGAACAGATTATTTCATAGTATGAGGAAGATTTAAGACTGAACTGGTTACTGATTACAAAAGAAATTTTTCCTGTGAACTGTGCATCATGTGAGAAAGAATAGTATTAAAATGTGTGTCTTTATGTTTAGAGACAATTCCAACTTGTATCTGCAGCTTCTCCAAAATTTACAAAATTAACATCAGTGCTGCTTTGAAGTAACACTAGAAGTTGTTTCTCTAACTATAGTCTGGTTTTAAATATGTTTAAACTAAGTAAGTAGTTTGCAAATAATAGCCAATTAACATGTTTCAGTTGAGAATCAGGCAAAATATTCCATTACATCTTCCTAATTTGTACAGCTTGTACCATTTGTTCATCTATCTGTGAAAGACTCCATCCCAAGTGGCTCTAATCATCTAGAAGTTGCTCCCTCTGGTGTCTCTGGAGAGATAAAGAGCTATTTTCTGAATGATGAGTCATCTCACCTAAAAATAGTTTAAATAGATCACAAGTATAGATAGCTCAAGTGGGGTGAGATGTACCTCACCGTTGATATGTTCATATGTGTTTATGAAGATTAAAGATTTGTTTAACATGACAGATATTAAAGATCAAGACCATGCTCAATTTCTTGCACGTTCTGAAGTGATCCATGTCCATCTTTCAGGGCATTCATGTTTACACAGTTGAATCCTGAACTTTTACCTTCTACGGATAATTAGTATGATGGCAAGAGACTGGAAGGAAAAGGCAGGACTCTCTCACCTCGTCCTGGTCCAACCTGGCCTTGCTGCTTCCCTGGGCGCTGCGTTGTGTGCATCAATAGAAGCTTCAGTGAAACTCCTCCTCTTAACACAGCACTTGTACTTGCAGAGTTCCCACTGCAAGGATGGCAAAGGCTGGCAGTCATGTTTGGAGATGAGGTTAGTTATTGAGGGGGAGGGAAATAAAGTTTAATCTGCTGTTAAAGGAACAAAGAGGAGCTGAAGCAGGTAACTGATGAGCAGGGGGGAAATGAGACAGCACGTACTTAACAGAGAGGAGTGATTGAGAGCTCTTTGGAGTGCCAAGGTGCTGGGAGGAAGAGAGGTTTGGAGAGTGGGGTTTGGAGAACAAGTTTTCATCTCATTGTCATCTCAGGAGTGTTCACTCTGCAGTACTTTTCATTAAAATGTGTGTCTTCTGTAATCCACTTCAACACATGTCATTTGTGTCGGGAGGACAAGCTGGTTTTATCCTTTTCACTCTGAGACTGGTGCTATATCCAGTTCTGTACCTTGAAATGGCCAGTCTACCTTCATTCATAAAGGTTCAGCTTTCTCTGTAATAATAACAGTATTCTTGAGCTGATTCAGATTCATATCTACACAGTTTATTTTTGGATCCCAAGACTTCTTCAAAATGTATCTTAACACAAACTTCTGTTAGTGGTTAACTGAGTGAACCTGGTTTTGATTCAATATCCCCATGATCTCAATCCCAATAGCTTTATTCTGTCTCTCTTTTTTTTTTTTTTTAAACTGCACCTTCTATAATAAATACACGGTCAAAAGAAAATGTGCTAATACTCTGAACAAAGCAAGCTTTGATTTCATGGTTTAGCAAATCAGTCAAATTTTATCATTGTCGCTAGTTGGTGCTTCCACAAACACAACCTGTAGCAGCCTTTTTTTGCCTTTTGAAAGCTTTGGAAAGCTTAACTCCTTCACAAACTGCCAAATTCACATTGATCAAAGCAAGAAAGAGGCAAATCCATTTGTATCAATGACAAATGGATTTAAGAGACTATATTTGTGTCCTTTTAAAGGAAATAATCTCTATAAAAGATCTCTCTGACTTTGGTTTTAACTGGATTTTCAATATGAATTTTCCCTGTGTTGTAGAGGTCTCAAAATAAAGAGTCAAAGTACTATATGTAAATACTTACATAACCCCCAAAACTCACAGCATTTTTGTTTAAGATCTGTGACCTGCAGGGGAAAAAAATGACAGTACCAGAACTCATCTGACTTGATGGTGGAATAGCTGAAACCCTAATTAGTTGGCATTAACACAGTGCTGCAGTCCACTTGTAATGGCACGTTACTTCAGAATTATAGCTCCCTTAAAGTTAGGCGTAAAGATTAGGACTTTGCAAAATGGGCTCTTCCTAGCTTTACTCTTTTCATGCTGCCAGGAGGTACATAATGGGGGGAAGTGGGCACAGGTGGCACTAAATATGTGTGATCACACATACTTGGATTACCATGGTAGTACAGTATCTTTAAAATTGTGATTGATTTGATAAATTGTCTTAACTAAGAATTAGTAAGGCAGTAACTTAGCATAAATGAGTTATTAATATTTTTCCTTATTTAATAGCCAGAAAAATATAATAATAAATAAATAAATAAATCTGGGACCTAGCAAAAAAAGATGTGGTCCAAGGCCAGTCAGAGTCAACCAAAAAATAGCTATGAGCATCACTGGAATTTGGACTTTGGAGGATCTGAGAAAGGGATAATGGTCAAAATTAGAACTTCAAAAAGCCAATTATTTCTCCAGGAATCTGCTCCATCCCCTTTCAAGTGGAGGCTTTTCCCCAAAAGTACATTTAAAGAATGTGGAGGGCCAGGCAGGGAAGAGAGAGAGCTCACAATAGAAAGCTTTCTCATAAATGCAGTATGTACCCAGAGGATATTAGAAGACTTTTGAGTAAACTGTATGATTGTACCCTGGCTGAAAAACACAAGAGCCTGTAATTATGCTGTGTTGTACTTATTCTCTTGCGGATTCTTTTAGCTCTTTTTTCCCCCATAGGATATTCTTTATTTACAGGTCGCGTGTTTTGGGTGTACTTCATTTTGAATCCCATTCATAAATTTTTTTTGGAGCCATGATATTTATTAGAAGAGTATAGCATATAAAAGCCACCTTTTTGCCTTTGTGCAGATAAATAAATAACATATATAATACATATCCATCTCAGTGCTGAATATATTAAGTCACATTCACAGTACTGTACTTTTCAACATCCAACTCTGTGATTTAACTCTGCTCTGTACAATTCTTTTATTAAATCAGACAGATTGGTGATCTATTTTGCAGTGCATGGAATGTAAGCAGTCCCTGGTACTCTTCATTCTCTGCACACCCTCTGTTCTTTAAGATATTTATTGAAATGGTTGGTGAGGTGCAACAAGCCAGACATAATATTCCCCTTGCCTTTTGTGCGACTACACTGTAATGAAGAATTAATAACAGATTCCTGAAGAATATTAATCATACTTTCACAAGCCAGTGGGGAGCAATTTAAGTGCAGGAAAATTAATGTAACAGTCCAACTCATAGGCCTATGCAGAAAGTCAGAAAAAATGGGCCCTGCTAAAGGGCTTTCCTTCATCTCTGATGCGGTGAAGCATTAGTGCAACTCGTCGCACAGACCACCAAGCTGCCTCCGTCCTCAGCAGATCTTGGCCTTCTGAAGTGTCTGGCTGTGTTGTCAGCACCCCTCCTGAGTTTATCTGCATAGGTACTCACTGAAGAGCCCTCTCTTCACAGGATGGAGAATAGACCTAAATGGAAACCATTCGTCCCTTCCTGTAAGAATACTCCTCTTTGAGATAAAAGGTGATCTGATAACCCTCATACCTTAGCAGAGAGGGGCAATAATCACGTGGCCAGCAAAAATATTTACTTTTGATATTTTCAAAATATTTACCTTTGATATCTTCAAAACATTTCTTTACAAGCTTCATTCTTCATTTTATATTTCACCTTTTTGGAAATAGATGTGAAATTAAATTTCAAAATGAAAAGCAGTTCTAAGCAAACGGCCCTTTGAGATTTCTCTTCCCAAAGATGTCAGAATGAACATTCTGGTCATTCCTAAATTTTTTTCCAACATTTTTCCATGTCTGGAGAATCACCTGAAATCTCTTCATTCAGGAGAGCATTTTCAATTTTGACAAATGGGTGTTTCTAGAGGAAAAAAATAACTCTGTCAGAGATGGTCTGACTAGCCAGAGGGCAAAGTTCCCAATGAGGCTTTAAAATACCATGTTTTCTTGATGTGATAAATCTATGATAACTCTGCAGTAGTTAGTGCCTTCCATTTTTGCAAAATGCAGGGTCAGAAGTTGACCCTGCAAAACATTTTTAATGAAAAATTATAACTATCTGAGTATAACCTGTAAATGAATTAATTTTTCAGAATCTCTTAAAATATTACACAAAGGGTAATCGTGTTAAAAGACTCCTATTAATTAGACACCGTGTTAAAATGAAAAAGGCTTTATGAAGGAGACTACAGTGTTTCACTGCGGTCTTGTTTTTTAATCAGGATAAACATATTACATCAGGAAAAGCTATATATTTTTAGGAAGCTCACTGTTGAGGAACTTCTCTAAATCAAGACTAAACCTTGCCCCAGTTTAGCACAGAAATGACTGACCAGCAGGAAGAAGGGGGCGGGCGGTTGCTTGTGAGTGTGATGATTATTTTGGGGAAAAAACCTCCCAGTCCTAGCCCAGTTAGGGTTTTTTTAGCTGTTTTCACAGGTATGTTGGATAGAAGAGACTCCAGTGAAGCAGTCATGGAAAACCGTCAGAGATATCCAAATCAACCTTTTGTTATCCCCAGTGAATTTTTCATTCCTCTCTAATGTGAAGTATGTTCAGTGTGCGTAACTTCACATGGCCAGCTGCTCACCTGTGTAACTGGCTATTGCCGCTGCATGGCGGGACGCCTTGTGTTACGCTGACAAACCACGCCGGTGGCTCCTGCTGATTCTCTGGGGAGGTGGGATGCTCGTTGCAGCAGGTCATAGTGGTAGCTGCTCATGGCACGTCCATAGTCACTCATGGGGCTCAGCCTTTCTCTGCTTTCAGCTCATCCTGCATGCTTCCTGCTGTCCGGTTGTATTAAATGCTAAGGATAACAACCCTGGCTTTGCACTTAGTCATGGGCTGCCATGCAATGTTGTGAGGAATTTAGCCTTTCTGACAAACTGTAAGTGCCTATAAATCTGAACTGAGCCATGAGGATGTGCTGTGGGCTCAGAGGAGTGGTGTGTGAAGACCTGCATTAAGCCAGCTGAACCTGGTAATGGTTTTGCTTTGTTTTCTCTCTGTCTTTTGGCAGAGGGGCCTCTATCCTGGATTTTGTGACAGTGTTATCACCAAACATGGACCCAGGTAATTCTTCATCCCTAGTGAGCCAGCTAAAAGGGACACCTTGCCCCACCTAGTAATATAGGTGGCAGATGTGGCATATGTCCTTGGAAAAAAAACATGAATAATACAGTTTCTAGAGACTCTGAGACCTTTAGTATTGCTCTGACTCTTGCTTAAATATAGGGATGAGGATGTGAGGATATTATACCCCGTTCTCTTCATCTTCGATTCACTTTTTCAGGTACACATGACACTTGCCCCCAGGTTAAATCTCCAGAGATCAGGCAAGAGATGGAAAAGGCTCGTTTTGGTCTTTTTGCCCTTGCTTTAGGGCAGGAGCATCAATGGTCCAAATCATTCGAATATTTCTTCTGAATCTACATGCTGTATATAGATTTTAGATCTTTCAGGCAAAGGAGGAATGACTTTGCATGTTGAAAGTAGTAATCAAAATGCAGTGTCTGAATTCAAGCTCTGATGTAAATGCTACACAAAATCCCAATCAGCTCCTAGCAGAATTTCATAAGGGCATGCAAGGAACACCTTGATTAAAACAGTGGTCTACTGAGCCTACTTTCTAACTGCTTCTTATTGTATTAATTCAAAGTTTTTCTCTTACTGGAAAATTAAGTAGCAGGTGTAGTTTTAATGAACTGTAGCAGACTGGGTTTAGTGGTGTGGTAAATAGATTGTGATATTCATTTCCAATTAAAGTTCTTTTGCAAAGATCAATGAAGCACATTCTCATAAATTGAATCACAGTAAACTAATAAACAAATTTCTTTCAGCCTGCTGATGGCAAATTCTTATTTCCTTAACATGTTAGATCACATCATGGTATTAATTATATGATGCATGAGCAACAAAGAAGCAATCATTTATTTAGCAATAATTTTATATTTATTTTTACCTTGGAATTAGCTTTACAGATAATTCCATACCTATAGGCAAGTAACATTAAGCATTAGAAAAAGGAAATTTCAATTGAATATTTTGAGTGCTTGACTTCTGTCTATCATCCCACAAGATTTTAAAAATCTTGTTAATGAATGTGCTGCATTATTTGGTTTGCTGATTAAAGGGGCTACTACATCTGGAAGGGTGCACCATAACCTTTAAACTCAATTAGTATATGAGACATTCACATCAGTAGCAACAGTGTTCATGAATAATAGAGCAAAGGCTTAGTTCTGAATCTGTAAACACAATGCTATAGTCCTTTAAAAAATTAAGATATTAATTTACCAATCTTAAATGTCAACTGTATGTTCTTAGTATATAGTAATGGTGTGACAGTTTATTGGGATCCTACTGTGATTACATAAGGAATGCATTTTGGCGCTGAATAGAGCCCTGATCATTGATTGAGGTCCCTGGGGGGGATACCAGCACATAGACTAGGCTAATAAAAATGATAAAATAAAGCTCTCACTGTATAATAATGTCATTTCTTGAGATCCTGTCATAACTGTAGGCATGTGAGATGTCTATCAGAATGGATTAAACATCCCCAGAAGGAGTTTTTTTAGGCTTCCACTACATGAGGTTACATAAGCTAAGCTTGGGTTTGAAGGCCAAACTCCCTTCAATCCCTTTTTAGGCTGGTGGAGAGACACCAGTTTTGCTCGAGGCTATTCAAAGCCCTGACTTCTCTGGCATGTTCTCTGGAGAGACCCATCTTTCACCTTCAGCTATAGAGAGAAGAGAGAGGGAAGACCAAAGCTCATTTTGTGAATATTTTCTATGTAAGTAATAGTAATTTGTGAATATTCTTCCAAATAGTTTTAAGTCTGGACATACTCATCTTCTGCTGTCTTCTTCACAGTACTAATGCATCCCTAACATCTTCTCCTTCCACTTAACAGAAGCTGCTGCTTTATTGCATTTTGGGATCTTACTTTATTCTGCTTTTTCCATCTGCTGTTTATTACAGGCTAAATTTATTGCTAATGACTGACTCATCCTAGATTGCAGTATTGAAATGCATCTGTAAGGACTCCCCAGGTTCTCCAGAGCTACCTAGGAGTTTGTAAGTGGCAAGCTGTTGTTTCCTGCCTTGGGTGGGCACTGACTGTGGAGAATTCCACTTCTGAAAAGATGAAAACCTAGTGGTTGCCTTTGTCTCACTTTTAATGCAAAACATGTCTTTGGAAATTTTGCAGTCAGCCAAAAATCTTTTTTTCAGGCTTAAATATAGTCATTGTGCAAGTGCAGGCTATCTGGAAATCCAGCATTTATTTTCCTTATGAGACCAGAGCAAGAGATAAAAGGGAAAGATTTAGGTCACGTAAAAGGGAAAATAAAGTGGCTGGTGACTTTGTGTAGCTTACTTGTGCATCTCCTTTTCTGTGCTGCCCTTGTCCTTGGGTTCCTTGTGTTTGTCTAAGAGGTGAACTGTAAAGTAAAATCACAGTCATTTTCTTGTTCTTCAGTCCTCTGGCAGATAGCCGCAATTCTCTGGTGATAACATATTTTGTGTTCTTCTTAGTGATCTTTTTACAAAAGCCTCCATAAAAGTCATTATTCTGTCTCGGTCATAGTGTTAGGTTTCTTGTGGGGGAAGGGGAATGAAGTAACAGAAACCTGACTGTCATTAGGTTTGCAATATGTGACAGTTTCCAGAGTGGAGGTGGGGTCTGTATCTGGATGTGCCAAAGTCTACTGGTGATGCCACGTGGCCATGGTCACTTGAAAAGTGTAGTGCCAGATAGTCCTTGCAAGAGGTAAAACACCTCCCCACTTCACACCCAGCTGTGTCTGTTGTAGGTCCTAGATCTGCCTTAGGTCTTTTCCGAAAGACTTGAAGTTGTAATTCTTCCAAACAAGCAAAACCCCATGTTCTCTTCAAGCTGTGGGTATCTTTGCTCAGCGTGTAAATGCCTGGTGCTTTGGGCTCAGGGTGCAGCATTAGAGGTTGCTCAAGGCAGTGGGTTCACACATGTCCTCTGGAAGTTACTCTCTGTTGCAACTGTGCACCGTAGCTCAGCATTGCTCAGTAAGCTCTATCAATGAGTATGTTTATGAATGAGAATTAGTTGTGATCAGGAGAAGTGCTAGTTTTAATCAAATACTAGCCAAAGAAACTGTAACCACTGGGAAGCACCTTTCCACCTCATGCATTCAATATGAGTTATTCTATTCAGCTAATAAGTTTGGAAACAGAAGGAAAGTAACCATTCCAATAACGTAACAGACTTGAGATGGGAGGAAAATTAATCTGCAGTTTAACAGACTGAGGAATACTTACTGTAGTGCAAAATAAGGTTTGCAATATGATGAATTACTTGTGTTGTATTGAACAGGACATGACACAAGAGAAAGTTTGAACATAGTTTTCCCGAGAGAGCAAAGTTTGACTTTGAGTGCATTTGATACCATCATCCAGTGTCCCTCCTTCACAGAGAACACCAATAGCCCCAACACTCATGTAAGTGTTAATTGGGGTGAATTGGAAAGTGGCTGAGTGGATCGTGTTATTTGCTTGCACTGAAGTTTGTAGAAAGTCCATATAGACATAAAGCCAAATAGTTAAAGTATTTAGAATCATAGAATCACTTTGGTTGGAAAAGACCTTTAAGATCATCGAGTCCAACCTTTAACCTGACCCTGCCATCCCACCACTAAACCATGTATCTAAGCACCTCATCTATCCTTCTTTTAAATACCTCTACGGATGAGGACTCTACCACCTCCCTGGGCAGCCCATTCCAGAGCCTGACAACCCTTTCGGTGAAGTTTTTCCTAATGTCTAGCCTAAACCTGCCCTGGCGCAGCTTCAAACCATTTCCCCTCGTCCTATCATCTGTTACCAGGGAGAAGAGGCCAACCCCCACCTCACTACAGCCTCCTTTCAGGTAGTTGTGCACTTGTTTGTGTGCATAGTCACCTCAGATTTGTTGGAATTTGCTGATTTCGTTCAGGGACCTGCTAAGATTTCTCAGCAGCTTCACTACAACACACCAATAGCAAATTCTTGGCTGCACTGAAGTTAACAATGGTATTCTCACCAACTTAATAGGACAAGGACTTCTGCCTAGATCCTTAGGAGTCGTGATAAGGCAGTTTTCTATATTAACGTATTTTTTTCACAAGCATTGAAAATAAAGATCAGAGATATGTGTTGGTAAAAATATTAATTGGGACTGGAAATACTGATTTATTTGTGTGTGTGAAATAATCATTTTTGATTCATAAAAGCTCAGAATTATCAGCATACAGCACCACTCTCCACAGCATGAGAGCTGTTGCATTGGCAGAAGAACACGTGTAGTCTCTCTGAAAGTAGGGCACCTCTTGGTAAATCTTTCTGACTATGATCTCTATCAACAGAACAGCAAGTTTCCTTACTTGCTCCCAGCCCTCCCCAAACCTTTCTTCACAATCATCTTAATTACATTCACGTATTTCAAAGTTAAGCATTTTATCTCTGGCCTGAATTAGCATGTCACCTAAGCCACTCACGGGTAAAATAGAGATGGAGGTAATGTGTGTGCTAGAAGCATGTGTAGGTTCAAATCAGCTGGACAGAATCACAAAGAAAAACACAGTGTGGGCTGTTAAATATAACGAGTCTGCCCCTGCTCAGGAAAGCTGCAGGTTGCTGATGGCCAGGAAACTACGTTTTCAAATTAAACAGACCTTTTGCCCCATCTGTATGGATTTTCTTATATTCTTAGCTTTTTATCTACTATACTATTCAGATCCCTGCTTAAAATCCACTTCTTACAGAGGTTGGGGTTTTTTTCCTTGCTTCTTTCCACATTCTTCTCATCTTACATGACCTTTGCAAGGATAGTGTCATCTTTTATGACTCTAAAGCCTGACGTGAAACTATGATGGAAAAGGGTTTTTTTAAATTCTTAAAAATATTTCAAAGTATCTGACAAACTGGGGAATAGCTGCTGAAATGGAAATAACATGTGGAGATTTGATTATGAATTTAGGCTTCTGTATTCTCTTGGGTGATTTGAGTGATTCCAGCTTACACAGAGTTTGAGGACTTCGATCACCAGGTAATGATGTGGTTAACAGAAGATTGGATTTCCTGCAAGAAGCAATTACCTTGATTGATAAGAAAATTTGAGAAAATTCATTCAAGACTTAATGAGATTGACAAGGTCATGGTTGAGCCAGGCATCCACCTTGAATAGATAAGGCTATGTGTTTAGAAGAAGTAATCCGAAGACAATAAGCTCCTCAAAAAATGGATCATTTTTATCTACGCTGAGATGATGAATGAAAACATTAGAATTGTGCCTGTGACAGAGAGTCTGGGGTGTGAAGATCAGGAGAGATTCTTCACAAAGTCATTTATAGCACTAGTATTGCTGCTATCCCTTTTTTGTACCATTAAAAAGAATATAAAAATGACTTTCAGAATCTTTGTGGCCTCAAAAATCATCCCAGACCTTTATCTTACCACTCTGCAAGGTGTTTTGCCTGTCAAGAAAACTGGAGGTCATAAGAGAAGGGGTATCATTCCTGACTGCATGCTCATCTCCTGCTATCCACAGTGGGGTCCCTTAGGGCTGTCAGCGAAGCCAAAACCACTTTTTAAATTCATGAATCCTGGACTTTTTCTTAGCCTAGGTTAAAAAAAAAGTATTGCTAAGATAACTAAATAAGACATTCAAAGGAGATAGAAATAGATGAAAAAAGGAGATGATTTATTGTTTCAAACATGCTAGGAGTAATTTATGGAAAAATACATTTACACGTATGTAACTTCTATCCTGAAGTGATGCAGTGGATTTTGTTATTCTGTTTTCTGTTGCAAGTGATAAGAAATGGACATGGACAGTAGAAATGGTAGCTAATACTTTTTAGTGTACTTTTAAATATGGGTGTTTCACACCATATGAAAAGTAAAACCCGTGCTTTAGTCCTTATCCCAAATCTAACTATATGGTGCTCTTCTGCCTATTTTTTCTTGATGTGTCATAACTATTGGAACCAACTAATTTAGAAACTTCTACCTATATGTCATCCTAACTCCTGGATTATTGTCACTATTTTTTAATATTTACTTGTGCATAGTGATTCAGACATAGAGCAGCCTTTTAGATGCACGTGGCTTCACCCTTGAAGTTAGTCTAGCATAGAAACCTCTTAAAAGGCAGAAAAATGTGTTCTGTTTTTATTAGGTCCTTGCAAGCAGTGTACCAAAAAAAGCACACCAAACATCATTTGGAAGGGTTGTATCACTCTGTTTCAGAAAACTCTGTTCACAAGAGCTTGTATTTGCTTATAAAATATTTTTTAAAGAGTTTGTATGTAGTGGGGTAAGTATGTTAAAGTAATTGAGAATAGAGTAGGAGATAGTTGGATATATTCAATATGTAGTCTTTGTTGGCCTGTAAGCACTTCTCTGTAGACTTCATTCAGTTTTCATTTAACAGATCACCCCAGAATGAATGCAAGGGAAGTAAACATCCATTCATTTTGCTGTGGAGTTTGTAAATGCATGCACAGAAACCTGCAGCTCCTGATCCACAGCAGGTAGACGAATCCTACTTTCACTCAGCCAGTGCCGAGTATCTGCCCCTTAATTCTCTCTTCATTTCACTGTTTTTACAATTACACAGAGTAAAAAGTATTCTCTGCTCACCACAGCAGGATTTCTGAATAATTTCTACAGAACCCCATTACGCTCTTACGGAACACTTTTGATTTCATTTCTAATAAATTCTGCAGAAGTCTCCTAAAAAGCCTAAACTAGACCTTTGATGAGGCAGTGGTTCTATTTGCAGGTTTCAGTAAATAACGTGTTGAAACTACTCATACTTTATAGAATTTGTTTATAGAATTTGTTTATATTGCTATCAGTAACCCTGCATGAAAACACACTTGAAATACTATTAGATCATCCTGCCCTTAGTTTGGAAGGATCCTACTGCACTCTTAATATTATTAGGAAGATTAAATTATGAGTAGTTCTGCAGTCAATGGACAGGATTCTAACCTAATTTAACGGCTTTAATACCAGGACATAAGACGTAATGCAGACAGAAAATTTAAAATTATGTGGAATTGCTTCCTGTGATGTAAATAACCCTTTTTTAACATTCGCCTGTTGGTTTTGCATTTCTAATGGAAATGTTTTTCAGCAGTAAGAGTGAAGGGTTGTCCTCAGTGACAGATAAGTTACTTGAGCAGAAGGACATTTTCTAAAGGAGATCCACATGAGAGGAGTGTGTTGAATAGATGCAAAGGTGCTGTGCTCACAGGGCAGTTGGCCAGGCTTCCTAATGCACGCTGAAACTTCTTTCTTGCCTTGATGGCTGTATGATTTCTCCTTTTGTTCAGGTTATGACTGTTGACACAATTTTTCTTCCTTGCCAGTTTGTGGAAATTGTGCTCCCTTCTCTTACCCACATTGCTGTTCTAGTCAGCTTGGCTACAAAATCCAGCAAATCTCTGGTTTTTCTATGAAAACTCCCTAATTACAAATTTTAACAGACACCGAAACCTTTAGTGCTGTAGCAGTGTTTCCCCAATGGCATCCATGGGACTTAACTATGGACTTATTGAAGGATCTTGAAGGCTTGATGTGATGAGATTTCCAACTTATTCTTAATGGAGCTTAAAATACAGGGATTCCCTTGGAGGTTTTTTTTCCGAACTCTCAAGATGGTGTTGACAATTATGTCTTTTGCCTCTTGCCTCTTGCTGGATGTCTGTAGCAAGGGTGGAGTGCTTAACTATCCCATATATCATGGTGTTTCACATCCCCATGCAAATCTACTCATTAAGTTCAGTTCTGAATCTGGAACCTTACTGAGACATCATGTATCAACACTTTCATCCCTTAGGATTTGATTTTCCAGTGTTAGCCAGCTTAAAACAAAACATTTCTTACAGTTCTCAGCTGGAATGGAGGATATTGAAGTCTTCTGAGAAGCACTCCTGTGTTGTTGGCTCTTCTGTTGTGGCTGTGCTTTCTGGTTTTTTCTTCTGTTGTTAGACTTTGGTGCTGAAGGTGCCTAGAGCTTTAGATAAGCAACTTCATCAAATTGGGTCATAGGCATAACCACACAGCACTTTCTTGCTCACGTTTAGAGGTGTATCACAGAGGTCATTCACTTTTATGCAGTGGAGGGTTGTGATTCCCAATGCATTCATTAGGAAGAGCATCTGGGGGAAAAATATTTAGACAGGAGAAAGCCACTTTGTCTTCCTTTATCGATGGCAGACCCATGAATCTCCATGAGCTGGAGATCTGCCTTGGCTTGATGCCATGTTGAACCTAAGCTCTCTGAGAAAAGGAGAAACCCTTTCTTAGGGTTGGAAGACAGTAATTTTGTGTCATTCCTCTTATTGTATGGTCTTTCCTCTGCAGAAGAGAAAACCAGGTTAAGTTAATGATAGATGTGAAGTCATCAGATCTCCAGAACTTTGTCACCTAGTCATTCAGCTTCATGTGATGCAGATTTAGAGATGGCATAAATTAAGAGATAGGTTGCATGCCAGTGAGTGGCTGCATTGATAAAAGAGAGAGAAAGAGTGACGGCCTGTCAGGAAGTAATTAATAAGAGAACCAGAGAAATAATAAGTAATCTGTCCTTCTGATCTATCTCAGTACAGTGAAGCACATGCTTAACTTTGCACATATGAATAGCTTCTTGGAAGCCATTCTTTCCCTGGAAGCTGATGAAGATATTCACATACTGAAAATTTATACACCTTTAGTGAAATGTTTTAGTGAAATGTTTCCTCCCTTCTCTATATATGTCCCGTGTGTCTTTCCAAACTGGCGGATCTTTATCCCTGCTGTCTGGGAATTCTCACATACATAGTAAAGGTCATTTCTGTTTCTTGCTTTGTGAAGGAGAGCTTGTAATGCTGTAATGAAAACACTGGTACAGAATAATGTTCCTCTCCCCAAAGAGAAGTGAATTTAATTATCTTGAGTCCTCCCTCTTTTAGAGGGAAGAGAGGTATAGCTCCCAGGCTTTGCAGGGACGAAAAAAGGACTTGGAAGATCTGTAAATGATCTTATCCAGTGTGTTGTAAAACAAAGTATTTTGAATAAAGTAGGAGAAGAAGATTGCTTTAGAGTAGGAATTGTTCATTCTGACAGATCAGACCAGCAAGGGGAACAAGAAATTTTCCTCATATGTTCATGTATGTTAAAATGTTCTCTGATGAGAACTCTTCTCTCTCTCTCTTCTACGAAGTGGCTGATGCCAGAAGTCTAAGATGAATGAAATCTCCTAAGACATCATTTTCAAGTTTGGTAGAGTTCCTATTTTCCTGATCTTCCTCCTCCCCCATCAATGTTTCCATCAGCTGTCAGCCACCACATTAAATTTGGCCTCCAATTAATTTGGATTAGGTTTGTTGAGTTGGTTTGGAGTTTGGGAGGGAGGAAGAGAAGGGTTAATCAACCTGTGTTCCTATTGCTTGTTTAACCTTTAAAATCAGAACATTATAGGCTATGAGGGATTTGAAATGAAACTTCCATTCAGATTATGGTGACAGCTTCAACTTGACTTTGCTTTACAAGGATTTAAAATCAAAAGAGTTTTCACTTTTCTGGAAATCATTCTGTGCCCTTTTTTACCTTAAACCCCAAGGATAATTTTTCATTGTTCTTGATAGGACTTTGTTGGCACTGTCAGCCTCGCTAAGTTAGCATTCATCCAGGCTTTCTAGTTAATGTTTTCTTTACTATCAAGAACAGTTGCAATGCAGGTTAACCTTTTAGAGGGTTTGTCACAATACACCATCAGAGCAACTAAACGCCCATCAAACTAATCTCCTCAATCCGGTGTGATGGTTGCCAATTGACTAGGAATACCTATTGCCTGACATTACATTGTACAGTATAATATGATTCTTATTAAAATCATTTCTAGGCAAAGCCCTTGATACTGTATTTTAATTATCATAGTTGCAAAAGATTCTGAGCAGGTTACTGTCCTCTTTTTTCCGCTGACTATTTCTATGAACTGCTTTTGTAAAGTGAACCATTTAGCTGAAATCAAAATTGAGTTTAATCTAGACATTTGTAGGAACACAGAAATTGTCCTAACACCTCAGAGCAATGGGTCATCTGGAGTTGCTAAGGTGTCTTGCCTTTGACAGAAGCCAAGACCAGATGCTTCAGAAAATGGTTTAAAACCCCCGTAATGGATAATTCAGCAGTAACATGCCGGGGGTGGGGTGGTGATTCTGGCCAGCCTCAAGCAGGAGGCAACTGCCTTATGTCCTAAAGTATGAAGGCTGAAATCCCTTAAACGCTGTAACAACACACCTACCATGACTGATAGCAGAAACTTACTGGGTCATTTAAATGTCACATTTCTCATTTCAGTGAGCGCATGGATTTCTGTTGTTTTCTCCAAAGCTTCATTTTCCCAGCGTTGTACTTTCTTAATTATTTACCCTATGCACCTCTTCCCAGCCCATGTTTTTCTCTCTGTCTCCATGGGGGGAGTTTATGCCCATTTGAATAAGAAACAATCTTCTGTCTTGCAGCTTTCTGCAGATGCTTTTTGAGCACTTGACAAGTCTCTCTGGTGCCACAACAGAAAGGCATTCTCATCCATCCCCAGTGCTGTAGATCCTGTCAGCAACAGCAGCATCTGCTGCCGGTATACTACAGCACATAAATCTGTTGGTAATGACAGCTCTTCCACGGCCTCTCCAATCTGCGGCTATCAGAAACTGAGCTTTGGACAACAGCCATTCTTTCATTTAATATTTGGATGGATGGATGGATGGGTTGATTCCTATCTACCTGGAAGTAGTAGTAGTTCTAAGTTTCCTGGAAAACCTCCCTCGCTCCCAGTGTGGACAAGAAATTTCAAATACCATCTTTAAACAAGAAGTTGGACTGTATTTTGGAGTGTCCTTACAGAGAAGTATGCAGTGCCTGACTGGTTTTTATTCTGGTATCTAAATCAATATACATTGAGGGTGCCTGGGCAAATTTGTGTAGAATCCTGACTGTATTTCAAATGCACAAGTTAATGGGAATTTTGCATGCAAAAGGACCACGAGATGAGAACTGTGAACAAATCTGCCTTACAGTGATTTTTTCCCGAGTGTTCTGCAACTGGCTTTATGCTCAAAGTTACTTAATGTAAATGAATGAGAATATGCACTGGTTTGATCTCTTCCTTTTCTTATCTCCTCTACTTCTGGTGGTTGTAAGGAGTATCTAATGGGAAAGCGCTAGCTATGCAGCGGTGGTTCACCTTTTTTCTCTCGGGAGGAAACCTTTGGCTTTCTGTTTCATGTCTGTGAGGTTCCAGATGAGAGCTGAGACGCATATAAGAGAGAGGGATCGGGGCTTGATTCTCATCGTTATTACACTGGTGCTACGCTGGTTTGACACTGCTGAAAATCAGCAGAAATATACCAATGTAAGAGCTGAAAGTATCTGCATAGAGATATGAGATAGGCTGACATCTTTTCATCACCAAAACCCTGAGATGAGCTCTAAGCGCAGGGATCCTTCTGGTATGATCCAAGATACCTTGTCATGCTGCCATAGGACTAGATCCTGAAACCAAAAATCCCCCTGCCCCCCAAGATGGACTCAGCATGAGCACTGTTAAATTAATTTGGCACTAGAATAGATTAAATACAAATATTGACTTTTTTTTTTTTTACTGTGATATTAATCCAGTCAGAGAACTGCCTAAATAAAAGCTGAGCTCTGTTGCATTAAATTATGTTTTATGCTGGCAATAGTAAAATTAAAAGAATGACCCTCTTAAATCTGGTCTTAATAGAAATCCCCTGATGTTTTTAATGATTTCTTCATTGCAATTCTTATCCTGCCATGAGCTGCTTTTGTTCCTCAGTAATTACTCATGATTAAAATAACATGGTATGCAAATGCTGTAGTAGAGCCATAGATTGAGCTTGCTTAAGGCAAGATTTATAGCTATGCTGCCTTTACTCCCCCACACCCACCTTGTTAATTTTGTGCTCTTTCCAGGGTCAAGCATATTTCAGTACAGAAACTCTTTAGAGGGGGGTTTTGTCATAGTAAGTGTTACCACGCTATTTTTTTTTTAAAAATTAATAGCATAATGTAATTCAAGAAAAGGTCCATCTTTTGAGTGCAGTCTGCTGCAACTCATGGCAGGATTTCCTGCAATGTCAGTAATTCACTTTTGTGTACTGTACTTGACCCTAAAGTGATGTTTTTATCCTCCCATCATAAACAAACAGGGGGAAATATTTTTATTTGCATTGTTTACTTGAGAAGGGAAAAAAAATTGGCCAACTTTCTTCATCTTCACTTTCAAAGACTCCTTTTCTTTTATTTAAGAAAAGTTTGGCATTCATCTATTTCTATTCCAAAGCAAGTTTCTTTAATACTAGTTCTGAGAACAGCCAAAGCAGATGCAAATCCAGTCGTCAGCTTGCAATGCTGCACCTGAAGATTTCTATAAAGACACAATTTTTAGCATGATTAGAACCTCATTACAAACATTATAAAGCTTAATATGTTTTGTGTACTTTAGCGGACTGTAAATTAGAGGATTGAGAAACTTTTCTATTCAGAGATAGATCATAATTTCTGCTTAGAATGGAAAGAGAATATGTGGAGAATATGTGTTCATTATGTTGGATAAATTGGAGATCTAACTAGCCTACCAGCAAAGCCACCTTTTCTGGCACTTGACCTGTCAGTGAAATTCAGTCCTGTCCATGCTTGGCTCTCCCATTGTGCTTGCAGAAACACCCAGAGCAATCATCAAGCGCTGAGTCAGTTGGGTTCTATTGATTTCTAAAAAAAAGTAGCCATTTTGCAGCTTGCTCTGGTTTTTGATCATTTTTCAAGTTGATGCAGATGATGCAAGAAATCTGGGGCTGCCATCTTAGCCCCAACTTGGTTGACTAACGCATTCTTCCAGAAAGAAAAAAAAAGCATACTTAAATGGCAAAAGAAAAGAAAATTAATGAAAATGTTTAACCCCAGCACTGCCCAGACTGCAGTTTCAGCAAAAGCTGTATGTCGACAAGCCCACCAAGTGAAGATTGAGGGGAGGAGAGCAGCCCTGCAATCTCCCAGCATATCCATCTGGGGCTATGCCTGGCATCCTGCACAAACACCCAACTGAAATGACAGAGACTATACCCTGTTGCAAACAGAGACAGCATTACCTCGAAGTTGGGCTATTTCTCTGAAGGTTGCCAAACCCCTCTAGCTCTGGTTTGGTGTACCAACATCAAAGTCAATTCCCAATAAACTTGCTTGTAATGAAAATGCATTCATAAGTGCAAACTGTATCTTTACTCCCTAGAATAGTGGCTCTTCCCTGTGAAATTACCATATTTTACAAAGCAAATGACTCATATCAAGAGCTTTCTTAAGGGCCACTAAGAAACAGATCTGTTCTTAAAAAAATTCTGCCTTTTCATTAAGTAGTAGTCAGGAAAGCTAACTTCAATGCAGACCATTGTCTGCTACTATCTTTTGCCCATCACAGATGGCAGGAGCACATTTGGGACCATTAATAACAGAAGCTGTCAGCAATTCTTTTAATGATATAACCATGCTGCCTCCTCTAAACAGAAAACAACATGATTTGTGTAGCAAAAACTATTGCTCAGTGTTAGGGACATCATCATCTGTCATCTCTGTTTGTTTTATTTCTAAGGGAGCTAATCAGGAAACTGGCAGTGCTTTAAACTACTACCAACTACCGGTCGTCTTCTCAACTTCAAACACCGTGCAAAGCCAGCATTTGTTTTCCCTGCGACTGATCAGTTCTTCTGAAATACATATAAGCTAGGTCTTTGTGTTCAGTCAGTGGGATCCACCATTTGGTACTCTTCATTTTTCCCCAAAGGTCTTTCCGGATCTACTTGGTCCAATTCAGCTGTGGTCTGAGGGGTTCTTGTGTCCTTAGCTGATGCTGTAGTTGTCTCGTTCTGGTGCATTGGCTCTGACACATCGTAAGCTCAGATTTGAGCTTTTCATTTTAACACCATTCTAGACCTTACCATTTCACTTGCAAGACTCCTATCTTGGGTTCAGCCCTTTCATGGCAAGTCTCTGATATAATTCTGGACTCTTGGATTGCTCACGGATTTCTTACCTAGTTTCTGATTCTCCACCACATGCCTGATGCTAATGGGGGAACTGCTTTGCTATGTAGAGTTTTAAATATTTCCCTGAACACAGGCAGGTCAGTGACACAAACATCTAAGTGCTTTGAATTTTTTCCCTTTTTGTTGTCTTGAATCACTGTCAAGGACATCTGTTTTCAGCTTGCTCTGTAGCTTGAACTTCTCCTGAAGTCCTTAGAAATACCGGAAAGTAATGCTTCCTATCTTCAACAAGTCAGAAAATGGTACACTTTTCCCCCTGATCTGATGTTTGTCTTTTGTTTTCAGACATTTCACTGGTGGGCAATAATTTATATATACCTCTCTGCACGCACCTAGAAAACAGTATTGAAGGTACTGGTGGGGAGGAGAACATCAGTAATGATACCTTGCTTATTATTTTGAAGTTGAATCTGCTGGGTTTGTTTCATATTGTTTCCCTTTATCTGAATTTACTTTTGCTAGCATGTTTACCTTTCCTGTTGACAAAATATTTTCTTGATTCATGTTCCTTAATCCTTTATCATTTTCCTCTTATTTATATTAATCTCTGTTTTCTCTTTATTTGTTCTCTTTTCTTTCCTCCTCTTGTTATTTTGCCTTAGCTAAATTCCCTACCTTTTCCTTCGTTTTCCATCCTTTGCATGATACTAGCCACTCTCTTCGCCTGTGATCAAATAACATAATCGTGTTTCCTCTGACACCAAGGAGATAACCCCTTTGTGCGCGTCCTGTTCTTGCTAAGTGATACAGACACTCTCAAGTGATGACAAAAGCCAGCTAAGCGGTGATGAAATATCAACATTTTCTGGCACACTGCTGAAAGCCTGCGTCGAAGAGAGGTGGTGCCATTTTGATTGATTTGCTGGTGGGATCCAAGGGGAGGGATTGGAGCTGTCCAAGTGTTAAGAGTCTTTACCAGCAGCACAGATGACAGACTTAAGACAAGCCCTAAGGAGTATGTCTTTGAAATTTAATAACATAAGAAGAAAAATATTCCACACTTCACTAGCAAATCTAATGCTACACATTAAAAGCATTATGAAGCACTTTTTTAAAAATTTGGTTGGATTTTTTTTTTTTTTTAGAAAAAGGAAGAGAGCTGGTTTACGAAAGTTGATTAAGAATGTGGTTTCCACACTGCTTCATTTTAGAAAATCATGCTGATGGCTGATGTATGTTTTCCGGCACGTTATAACTTTTGAAGTGTATTAATTTTCCCTGCTGGGGAAAATGTCATTCAAGAAGATTGGGGGAGGAGGGAGGGGGCCTGACATCCTTATTATGCTGTCACATAAAGACTACTTCTTCAGACTCTTCAAGGTCTGTGTCTCTGGAAGAGTGACAGACTAATAGGTTCTATTCTTAAATTCTAAGTATCCTTGATAGCGCACCAAGCAATTTATCTTTAAAATAAAAAGTGAAAAAAGTTCTGCTGATACGTAGTTGCAGAAAGTCACTGGGAGATAGCTGAATAAAATTGAATTTCTCCTATCTTGCAAAAATATAAACACAGAGTATTGACACGCTTGTCTCTGAGTGCCTGTATCTTCACAGTATAGGACCAGATGTAATTACCAACTTAGTATGAATTTCATTCCCATCACAGGATCTTGAGTCAGGAATATCATAAGCTTCCAAGCCCGCAAGCAACTGCAGTATTTCCAATGGGAATAATGACTTTTGATGACATAATCCATTGTGGCGCGAAATAAGTTCACATTGTTACATGTACCTGAAGCACAAACAAGATTTAATAACATAGAAATAAATCAAATACAAAACGTGTATTTATTCTCCATCAGGTCCCTAAGGTCAGAAGCTTAACAGCAGTGGGAACAAAGAGATGACTTTCAGGACTTGATGATGCTGGTATTTTGCCTCTGATGCCATAATTTTTGAAGCCAGCCATGAGAATTCAGTAAAAGATTCTAAGCGTGCATTTCAAAGAGTAATAGATAAGCTGGATAAGCATATAAGAAGCAAAAGCTTTGATAGTGAAGGGAATTTTCCTAAACAATTTAGATAGTCAGTGAATTACCTGTTCCTGCTAAATGAATAACTCTTACTTAAAAACATCCAGGTTGGCCCCAGACTGTGCAAACTAGGCAATATAAATGCAGCTCATAAAGTTCAGCCACATACAAACAGGATGAGAAAATCTTTGCTCTTTAAGCAAATTGGATGTATTCACAACATTGTCTGAGTTTTGTTTGGTCTTGAAATTGCAGAATAGATGGGAAGGAAATGGGAATGCTGAATCGTGAAGTGATGGCAAGAACATATGGGCAAACCCATTTATGGTTCATCATTGCGCTTACTTGGGAAGCTGTTCTTCCTAACTCTTTCCTGATTGCGCTTAGCTACTTTTCTAATGGCTAGTATCAATCAGCAAAAATGCAACTTCTCATTCCACTCTAGAAATCTAATGCAGTGGGAATTATCCACCGTCTCTGGAGGAATCCAGCCCACCCCACTGACCTTTGTGGGTGATCCCAGGTGACTGTCATTTTGGATCTTTTTTTTCCTCTGTGACATTCCAGCTACAAATAGAGCTACCTCTAGTTTGTCTTTGCTCCCTGAACCAAATGACATGCTCTCTCCAAAACCTCTATATTAACCAGGTAATGGCTTTGAATTCTGGCAGAACCAGCCATCTCAGGACACGCTTGTACGTAGATGTTTTCCTGGATATTTTTTCCTCATGTTTTGCCTTTCTCCTATGTCCAGCCAGAAGGGACAATTAAAGGTAACCCCTGTTACCTGCACACCCCTCTGCAGTACTCTGTGCCTCACAGCTACCTCTAATTGCCATCCCATCTCATTTTAACCCACATAAAAGTGCTAATTCTAGACTACTCTTTCATTGCTTATTTGCTTAATTTTTTTGACATCCTTTGGTGTCAACAGTGTTCATAGCCACAATGTTGTGGGGCATTCATCAAGAAAAAATTAACTTCTGATTTCTTCCAGTATGGGATTTCTCCTATCCCATCCCTGGCACTGTTGTTGTTGCTCAGAGCCTAGCTCCTGTGTAACCTAAACTCACTTAACCATAGTTTGTTTTAACATTGCCTGTATTTTGTTCTTTCACAAGTGACCTCTTGCTTAACTTGATACACTTATCTTTTATGTCTCCAAGCAGAACTTTCCTCTTCTGCCAGAAACAATTTGAGCAGCTTATTCCTCTTAATTGATCCTACACTACTTAAAAATAATTTACCAGTCCAGATAAAAACAGGTTAATTTGAAATGGTTTCAGGTTTCTATGTTTGCCTTTACTATAAAAACACAGTGAGCTGAAGTTCAAGAAACAATCATTAGTGTACATCAACACATTGCTACTCAGACTTGATTTCTTTTAATTATTGTCATATTTCAAACTTATGCCAGGCTTTTAAACAATGAAAAGACTTTGAAACAAAGAAACTTCTTGCTTTCCATAGGGCAGATTAGTGAGATAGAGCTAATATCAATAAATAACACAAAGCTACTGGGGCCACATTCTGTTTACAGACCACCTAAAGCTTGAAGCTTGAAGATATCAAAAAGGAGACATCACAGAATCACAGAATCACAGAACAGCAGGGGTTGGAAGGGACCTCAGGAGATCATCCAGTCCAACCCCCCTGCTAAAGCAGATTCACCTAGAGCAGGTTGCACAGGACATCATCCAGACAGGTTTTGAATATCTCCAGAGAGGAGGCTCCACAACCCCCCTGGGCAGCCTGTGCCAGTGCTTTGTCACCCTCAAAGTAAAGAAGTTCTTCCTCATATTCAACTGAAACCTCTTATGCTTCAGTTTGTGCCCATTGCCCCTTGTCCTGTCACTGGGCACCACTGAGAAGAGTCTGGCTGCGTCCTCGTGACATCCACCCTTAAGATATTTGTTAGACATTGTTTTACCTAACTGAGATACAGGTGAAGAATTTCAGTGCTTGAGCGTGTGTGGATTCATAATACATTCTGAGAGGCAGTGAGTATAATACTCTCAATGAGGGAATTATACTTCTCCATTTGCAAGCTTTTAATCTTTGCCATATATAATGATACTCTTTTTCATTTAATAATTAATCCAAATAAGGTACAAGTTACTAATGAAAATAAGATTGAAATATAGTTGTGCAGAAGACAAATGGGTATACAAATTGCATATACAGGCAATGGAGGATACTAACCATTTGTAATATGCCCGTGCCTTTCAGAAGAATTAAAGTCTTACTCCATGCGTCCTATTGAGGCAGCCAATGTGATGAGAACTGATTTGTGTAGCACTAAGAGAATTTCAGAAGGAGGTCTTCTGACATGATTTAATGTTCTGAGAAACAGATTCAGTCCCTAATCCTGAATTTGCCATTGACGTCTTCTGTTCATTCAGATCCAATACTGAACAGTTTTCGCTGACTTAAGTTATTTGAATTATGGATATTCAGGTACTAAGGGAAAATGCAATTTTACTTTTTAAGCAGAATCTCTCTTTAGCATCCAAAACAATGGAGTTCTGCCTCTGTGGGGTTCTTTTTTTTTTCTACCCTGATTTCTTTAATTTAGAGAGGATTCTACATTTCTGTCTAAAACTTTAGTCTTTGTGATTCCAGATTTCCTGGAAAGTGTCGGTGTATCTCATACAGGCCAGGAGACACCTGCAGGAGCTATGCTGGTGTTGTGCAAAGGATGGCTTGATTGCTGTTTCTTCTTCCAGCATCTCAGTATCTCAGTTTCTAAATTCCACTAAAAGGGCATCTGAAAAGCCTTTTTCAATTTTGCTGCTGCACATAACAAATTCTTCACTGCAATACCATATCTGCAGATGAAGGGAAGAGTATGAGTATCTGCATGATAGCGAGCGCTGTAGTTGGTGTTCACAAGCCAGCATGTTTTCAGTATCCAACAACTTTGTGAATTTCATTAGCAAATTAAATCCTATTGCATTAAATAATTAAGTGGATTAACTGATGGCCTCCCCAGTTGTTCAGCCACCTCCACGTGAATGTATTCTAATAAAGTCCTGGATCTGTTATGTCTCTGGGATGTGCAACTGATTCTTAGTTAATGCACTCTTGCCATAATTGCTTTTTAATACAGTGGATTAGAAGATTATCTTTAAATTAAACTATTTATAACAACAAAAAGAATCACATGAATTACATGTTAATCAGTAGATTCTAAGAGTTAAATGATTTTCTAATACTAGTTATTACAATTACTTGATGCCTTTAGGACCTCACATTTAATCAGTAGTTTGCCTGTGATTTATTCTGGTGCAAAATCAAAATAATCCACCAGTAGGGATAGAGAAACAGATAATATCAAATTATTTCTAGTTATGGTCATCTGTCTGCTGGAATTCTCATCCTTCTTATCCCAGACATATTTGTTCAGGAACAGCTGCAGTAAATACAGAAACTAGATTTTTCCTTAGGCTGGATCCCTTTTTGAAACTTCTATTTCTTTGCTAAATGATTACTAGCTGCAAAGCACCGAAGTCCTTATTTTGTTTGTTGTCTATGGGCAGGCCAGTGGTACGTCTTTCAGAGAAAGCATCGCTTGTGCAATGGAATTAGGGCAGTTCTTTCTTAGTGCACCAGGGCCAGGGGTATTAACTAGAAATATAACTGAGGGTTGGATGCCAAATCAAAATATCTTTCAGCAGAAGCTGAGACTTTGGTGCCCTAAGTCATTCTGAAAATACCCTGATAATTAGGATGGAAGGTAAAAGAGGTGGCATGGTTGCTGCCTATCGAGCTGTGTTCTCGATGTTGGGACAAAACAAGAATGAACAGTTGGATACAATATAAGAGGCATTTCTCCCCTCTCTCCTGCCTTCTTGATTTATTGCTGACACATTTCACATTTCTACCTGTTAAGCCATCTGCAAGTGTCTGCCCCGGTTCAGACTTCTGAATTTGCAGTAAGTCCTGTGAAAGGCTGTTTTCTCAACAGCCATTACCAAAAGCATGGAGAACATTAAAGAACAGGTGCCTTTGCTGAAGCAGAAGGAACTCTGCTGAACAGCTTCCTGATTGAGGAAATTTGACATCAGTGGCTTCAATTGATCTGATTCAAGCCTTCTGTGTTTTTGAAGAAAGCGTTGGTAAATTATTTGAGTCGTGGAACTTCTTGGCATAAAGACTCCTGGGTGAATCAGGCAAATGAGATGTTGAAAGCTAAACAGGTGGAAAGGAGGAAGTTTAAAAAAAAAAACACTTCAATGAATGAGATGATGTCTTTGGAGAAAGTTTGAATTGGTATAGTTGAGGAGTGGAGGTCATTGAGAGTGGTACAGTGAGAACAGTTAACAATGATGATCCCAGTAGTACTATTTTGCAATGGGGAAGGCAGAATGAGAGAGTGGTACATCTTAGGGAGGACGTTGTGAGAAAGAGCTCAAGGTGAAGAAGTGATGAAATTCTGTATAGCTGGGATGTTTTGATGGAAGGAATTGAAGCTAATGCTGAGGCTCTTGACCTGCTTATTGCTCATAAAGAATAAGGGAGTCTGGAGAAGGCTCCATTATAAGCTATCTGGGTTATGTTAAGATTGGGGCAGACCAGAAGCTTGGGTTGGATGGAGTTTTTGTGGTGAGTTTTCCTTAGAATATTTCATCTAATCTCTGCTTTAAACACACTCCTTGATTTTACAAGCAGAAATGAGAACAAGGAAACAAACCCTTTAAAATCAAGCTTATCAGGCCTTATTTCAGTGTTAGCAGTACTGGCATCTGCTACTGCATTTATATCTGAAGTTAAACTGTTGGCCCTTAGCCTGTGAGCAGCAGTTTATGACCATTCTGGATACAGTTCAGAGCTATGCTAAGTGGTTCCATTTGAAAGACATTTTTCAATTACAGAAAAACAATTTTGGGAAAAGGTTCTGTTCAAAAGCACTTGTTGAAATTCCATTTATGCAGCCTGGCATGGTTGCTTTGGTTATGTTGATAAAGCTCTTGTGAAACCAAACTAACTCCCTGGCAAACATATTAGTACTGCATAAGGAACATAGGAGCTGAATCTGAATCAGACCTTTGGAGTTATATATACATCTAGCTATCTATGGGACTCAGAGAGAGTTTGGATATGAAACTGGAGGCTGTTTTTTCCCTTCAGTAGTTGCTGCGATATAAACCTCAATCCTGAGCATCTCAAGTTTTTGAGAAGATCTAGAACCAGATTTGAACCCTGCTATAAAACAAATATAATTTAATGAAGCTACATGAATTTGCAGCTTTAACTCTAAGGTAGATCTGAAGGCTCAGTTACAGTGGGAAGAAAGAATAGACACAATAAAAGTGTTGTCTAATGGAAGTGTCAGATTAATTTAATCATAGAGGTTATTAAAGTTAATACAAATGTTAACTGCATTATGGAATCATCCTTGCACCTGGAGAATCCAGATGAAAGAGATCTGCATCCCTGGGAATGGAATCACGGGACTACAACAGAGTATTTAAAACAAAAGTTCTCCCAATGTGGAGGAAGACAACCTAACCCACAGTTTCCTTGTATAGAAAATAAGTTCCTGGAATTCTGCCTGAAGATCATTCTTTCTTGTTTACCAGAGAAGAATGTTTAGAGGCTTTGTATATAAAAGAAAAAAGACAGGGGCTGGTGGTTTCTTTGGCTAGGCATGGCTAACTCTGTCCCACCATATAGCCTAAGCTTTTCTTGGACCAGTACCTGGGTCTGTGTGATGTCCCAAAACATATGTCACTGAAAGAATAAGACTTGTGCTTTGACAGTGAAAATTGGGCATTGCAATAGCTCTGGTTCCACACAGGACTATGTCAGTACAATATTAATAAGTAACTTCCTAATTAAGAATAATAAAGAAGGCATTTAAAACAGCATTTAAAATTTGCATGGAGCAATAGAATTTATAAGTGATTTTCTATATGATCATTTTTTGTCCTATCAGAATAGTCATTTAGGTGATTTAGTAATCCACCAGGTTACAGAAGCCTAGCTGCATTAATATGCTGGCTAGAAAGCTAAATGAAGAAGATTTTTTTAGAAATCATCAAAAGAACATGTAACTCGCAGAGAAAAAAAGTGCAAACCAATGGTTCAAGTGGGAAATGTGTTAGGAAAAGAGTAGGTTTTGTATGGGGGCTGGGAGAGGGGAAAGGATGTTTTAGCCTGATGAATGAAATGATGGGTGGGTAACTGGAAATCATGGCTTGCAATGGGACCCATAGGAGACAAGATGAAGAATAGGGAGTGTGGAGCAAACAACTGGACTGATGTAGAAGATGAAGGAGGCCATGGAAGAACCAAGAAGGCTACACTGAGAACAACATCTGCAGGTAGATGTAGAGCTTCAGTACAAGAAGAAGGAAAATTATTGATGGAGAAGGAAAGGAGCTATTAAAGCACAGCATACATTTTCAAAGAAAGGGAGTACAGTGAGTTGCTCACCAGGACCTTTTTGGGGTAAACTGGAAGGAGACAGGAAGCTTGCAGGAAATTACATCATTAGGTATGAAAGATATACATTGGGACTTGCATTCTATTCTTCTAAGATCTCACAAGCTAGTATTACCTCCTATTGCTGCAGGTTTGCCAGAATATAAAAGTAGAAAAAGCAGTTACAAAAGATAATACAATGGTGGAGAAGACAGCAACCTTCCCTCTTTCGGAGACCATGACAGCCTAAATATTAGCTGGAGCCATCCAGCAAATGAAAGGTGGATGCCTCTATTTGACAGGGTTGCTTTGGAAACCTGGATTCAAATGAAAATCATATAAACTGCCTGTGCTTATGCAGTCCTAGGAAAGGGATGGATTGGACTACAAAGCCCTGCCTCCATCATTTTATTCTGTAACTGGCTCTCTGAGCACAGGAAAGAGCAACTAACATCTCTAAGCAATCAGTAGAATTGCAAATGGCAAGTTCAAGGAAAAGGAACACGGTTCAAGGCACATTTTATATCTTAACTTGATACACGAGAGACTACTCGGGTCTAGTAGGACACTTTCATTTTGGAAACTGTTACATGTCATGGACTTAAGCTTGAAAGAGCAGGCAGTTTGCAGGGTCTGAGACAAACTCATTCAGACTTGACCTATGCTGGCTTCTCAGGCAAGGGATGAATAATCCATAAAGAATTAAAAATAGTTTTTGGCTGTGAATAAAAGCAGTAATGTACCAGTCAGTCCAGGACAACGAGTGAAAAACAATTCATATATTTCAGACGCTTAAAGCATAGGAGATGCCACAAAACAGTCAAAAGTGTTAACCCCGCTTAAAACCTTGGCAGGGAGCTCTGTAAGGAGCTGCATTCAAAGTACCATAAATCTGCAAAAAGTCTAATGTATTCTACAATGAGCTTTTTTGGGTTTTAACTATCACTTACCTGTAGTATTACAAGATATTTTGTGTATACCCAAAACTATAAGAACTATATTAACTCAGGATTCCTTTTCAACACTCTCAAGCTACGTCCCATTACCTCACCATAGATTTTTATTGGATGCTATCCAGTGATTCAGTATTAGTGTCATAAATGCCGTTATGACATACAACATTTTTTACACTCGACAGCAGCATTCATTACTGTAAGCAATAGCAGCCAGACCGCATTTCCTTACAGTATTTAGCCATTACTTGACAAGAGGTGAGAGTAATTTGGCAGTCAGCGGGAGTGGAGCAGCCCAAGGAAGTGACACTGTGTGTTATCTCCCATGGTTCAGTTGGTGCCTTGTGTGTACATGTAAGCCAGGAGATGTTGACTTACAGCAGTAAACACTTCTTTTATTCCTTATGCTTTTTAAAATAATGCCTAGAGGCTTCACTGGGCAAGCTGTAAGAGTTCCTGCCCCAGTTGGTCTAAGGAGACAAGCTGAACAAAGTAGTGTTATTGTCTTCTATTGCAGATGGGGAGCCAAGGCACAGGGAGATTTAGTGACGTGTTCCATCAGGGAGCAAGGCAGTTATTGGAACTGATCTCCAAACTCGTCCTGCTTCTGCATCAGCCACACATCTGTTGATTCTCCACTCATGTTCTTGCAGGGTGTTCATGGATTCGTGCATATAAAAGTTAGTAGGCTCCTGCAGCAAATGTTCTTTGGCAATTAAAGTACTAAAGACCTAAATTTTTGTTCTCTTCTCTGTGAATAGAAACTCAATACAGTCACGTGAAGCTACAGAAACATCAGCTATGGTTTCTGGTGGCTTACCTGACTCATACCACCTGGAAATTATGTGCTTTGCTTATCACACTCTTTAGTTCTTGCAGTGGGGTTTCCTAAATCCATTGACGGTGTGGCGTCTGTGGAGCCATGCCACACAGTGTGATTAATATGACTGCTAGTAATAACAGACACTGCTTCATCTCAGGGCACGACCCTGATCTGGGGGCTATAAAATCATTTTACCAGCTTTTAATTTTTTTTTTGATGCAAAGTGGAATGCTAAAACAGGAAAAACTAAAAAAGGCCTATCCCAGGATAACTATTAGCTCAGGACCTCGTTCATTCAGAGTCACAGGGGGACAACAGCAGAGCAGGAGCAGGAATACAGATACCCTCCTACCTGTGAAGTGAGTGCCATCAATACTTAAAGGCTGTTGACTGTTCTGGTCTGATTTACTCTTGTTGTTCTCTCGGTTTCATTTCAATATTGAATCAAAGGAGTTTTTCATAACAGAAAACTTACTGCCCACAGAGCTCATCTGCTATGTTAGTACACCCAAAGACAAAACGGTCCAGGCACAGAGAGGTTTATTTTAAGCAGCTGAGTTTCACCCACGCCTGTCACTGAATAATCGTTACACCTACTATAGCTCCCCTCTCAAAAAACCCAAAAAAGTCACAGAAGAAAGTTTAACAAAAAGCTATATAAGCTTCGTAAAACGTAAAGGCTTCATTTTATAAATATAACTCCATGGGTAAGTGAGCCAGCTAACCTCTACGATAGATTTATGCCAGCAGCATTTTCTAGCATGGGACTCCAAGGGCATAAAAGTCAGGATTTCAGAGCAGTATAAGGCTAATGATTAAAGTATGTTTGATGGTAGTCACAGTAACAGCACCGAGCAGGGAAGCACCCGCCTTTCTCTTAGGTGTTCTGACAGCCTGATATTAAAGACCTGCAAGTGTCAGAAGATGTAGGAAATCAACTGGCCTCCTTGACAGATTTTACAGCATAGTGTTTGTGCTGTCAAGGCAGTGAATATGACAGCCCTGAGAAATGACAGTAATAGGAATGTTTAGGTAGGGGAACAAGCCTAATAGAGATGCCGCTGTTGACAATAACATGCTTATGTTAAAAGTAGACTCTTTGTTTGAGCTTTTACTAGGAGAAGATTTTATTAAGCCTGTTTTCCTACTTCTGTGTTTTTGTTTTGTTTTCAGAGTCTTCCTGTGTGACTGTCTGTTTTTACTACCATAGCAAAATACTATTTAGTTGTAATGTGGAAGAAAGATATAAGTCATGCTTGTAATGTTCTGTTTCACTTAAATTATCATGATAGTGTAGGCAACATCTGAAGGCTGCATTGATTAGGATTAAAAATCACTATTTTTTTTATCCTGAGAAGTTTATAAATAGACAAAAGAAACCAGCTTAAGAGTTGGGAGAGCTGAAGTTTGAGAAGATTAAGGATGGCATTGAACCCACGTATTTGGCTACCTAAAAATGAGGTAAATTGTTCAAGCTAGGGATGGGGCTACCTCTGGAGAGGGGGGACCTGCAGAGCACATTTTATTCCACTCATCTCTTTCCAGTCATGATAGAAAATGCCCAGAGAGCAACTACAGTCTGGGCCCAGAAGAGTCAGGAGGGTAACCTCAGGCTACGCTGGAGGCACACACAGCACAAACCAGGCTCAGCTTTCCCAGCCGCCTCATTTGCTTGACAAAAAACAGAATCCACATACATTAGATCATCCTCTGAGCTTGAAATAATAATGATAACAACAAACTAGCTTTAAGGACAGAACAGAAATGTTTCCTGATCTTACTTGCTTAGAAAAGACTGATGAGTGCAAGAAGCATTAGGAATCAATGGTGTTTACCCAGAGCTTCTGCTCTGATCTGGACTCATAAGGACACCGAACTTTTCTTTAAGGATCATGTTCTGAGAGAAAACATTTAGGCAGAACATTGTGAAGCAAAGCAAGATAAATACTATTTTTCCTCAAAAGTGCTTTTTCTCTGAAGTAGTAGTTTTCATGACTCCTGCTTGAACTCCAGAAGTAAACTGAAGTTCGGCTTCCAGGTCTGCACGGGCAAACCCTTTTGTCTGAGTCCACCTTCATCTCCAGCTTTGATCGCCTGCAGTGGTTATTAGCTGCGGTGTATGAGCTGGCTCTTAGAGTCAAGAGATTTGTATAAAAAAGGAAGTGCTAATTACAGTCCGTTTCAATAAGCTTAGAAATATAGCAGAGACAAGTCCATTATTTCAGAGTTATTAGGGTTACAAGATGTTGACGATGCACACAATCTGCTTTGTTACCAAATGCTACTTAAATTATGGATTGTTGCCACAGCATGAGAGTTGCACCAAATGATTAAGACTTGGGTTTAATAGGGGTCATTGCCTATGTCAGGCTGACTTTCAATGGCATTTAAGGGCCTGGAGATGCATACAGGTGCCTAGCAACATTTTCAGAAGCTCTGGTACACACAAGTCTGCCAGCAGTGCAAATTAGGGGACTTCTTTTTAAAATTTCTTTGAGGTGCTTGTTTGCAAGTTTTGAGTTAATCTCACCCCACCTCAGCTGTCTGAAAATGAGCTATGCAGGGTCCCTCTGTAGTCAGTGCACAGAGACGATCGCCTGCGATAGCTGTCTGAAAGAGGCAGGGTGAGTTCCTTTGAAAAAGAAGTTTTTCTCACTGGTAGCTGCAGAAGGAGCCCAGAAGAACTAACTACTCGTGGGATGGCAAGGTTAGATTAGATGAATCCCGCTCTGTGTCAAAAAATGATTACGCATCTGGTCATTCCTTTAGAGTTAATGGAAAGGATGATGCATATGCTGTCCAAGGGAAAAATAAATCATTCTTCACATCCTGGTCTCATCTTCTGTAACACAAGCATATCCATCTTATCGTTTCAGAAAGGAAGGAGGATCAAAGAGGCTTTAACTGAATGACTGCTGCAGGCATCTGAAAATAGAGAGTGGGGAAAAGAGAAAGAATAGAATATTAATAAAAAGGTTATCTTCTATTCTCTGAATGCTTTTAAAACGCTGTTTCCATTAGTCAGAGCTATGTTCCTGCATACCTGGAATTTTTCTTGTCTTTATACATTGCTCAACTTCACTGAATTCTTAAAAATGAGACATACTGATGCCTAAAATACATACAGCTGCAGCCAAGTAGGAAGTTCAGAGGAAAGCATATTTTTGCACCCAAATCTATATTCAGGGACCTCACTTGTAGCAGAAACAAGAATAAATTTCAATTTGTGGTGACAGCAGTTTTGCTGTGACTTAATTTTTCTAAGTTAACCCATCAATAAGTTTTATTTTTCTTAATGAAAATTCTTATTTAGCAGAAGTGCAACTTTTTTTCCTCTCAGACTCTTAAACCACCAAGAAACCAGCTAATGTATTATGGAGATAATATTACACGCAGCTATGCTGCTTCCAATATCTAAGTTTAACAGAAGAGAAAAGCTTGTTCTTCAGAGTAAGATTTTAGTGGGAACCTTAATCGTGCTCTGGAGCATTTGCCATCTCATAAAAAGTCCTTCAGAAAGTTTATTGTAAGCAGAGCTTCAGCTTGGCAACTCCTGCAGATAATTTTATGGTGATTTATTCCTTTTTGAAGATCACCAGATGATACTGATCTTTACTCTTTTCCTCCATTGCTTTCCCCTCATGCAGCATTTTAAAATTCGACATTTTTGTCATGTTGTTGCCCTGGGCAGCACAAGCACGACTACAGCAACAACATTACCGATGTCACCTTCTCTGAAGTTTCTCAGCCAACAAGTGTTGAGGAGGTGATTGCTCTGCAGAAGCTCCAGGCAGCTCCACATTGATGCAGCATTACTGAACACATTCCCCTTTAATGGCGATACAAAACCAAAATGCTGCCTTTTGGGATTTAAGATTTCGGATGAGCTCAGTGGGACCAAGATCCCACACTTGGTAGCAGTCCAAGGATTTTTTCCAGAATGCCATCTGCCTTGTTCCTCACCTTTTTTTTTTTTTTTTTCCTCTGGGTAGATTCACTTGGAGACATAGACCTACATGTGCCCACATACAGATATTCTAGGTAAGACTGAAAGCTAGACAAATGTATTCCTATCGTATGCACAAAAATACTCTTCTTTGGTAGAAATTTTCATGAAAAAAAATCCAGTCCTGGACAGAAGATGGAGATTGTTGTCCTTTTATTCTCAATATATTATTTTTTAATATATTCTGAATATATTCAAGCATGCCTCATTAACACATCCAGAAAGGTTTTGACATCTTTAAGCCTCTGCTCCAAAAGTTTCTGCTTCAGTACTTTACGGTTTGTTTTGAAACTATTTTGAAAATCCCAAAGGCTACCAAAAGGCCAACTAAAATCTAATACAAACAAGCTCAAGTCCAGCTGAAAGGTAGCTTTACACTAATGGTCTGGATCTAGAAATCCTTATAAAAAGGCTTTAAGTCCTTTTATATAAAGGATTTTCTTCTATCAGATAAGTGCTTTCTTTGCTCTGAGTAACTTTCTGGTGATTTTTTTGATTGAAAAAGGATTTGTCAAGTTCTGCAATCTGTTTAAGCTCTGGAAATGATGCCCCTTCATCTAGGTCACATTTTCCACACAGTAAGAACAGAAGTCCTCTTCTTCCCTTGGCCAAACATCACTTCACACCTTTACTCTTTTGGGGGAAATACATGAGGCCATATCCTGCCTCACACTCAGATCTCATCCAGGACAAATCTCTATACACAGATTTTTTAAAAGATAATAACTGTATTTCTATTAACACCCTATCTGCATAATTTGAGCTTTTCTGTGTTCCTGGGGACTCACCTTCCACTTTTCTAAGTGTCTATTGAGCAATTGGTGTAAGAAAATTCTCTGCATTTACTTTGCTGTTACTATCTTCTTCTAATACTTGAGTCTAGGAAACCTGTATTATATGCCCCTACTCAGTCTATAAAACTGCCTTGCTCTTTAAAAGGTCTGTTAGTGTACTGCTAAAAGCCAAATAAAAGTGAATTTGTTCATTATAAGACCTTGTGCTGTAACTCATTATTGCAATAATGAGTCTGTTTGTGATGCCCTGATCCTACCATAATTTAAGCACATGATTACACTGAATTGAATGACTTCACATGCATAAAGTGAGTCACGAGTTTAAGTGCATACTGAGATGAGCTAATTTTCCCTAATATACTTTGCCAAATCTCCATCTATTTAAATACTTCTGAGAAAGGAAAAAAAAAAACAACCACAACTCATTAGAGAATGACAAAGGATTTTATTTTGGTACCAATATATTAAAAACCTGTATCAGCAGATTGTTGGACCTCTCCTCTTGTTCCCAGCTTGTCTTTTGGTCTCCTTTACTGAGAATATTTAGTAAATTCCTGCAAGCAAATTACAACCTGCTCAAGATTATTATTCTATGCCCTCTTCCATGAAAGATCTAAACAAACACAGTGGGAAGGCAAAGGGAGGAGGGGGTTGCCATTATTTCCAAGACAAGAATATTTAGGAAGTTTTATTCACTTTTGAGAATGGAGGACTTATAACAATGTCAAAAAAGTGCATTCCTAAGCAAAACATAGTGTACATTTGGAATACAAGAAATAATTGCTATATTTGTTGAAAGCTGTTTACAGAACAAAAAAAAAAATGTACAACATCTATCGTATGGTGAAATCAGTTGCTTGGTAAATAACATTCTGCTTGGTGTGACAGTAATGAAGAATTTTATCTACAGCCACTGCAATCATAGTTTGCAGCATCTGTTAAGCATTTTCTTTACTCTTATTTAGGCAAGCACAGTAACATTTGCATGAAGATCCTTAGATCTGTAGTGTTTGGCAACATTTCCATCTGCCTTTCTAGCCCCCTCAGAATGATTCCTCAAAATTAAAGTTTTGACTAATTTCATACCAAGGCAAAACCGTGGGCCAGATCATGAGCTGGTGTAAAGCAACTTGGTGTTTTCCTCCCATTTCCCAGGTAAGGATCCAAGCCACATTTCTCTGCAGCACAGGTGATGGCAACTCAGAAGCTGGAGGTCATACGGCCACTATCATGCCATGCTGTGTCCAGGCTGAGAAGCAAGTTGTGTTGGCTGGGGGGCGGAGGGGGGTGCACCGAAACAGCTATACTGCACTAGATGTGCTCTGTGTATCTGAACGAGCTTTCTACAGGGAGCGCTACCTGGTACCTCTACATGGGGTAGTGCATAGACATGACTTCAAACCCAAGTCCTCTCCTGCTGCCAGGATGCCCATAAAACATTTAACTATGGCAAGGCAGTTTGATCATGGCTAATTAAGTTTATAATCATCTGTAGCCTTGTCCTCCCACATCTATTTGCTGTATTTCTTGTTGTGGATGGATGGTTGTTTTTCAATTATACTTAGACTGCAGATTATTCAAAGCAGGGACCAGGTATTTTTGCCTTTTACACATGGCCTGAGAGGTGCCCTGTTCCAAGGAGACCCTCTAGGTTGACTGATTGTCGTGATGATGCAAATGGTTGCTGCTCTAATAATGACAAAATATCTTAATTCAGAGAGAACGTAATCCACTAGGGCTGTGTGATTCATAATATTATCTTGAAGAGAGATTCCTTTAAAAAGGGGAACAGGAAAGAAAACGTTTGGTGCAATGTGTTATGTAAGGAATTAGTAGCCTTTGGTAAGCAAGGCTTCAAAAAAAACCCCTTCTCTTAAAATATATTTCATTGATTAGCAATCATGTGCCCAAAATAAACTAAATTACATTTTGCCTATTCTTGAATAGGGTTCAAAAGTTCTGAGTAATGGCATTGGTTGAACCATTAATGTAAGTCCTTAAAATATAAGTAGTTTCTTGATACCTTCCACTTTGGGGCATCTTTCCTTAAAAAACCCCACACAACAAAACCAGATGCTACTCTACGTGCATAGGAGAAATCAATGGATGGGATCAATATTCCCTCCACAGGTAATAAATGCTGAGAAGCATTTCTGTCTATCTAAATTGATCCTAGAGAATTCTTTAAATTGGTTCTGATGTGTATAAAAATCATTTACCTATTGATCAAAGCTTTTCTTTCTTTCTCTCTTTGATATGTTATTTCATCTCTGCCATTGGTAATGGGCTCAGGCTTCTCTATGCAGTTATGATAAACAGGATTTCTTAAATTCATGCAAGATTGCCATTTTAATAAAACAAGAAGTAACTGGGTTTGTGTCTTTGAAGATGAATGCTTTGCTTATGGTTAGGAAGTGCACGTATTTTCAAACTGGGAAAGTTACTATATCTGAATTACATACAAGAAAGTCTAAAATAACTGCCGTACTTTTGTTAGAAGCAATTGTCCAAGTCCAGCACCTCAACTAGTCTGTTTGCTCTGAGAGCAGGAGCTGCTGGAACAGACAGGAGAGTTTCCAATATTTCACTGTTCTTGTTCTGCTCTGGATCTGAGCAAAAGAGTTAATGTTAGCTTCTGAGTCTATGGGGAAAAAAAAAATTCCGAGGTAACAAACAGTGCTAGTTATCAGTGTGAATGTCAGCCTCATATGCTACGGTAAGATGTGGAGTTTGTGACTTTTGTACAATACTATTTTATTAACATTTAAGCTGCTAGACTACTCTAGATGAAATCTTAAGGCTTTGGCCAACATTGTTGATTGACTGTGAGCCTAACACCAGTAAGCTGGTCTGCTTTTTAGGCTTTCCCAATCCAAAGATGTCACTGTTTCCAGCTGTTTGGACGCACAAACAAATAAAGCAGTACTTAATGTGATCTTGGCAAGGTTTCACTCAAAATTCATTTTACAAAGAAGACGGTAATCACAGCTGTGATTTCTGTTAGGCTCTCACGGAATATAAATTGTCAAACTGTCTTTGTTTTGTTCCCTCTACCCCAAGTAGCTTTGTTCCATCAACCCAGCAAATTAATCTTGTCTAGTTTTGTCTTCTGAAGAAATGCAGTAACAAATTAGATTGCTTCAACATACCAGCACTATTTTAAATTTACCCACCAGTTCAAATAAGGAGATGTATTTCATATTGTATTCACATGAGTGGCTTTGGGTTTGTTAGTATTTACATAAGTATGCAAAGTTCCTTGCAGATGAGAAAGAGCTTGTTGCTTACTTATATGTAACCTAACTGAGCTTCACTGAATGCAATAACTTTGATTTTAAGCTCACGTGTTAGGCCAGTGTGGAGACTCCAGTAAAATGACTTCTTTTTTTTTTCCAGATTCTTGCCTTTCACACTTCATGGCTATGGCCTTTCTTAGGGCCGTAACTTTACATACATTTGGAAAATTTAAAGGCCCAGATTTCCATACAAGATAACTCATTTTAATTACCCCATTCTCCAAAGTGGGGTACATGTCTTAAAAGTAATCGCATCTTTTGAGGTACTAATTGATTTTAGGGTTCAGTTCTGGTCTCAAAACAATGTAGGGATATGGTTTTAGTATCGGGAATAGTTTTTCTAGAGGGACATGAGTGATTTTTATTGTTTTGTTAAGTACAAATGTGTTTCCAGCCCAAACAACAGCACTGCACTTGTAATTAATCAATGCCTAAAACCAAGAGCACTGCCAGTCTGGAAATGGCAGCCTGGCAAGGTAGTGCGCATGAGATTAGGAACAGAGTTTTTTCTCTGTAGTACACTGGGACTGGAAACCTACAGTGGTAGCTTACTCAAATGCTGGGGAATAAAAGGGAGCTGAAGTGCACTGATCGCTCAGAGGAAATTCAGTTTTGCCCAAGTAGAAAGGTGACTGTTCAGAAATACCACGTCCCATGCTGTGCTGCTGACAGCTTCTCCGGCTGCCTCGCAGCTCCCAGGTTAGCTGGAATTCAGACCAGCATTTTGATGGAAACCCCGTTTCATCCATGCTGCCTGGGTGGTAGTTTGGGGTCTGGCTCAGCTCTGGATTTCTCTGTGGGTCTCCAGGGAGGGAAACAGCAGTGATAACCATGGGCTGTGTGAAGCTTGAGGTTTGCATATGGAGAAAGCACGATCAGGCAAGTACATTTCAGTGTGCAAATAGTATTTTCTGGGGTGAGTTGTCATCCCTCTTAATGATTCCTTGCACAGACATTGTTTATACCTTTCATAGCCTTTGCTGCCTTCCTCTCTCTACCTTTTCTAACTCACTGCATCCTTTTTGAAGCAAGTGACCAGATGGTCAGAGCTTATGTTATTCTAAGGACATAACAGGGGTACATCAATAAAATTAGTACCTATGTTCTAGCAATGGGCAACAGCAAATCAGCTGTAATTAGTACAAAGGCTACTACTGTAGGGTCTCTTTTTCATGGCAATGTGCTTTGTCATCACTCCTGTCTGCCTGTTTGAGGAAGAAGGATGAGCTCAGGACTGGTGTGGGGCCAGCCAGAGCAAAGCTTCATTTTAGCTCCCTGCGTTGCCCCTCCGGAAGGTGCACCAGCAGATCCAGAGCGGGTTCTTTGGAGCTGGAGATCTAGAGGCTCTGAGATTTAGAGGTTGGAGTCTTCAAGGCCTTGCACCTTCTAAGCAGAAACTGTTCATTTCAATGCAAATCAGCGTAACCGCCGTGTTCAGTGAGTTTGCACAGACCAGCCCCACCTAACAGTTTGGTCAAAGGTATGAAGAAAAATTTATCTCCAGGCTTTTATCTTCCCTCGAGTGTTGTATCAAAGTGCCTTTGTGAATGTACAAGTAAGTAACCTTCATAAAAGCAGAGCTTTGCATGACAATTATGTAATAGTTTTTGTTTGCTTTCCTAATTGGAGAACATTTTGAAAGAGCAATAAACCACAATTTGTTCCCTCTTTCCAAAACGAAACATCTCCTTTTGGAAGGAAGGAGGGAGTAAATTTACATTATAATGAGCAAATTGTTATGAGCGCGTAGATCAGTGTTGACATAAAGGGTGACGGAAATGAGATGTTCTCATCTGATGCCTTCCCCTCCCCTTTCGTTCCCCCTCCCACGGTTTGCCTGTGCATCCTGCTGCCTCCGAGCGAGGAAGTGGCTGTACTCACAGTCAACGATAGTAACACATGATAACGCAGCTAAAAAAAATTCGTGGGAAATGAATCCTTCTTCACCGGGGCTGCCTCATACACCTAAGCCCTTGCCCCAGCGAGTACTAGCGATGAAGGCACGTGCAGTTTACTACTGCACCTCCTAGCTAGTTGGTTTTTATTCTCCCTCTCTATTTTCCTATTGGTTTTGTCATTTCCTGATGCTGTCGGAATGTTGGCATGGACTGATGGGATGAGAGAGCTGTTGTTTTGCTTCAGGCGTATGACTTACCTAGCAAAGAGTTTAGAAAAATGCAGCGTTGGGATCCACTCCTGCCCTGCTGCCAAACTGGGGTGTGTGTGTGTGAATTAGGCATTGGAGCCGTTGTCTCAGTTGCCAGTCTGTCCTGCCCTTACTTTCTGGAAGTGAACTGCAGTTGTCCAAATCTTTTCTCCTTCCCATCCCTCTCTCTTTGTAACAAGGGGGTTTGTTACTGGTTTGGAGAAGCTGAAAGTGACATTAACCCCCTGCCCAGCTGTTGCGGTGTCAGGGCTCCAGGCAAAATGGCATTTGTTTGGCTCCTGGAGAAGTCACCCCGGCGCATGCCTGGCGAGTCTGGCTGCAAGTGAAATCCATATGCAATGCTTCTGTCAGCAAAGACTTGCTGGAAGGGAGTTTATAATAAATATTCACATCTGCTGCTTTGGACACTCTAATCCATCCTACAGATCTTTGCTGTGTCAGGCTTTGTTCTAGATGAAGAAGCCGGCTAGTTATAAAGGTTTGCAAATAGAGCATATTTATCATGGTTAGCTCTACTTTCTAGTTCCCTTTCTTGCACAAATACCCATGACCACGCTAAGCATAACTTGTGATTAAATATTCTTGGTGCATTTGTAGGGTGTTTTAGCCTATGTGTTTCCTGTGATAAATGGAGAAAATGGCAGTTGTTTACTTCCCGGGCTGTCAAATGAAGCCATCGGATCTCGATGAGCAGAGCGAAGAACATCATTGTTATGAATCAGTTTGAATGTAGGGACAATATATTCCCGGGATAAATTATACATCGCATAGGCACACCCAAGGCCCTGTGGCTTGCGTATTATTAACGTTAGGACAGATTCCTCCATACTAACTTCTGCTGGGCAATACTTGCTGAATAACCTGCATGCCTAAAAATAGCAACGTTATCGCCTGTTTTTCATAATCTTCCCAAAAATTATGACCTTGGTGACAGATTGACTTTGTCGGTGTCAGTATTAATTATTCCTCCACTGGTGATGCCTTTGCTTTCAGAGGGAAGAATCCTGATACACAAAAGGAGCTGTAATAATTTGGAGGGTATATTGAACTTGCTCATAATAGAACAAGGTGTTTGACCAAGATCATGACTGGCAGTACAATGATCCCGTTGTTGGGAGGGCCGCGTCAGCTTTGGAATGAACGTATCGATCCTCTATTTTTTTCTTTTTATGTGAAACTCGTGATTATTATAGTAATTTCTAAAAGGGGAGAGTCTTTATCTGGTGGCTGGATAAGTAAAAGGTGCTTCAAAGGTATTGCTTACCAGCTGTTACCTCTGCTTTTATTTAAGCAGGAAGGTAATAAACTTATAAACACATTCTGCCTCCTTGAGAGTGATGAAAACTGAGTCTGTTTGGTTCATAAATAAGCAGATGGAAACTGGGAACTCCTTAGAACCTTTTTTAGGTTTTCTTTTATTTTCTTCTACTGTTTGTTAGGCCCAGTTCTGTACTAACAATTCCACTATGGTTGTTTTTTCCATAAGGATATAAGGGAGCAAGGCACTCAGTTCAGTTATGATGCCTGACCTCCCTGAATTTCAGTTGAAAACCTGCATTGTCGTTTCTTGCAGTGCTGTACAAGAAAAGCAGCGTTACGGGTATGGTCTGATGCTGATACCTCTGCGTATCAGAAGAGCATCTACGTCTCCAGTGCTCTGCCTGCGTGTCAGAATCTGGCCCTGAACAACTGCATCCAAATAAGAAGTAAAATAGCTGTGCTCCTGAGTGCCCGGGCCTCCAGATTCACTCAATCACTCCGAAATCCAATCTCATTATTATTGATCTGCCCAACTTTCTGATGATTTATTTACCTTAGAAAACAGCAGTATGCAAAATGTGGGTGGCTATAAAGGAACGATCTCAAAACTTCCCGTGCCGCTCGCTCTCTCGCGCTTTGCCTTTGCAAGCCTCGATAACTTTCCTTTGAATTTCAGGTCGTATCGTGGCTCTGGCGAGCAGCGATGGATCCGTTCAGGTTCTGGAAGCGGAGCCTGGGCAGCTCTCCAGCCTGCGGGGCCACGGCGGCCAAGCGCAGCGCCTTACCTTTGGTCACAGGGCCGAGCAGCTGCTTTCCGGGGGTGCCGACGGCGCGGGTTGTCTCTGGACCCGAGGACCAGCACGCAGCTTAACGTAACCTTAATCTCAAGGCGTTACAGAAAAAAAACGGTTTGACAACACAGCAACGAGGGCTTAGTGAAGCGTTTTCATAGTTAACGTTTGCAGTGGGAATAGTCGCCCGAAAGGAGTATCATTCTGCATTTGATCCAAATAAAATCCCCAATTCCTCCCTCTTTCTGTGTACACTCTGTTTTCCCCGACCGTCAGGAACCTCTCTTTTGGTGGTTTCTGGAGAAATAGCTTTACAATGACGCCTAATGACAGAGCAGACGAATTGCAAGGAGATTGATTTTTAATGTAACACAACCCGAGACGCGAGCGCTGGGCGCCCCTTCCCCACCGCCAGCCTGCGGGAAGATGAGAAGTTTTACTCATGCAGCAAGGGGGGATTTTTTTCCTGCAGCGAACCCCCCGGGCGCCGCCAGGGCAGCCGGAA
>NW_009258281.1:392577-401154 GCF_000687185.1 Egretta garzetta | reverse complement strand
TCCGCCCTCCCGCTCCCACCTGCCGGCAGCCCAGCCAGCCCCCGCTCCCCCCTTTCCCCCGCCGAGGCAGATCCTGAGCCGCAGGAGACCCGCTGGGCA
Source organism: Egretta garzetta (assembly GCF_000687185.1). NCBI lineage: Eukaryota > Metazoa > Chordata > Aves > Pelecaniformes > Ardeidae > Egretta > Egretta garzetta. The sequence goes on along the minus strand of NW_009258281.1, from coordinate 401,055 downwards.
CGGGGAGGGGATGCTGCGGGCGGGATTTTGTTTTTTTTCCCCTTTCTTCTCTCCCCCCGCCCCGAGACCTGAGGAAATCCAGCCCAAGTTCGCCGCGATGACTGCGCTGCTGGCACCGGGGTTTCTCCGCGGCATCCCTGCCTCCGGACCGCCTCGCCGCTGCTGGCTTTGAGTCCCCGGCGCTGGGTGAACGCGCAATTCTCATGGTGTGGCTGCTGGGCTGCCGCTTTCCCGTGTTTTGCGATGGGAGGGTGGAGGAAAAGGGATCGTCCGTGAGTCAACACTGAAAATGTGATTAGGAGGAACTGCTTTCGCTGCTCTGTTCCTAACCTTTTAGTCCATGTTGGCCTGTGACCCCTTTCGGCTTTCAGATCCAGCCTGATTAGGTAAGTGTAAATTGTTCACTTGGGGTGAGGGAAGGCGGATGGCAATGTTTTACCCGGAGAATCACCTGCGATCCTGGCCTCTCTCACGATGAGAAATGATGAGAAAGTTCAGCTGTAAACTCATTCCGAGCCCAGCAGCATTTGTTTACTTGTTGAAATCTGACCGTGCAAGACGTCTGCAGTCTGCCTGATTTCCAGGATCGCCGCTGAGCCGGGTGCCCGGGAGTTGCTGTGGGACACCTCGGATGGCTACAGACGGTAGCAAAATGTAGTGGTCGTATTTATGATATTTGGAGAACTTTTTTTTTTTTTTTTGGAGGGCTTTCTTCTCAAACTTTGACACATTCTCTTGATTGTTCCACATTTCCTCGGACGTGAATGACTTCATTTGCTTCTGCTGTTTGTTTGTTTATTTTCTTCCTTTAAATGCCCACCGATCTGCAATATTGCAACCTACCTGTAGCATTTAGGGGGGGGCACGATTCTCTGCTCTGTGGCTGCGTAAAGCAGCCCTATCTGCATGAATCACCCGGTTCCCAAACAGCATGTTACAATAGGTGTTGCTGATAGTAGTAACACGGTGCATGGTCCTTGTGATGGGAACGTAGCTAGTAGTTCAATTAAGAAGATACCTTTTGAATTTGATAAAGCTTGTGTAATATCCGGTGTCTCCCTCTGTTGTGGCTTTGGAAAAACTGCTTTGTCAACAGGATCCCTTTAGCTGCTTCTCTAGGATTAAAGCTTTCTCCTCCTTCTGCTGCTTTTTTTTGCTTCAACTAAGGGAGAATTAATTGCTGAACATCTGCAGTCCACCAAAAATCGCAATACATTAAAAAAATACCTTCTGTAGGGGTGTGAGGGGGGGTAATGTGTTTGCCTGTGCGTGTAGGTTAATGCATGTTTGTACACACAGTGTGTATCTGTGTGCACACTGTGGGAACGGAGGACAAGGAGGAATGACACACACACACACACACACACACACAGAGCCCAACAGTCCATTTTTTTGTGTGTGCCAGCAGCTACCTCCATCATTCTCCATCCATGCGATGCTAATATTTCATCTCATTTAAAAGTTTCCTGTTAACACTTTGCCCAGTTCTCTTCAGAGAGGTCAGAAACCATTTTGCTGCTGCCAGTGGCACCCCCGGGACATGGACACGCACACGGAGCCTTCGCCTGTTACTGGCTTCCACTGGGAGCAGCGCAAAGCTCCTCTCCCTCTCTGGGTCAGTCCTCGGCTCAGCTGCTTAAGCAGAGTTCTCCAAAGGTTGGGCCATGCTGCATCGCTCCCAAAGTTTTAGAAAGGCTCCAGCTTAATCAGACAAGCCCATTTCAGCGGCTCTGTGCATTACACAGGCATTTAACATCCTGCTGTCTGTGTTTCTCTCTGGGAATTACTGAAATGCTGAATAATGGAGAAGATGAATTACATCTTTGCTTCTGTCAGGATTATACGGACCTGCCGCCAGCTGGGCTGTGTTGGTAGCCCAGGTAGTCCCTCTTCCTCATCAGAAATGCCATGTAAAAAATTCTGTACCACTCCACCTCTCGCAGACCAAGTATAACCCAGCACCACCTTTCTTACTGGATGCAGATCTACCTACAGATTATCCTCGTCTTGTTTTTCAACTCAGGTTTCCCACCTCAGTTTAATGAAGTGGGCTGTGCACCGTAGCTGGTGTGGGGGGACAGTGGCTACAGGAAGAGGTTAAGGCCATGCTTAAACTTGGGTTCAGGTCCTCTGAGCTGCCCATCACCACGTGATTTCAGGCAGCTAGTTTAACTTCTGGTGCATCGGAAAACTCAACTGCATGAATAAGTAAAGTAAAAATTAGGTGATTCTGTGAGCCACTGTTTCTCTAGAGGTATTTTGTGGGCATACGCTTACAGGCACATGTCTAATTTATGTATTTCCTGTGCTTTATTCTCTTTAACAATAATTGAGAAGAGGCTTAATTGAAATGAAACGGTGATAGTTATCTGTGCGGTTCGAAAGCACTGATTTATTCTTGGGTGCTGGCTGAAAGTGTAGCCTTTATAAGTCAATATTCCTTAGAATTTTGGGTTTGTTCTCACTTAAAAATACTTGTTTTCAGACAACACTGGTCTCCCTATGGAAGCAGCTGTTTCTATCTGGCATTGAGACCCCATGGAGAAGCTGAGGAGGGGGATGGCTCTTCGTATCCATGAAGCCTGCATACTTCTGTTTGTAATCCCTGCTTTGGTTGCTCCAGCTGCCATCAATCATGAAGACTACCCTGCCGATGAAGGGGACCAGACCTCCAGTAATGACAATCTGATCTTTGATGACTACCGAGGGAAGGGCTGTGTGGATGACAGTGGCTTTGTGTACAAATTGGGAGAACGTTTTTTCCCGGGACATTCCAACTGTCCTTGTGTCTGTACTGAGGATGGACCTGTTTGCGATCAACCAGAATGCCCTAAAATCCACCCAAAGTGTACAAAAGTGGAACACAATGGATGCTGTCCAGAATGCAAAGAAGTGAAAAACTTTTGTGAATACCATGGGAAAAGTTACAAAATCTTGGAGGAATTTAAGGTATGAAACCCTTTCTTCAGTATTTCATGTTAGTGTGCTATAGGTATTTTATTTCTATTGGGGACTCTGAAAGGCACTTGGTATTTTCTCACTGCTGTTAATTGGTGCTAGAGCTTAAGAACCCTTTTAGCTTCAGTACAGGTCTGGCTAACATGAAAGCTGCCACCTCCTCCCTCACGTGCACCAGGTGAAGGCCCGTGGTCAGACAAATGGCCCTGTGTGAAATGCCAGCCCTCTGAATCTGGACACACTCCTTCTTTGCTCATAGCGCGAATCATGTTGGACTACCAATGGTGTCAGTAAAAATGGTGGTGAAACAATACTGAGTGCTTTTTAAGAAGCCCTTTTCCAATCTGGATAGCAAAAATTGGTGGCATGGTACTGAGAGTTGTTGCTCACAACTGACAACTGTATGAGAATGCAAATAAGTAGATTGCACACTATATTTAATATCTTCATTTCAACTCTGAGAAGGCTGTCTAGAATGGCAGAAGATTAATTTCTAGGCAGGTGGCCATCTCAAGTAATGAGAAGTATGGGGTTTAATTATAATGGTTGAGTTCCTATAAGGAATGTTGTAAAGAAATCCTTCTGGAATATATCTTAAAAATAAGACCAGATTTTCAAAAACCATTACCCTTTACACAACCTGCATCTTTCATTCTAATGAGTTTGATTGCATGTTTTCAATTCTGCTAAGGAAAATAGCATTTCACAATGAAGAACAGGGTCTGCAAAGGCAATCGGTGTGCTCGAGTTTGTTCTCCCAGGTCATATGGCTTTAAGATTCATACCTCCGTAATTAATGACAGCATATAACTCTTTGTGGCTGTATGCCCAATCTCATTATGCACTTGCCAATTTATTTTCTTTTCTGACAATGAAAATACTTCTATATAGGTCTGTGTACTTCACAAGTTCTCGGTAACATAGATCACAATTTCCTTCTTCCAAGATACTGTCCTTTTCAGTGAAGGTAGTATGTAACTCCTTTCTTCTGTCATGTATGGTACACGTTCATCTTTTTCTGTCCATCTGTAACTGCAATCACTCAGTATGGGCAAGTTGGTTTAACGTCATGGTCACAAGGCAAAACAAATATATGAGGAACGTCTCCTTGAGGGCCATCCTGATCAACCTGTTCCCTGCTTTGCTGAGGAATGTGAAGATGCTGATTTTGTGAAATGCTTAAGTAACAGTTTCTTCTTGCCATAGGAAGGCCTAACCCAACTTCAGCCCACAGTCATGCTTCAGTGGTCCCATGCTGACCGCTGTGTTGTCCAGGTCAAAGTGTCCCACACAGGTGTAATTTTGCCGCATGGCCAGGTTCTTACATAAAAGTTAACAAGGACTCTTTTTTGGAGAGATTTCAGTGGGAGAATAATGAGATGGATCTTCTCATTAAAGTGTCTTTTGCATGTGAATCAAATACAAAAGTACCAATCACTTTTCTTGAAAGAAATAATTGCACCCTGATAATGGATTAAAGGACAGAGAAATGGAATTTAGGGGAGAAAGGCTACTAGAGGGAGTAAGAGCAATCTGGCTCATTGTTTGCTGTGTCCAAAAACTGTGGGGTATTGAGTGGAAAGCAAAGTTCCAGTACCCTCTGGGAAACAGAGTAGATGGTGGCATGCCACGCTTGTGCATGGTAACCTTAAGTGCAGGACTAATGTGAGAACCTTCAGAGTTCATTCAGTCGAGCTTTCGACCTGGATCTCTGTTTTGCTGAGAGCTCGGTACCTTGTGGAATAAGGCAGAAATGGATTTTTTTGAAATCTGTGTGTTTACCTAGAATAGTGAAACACTAGTGGATTTGGGCAATAGAAGATTACTGTGCACTTCTAGGGGTGTTTTGGGGAAAAACAAGGAGCACCCATGAACTAGGAGTTTATAAATGCTGTAGGAAAGACAGAACTTCAGAATGCAGGAAACTGCTGCTATGAAGTGAAATCTTGACTTCGCTGAAGCATTCGAGCATTTTACTGTTTGCTTCAGCTGAACACAGATTTTATCTGCTGTCTCCACAGAAGAAATTCTGAGCAGTCCATAGGTTTTGTAGGCTCTGAGCTCCCCTCTTCCCTCGTCCTGTTGAACTTAAAAGGTCTGAAAATTTTCTCAAGTCCATTCCACACATGCTGAAGCCTGTCTTTGCCAAAGAGGAGAGGCTTTCTCCAGTGGCTCTGACTCAAAATCAGACTGCTTTCAATGGGAACAGAGGCACTGGTTTATGTGGGCTCGTAACCCTTTTACCCGTTTGATTTACTTCTGCTAATAGGTAGGTTCCAAATCATCCTCCATAGAAGTGCTGGTCACTGCTTGGCTACAGCCGAAATTAGCCTCCATTTAAAGATCTTTTTCAAGTGTGTGTCTGTGAGTGTGCACACAAACATTCATACTCGCCCTAGTAGCAGTACCAGGGCTGACTCATCTTGTAGAAACTTCAACTGCCTGATCTTTCTCAAATTAGGATTTTTTTTTTTTCTCTAGGATATCAAAATCTGTGAAAAGTTTCCATTTGGGAGAATTTCCCTGTCTTGTTTCTAGGTTTCTCTTTAGGTTTAGGGTGAGAAATCCAAATGTGATTTATTCTTTTTATTTTTTTTCCTTACCGCTGGCAGTAACTGTGACTATCTCAGGATAAAGGGGTAGTTATAAAGACCCATTTCTTGAATATTTAGCTTTCTTCTAGAGAACTCATCTTGTCCCTCTGACATTTTTTTTTTACTCATAACAATCATAAGCACAAAATATAAACATGACAACAAGCCATCTAGCATAGGCAGCTGTCCAAATGTTTATGCTTATGCCCCTAAGTCGTTAACATGTACAAATGAAATGCTGAACTGAAGTTCAATTGGAGATCTAAACTCATTAGTAGTTTTTCTTGTATCCCTTTTGTAAAACGTTGCGTCCCTGACAGATGGTTTAGTAACCCCACGTAGCATGTTCATAGCTCTGTTATGGGTCCTGGGAGATCTTTGTGGGTTTCGAGCCCCAGCTGCCCATATGGAGCCTGCCTCATCCCCATGGTTTACCTGGGACTCATCCCCAGCTTCGGCAGAGGCTTCCACCTGGAACCTCTCGCAGAAAAGCTCAGCGTGGTCTCCCTAATGAGACTCAAGATCTGCCTCAAACACGTTTAATACGTAGGTTGCTGCCTGGTGTTCAGGATTTTGACTCCTATGGAGCAGGATGCAGGAGAAAGGGGAGGTCTGGTGGCTTTTACTGGGATCCCTCTATCTCTTTCCCAACCTCATTTTCTGCTTCTCTCCTTGTCAAGCAGTGAATCTGGTCTCTGGGGTCTCCTCCAGTCCCTCTTGGAGGCAAACGCGGGGTGATGGGCAGCTGCGGTGGCTGCAGGGAAGGTGTGAAGGATGCTGCAAGTCTCAGGCAGCCTCTGTTTTCTCCAGACAGATCTGGTGGGGACCCTTGGGGTCACTTAGCAGCTTGCTTTTTCTCCCACATATCAGCGGTGCTTTGATTTCAGTCCTGGAGGTTACGGTCTAAGTCCCGGGTGCTCTGTGCTCGCCTGTACTAGCAAAGATCTTTCAGGGAGGTTGTTAACCCTCCCTTTTCTTCCCAGACAGAGAAAACAAGCAAATAACAGCTCAGAGAGCGCTCTCGGTTATTCTAAGTACACATAGTTGTGTTTTAAATGAATGTTCCCAGACAGCAGCTTATGTAAACTTGAGGAGACAGTGTACCGCCAGTGTGATGGATGTTCATTGGCAGCTTATGGAGAAATTGTGCAAATGTCAGTGAGACAACAGTTTTCCTAAGTGCTGATTAGTTTTTACTCTCCTGCATAACTTGCTGACAGAGAAGCACGTGCCTACCCTCATTTGAGCAATGCAATTTACGGCGTTGTTTAAGGTACATCTGTAGCCACAGTGAGGAGCCTTTTGGAAACCATTAGGTTGTCAGTTTGAAAAGTCCATAATCACTTGTGAACTTCCCAGACCTCTCATCACTCAGTATAGGCATATCCACAGTAACCTTCTATTGTCCTATATGGATATGTAGCAAAATACCATTGCTGGGAAATGGATGGTCCGTTCATGAGAGACTGTCAAGCTGACACCTTGAAGGATTCTCTTCATTCTAGACCCTACAGGCAGGAACTGCCCTCTGTCCCTCTGCAGGAGAATGGGTCCCAGGGACGTGGTTTTCGGTGGCATGGTGCCATCTTTCTCAAAGTCAGTGGCAAAAATTTTCTACCCACAGGCATTAAGATATCTCCATTTGCCTGGCGGGACACTGGGCGAGTTACCCTTTGGGTAGGAATACCAAGGAGAGGTTTTGGCATCATAGCTTGGCCTTCCTGGTGATATTCCTGTCAGAAGAGCAGCTTCAACCTGCAGTTGTGAACTTGAGCTTGGAAACAGCTTTGAACATCAAGGGCGTTTCTTGGGTGCTTTTCAGTGGCCACCCTGCTTTCTGTCGAGCACAGAGCTGCAGTTTCTTCCAGCCATTGGCTCTGCCAGTACTTAACCTCTGCTGCTGCCTTTCATCTGCCTGCCCTTTCCAGTGACTTCACCTCCTTGTTCTCTCCCTTCCACCTTCACTGCTCCCCTCCCAAACCCATCTTTCCTCAAAAAGTCCCTGGGTGGTGCCCATTTGGTTTGTCCCTTGCAGCAAGCACAAGTGTGGAGGGATGGGAGAAGGAAAAAAAAACCAGGAAAGGAGAAATTTTAGTTTCATTATTGGGCAAAATCTCCACTGACTTGAAAGGAGCCAGGATTTCACTGCTGGAGATCTACTTTATTTTTCTTTCCAATGTTTCCTGCCGCTATATCTTAAGTTCATTGCTTTGTTTTGTCCACAAATCATCTGTAATCCCTCAGCTAGGGCTTCTGTATCTCGCTGACTTTATGTCTTCTTGAGCAGCACTTTGCACAGTAGGGATCACAGCTCAAACAGGGATCTTCGGGGTATAATCAGAATCCAAAATAAATGAGGGACTATATAAGCGTAGCATTATCATATACTACTTCTCAGCTCATTATGGAAACCTTTACTTTGGAATAGTGGCACCTCCTTCTCCTTTGTTAATGCTCTTTAAAAATGTTTTATTAATGCAATTATCTCAATATAACTTAACAAAATAAGACCTCTCATCAAAAGGCATTAGCACATGCAAGAGTGTATTCAGCTGCTATCCCAGCATCTCTCAGGCCCTGAAACGTAGCGTGTCCGTTCTGTCGCTGGAGGAGACAACGAAACCAAAAAGTGATTCCCCACCCCCAGAACCATGCCAGGAATAGAAATTAAGTACTGCAAACTACAGCCTGGCTCTGACCACCAGTTACCCAGCCTGGGAGCGCAACCTTATCAAATATGAATGAAACACTTGGGACGTGCCTGGAGCATTGCTGACGGGATGATGCTGTTAGGTGAAAAACAAGGAGTTTGCTGCAGCCCTGGGCTGAAGGGGAAGGTGAGCGGGAGAAGGGTGCAGCCCGCAGTGCCCAGGGCAGCGCAGGGGGCTGCTCTGAGAGCCCCTCCACCCTGCCCCGTGTGCTGAAC
>NW_009258281.1:388709-392480 GCF_000687185.1 Egretta garzetta | reverse complement strand
GGGCTGGGACGGTGGATGCTGTGGTTTGTATCGGCATGAGAGAACAGAGATGCGACACCGTAAATCTGAGGAGCTTCACTGCGCCACTGGAAAAACGAAGTTGGGAGAAAAGGAAGGTTCTTTACCGAGTTTTCTTCTCTATCAGACGAGTGTTTGGTTTCCCGGTGAATCTCAGAAAGCACTCGAATCATGGCAAGCTAAGCGTTGCAAGAACTAGCATCATTAAAACCTTTTGGTAGTATACTAAACTGGTCATCCAAATCACTAGTAGCTTTTAGACCTTCATTCATGAATTCCAAGAAACTGATCACTAAGCCAAGCCAGCATGGGGCCTCGATTTTAATACTGGCATTTTTCTCTCCAAGATATGTGCAGCAGGTTTTTTTTTCTACTATGACTCAAACAAATGGGACTTTTTTTTCTTTTTCCTCTCTTCTTCTTGTGCGTTCTGCAATTTCACGTACGGCTAGAAAATCATAATACAAAAGAAATTTCAATAACGTGCCTGTGCTTTAATAAAAGGAGCCATGAACAATGCCAGCTCTGAAGATAGTGTACAGCCATTGAAATCAGACAGGGGAAACAGAACATCAGTCAGATGGAAAAGTATGATTTATTATCTCCCTCCTGGCAAAATTACAGTGACAATGTCTATGCAAAGGAATCTGAAATTACTGACTTACTGTATTTCTGTCATAATTTGTACCAAGAAAACATACTAAAATAGATAGGCATGTCATATATTGATCTATAGTGATACCTATTTTTTAAATTATGTTATGTACTTAGCTACTGATTCTATAACATATATATTACATTATGCACAAGTATATTATTACAATAGGTGAAAGAAGATGGGCTGTATTCAGAATTTGGCTACAGCAAGCCCATGCTGTTGTTTTCCCCAGACCACAGTAATCCAACAAGGCCCCAGAAGCTCAGAGCTCAGTGGCGCCGGCTCTGCTGCACACATACTCTCTCAGAGCTCCCCATTGAAATAGATGAGACTCAAAACTCAAGCATCAGCATGATTCAAAATCACCAGGAATTAACCACAAGCCCCCTTGTTTTAATCACAGTGCACCAGTGCGGGAGGGCGGCGCAGAATTTGGCCCGTACGTGCCAGCCCAAGGGATTGGTATTTTTCCAGTAAACATGACACAGGAATGAACACGTGCCCGGCATTTGTACCGCCAAAGCTGTGGCTGGGCTCTCAGATACTCGCTCCAGGAAACAGCCCGTGGGCTCTGCTTGCTCCCAGATTTGGGGGCTGTCCAGAAAGCTACTGAAAGAGAGGAGATCTGTGTACAGCTGGAGAAGAGGCTCTGGCGCTTCCTCTCCCCTCCATTGCTGAAGCCGCGCTGCTAAGAAAATGGGATGTGTAGTACATGCAACTGCTAACCAGCTCCCTCCAAGGGTGGTAAAATCAAATCTGAGGCTTTATTATCATGCCAGGCAATGCTCAGTGAGGCCAAGGAGAGAAGAGCTCATCCTTTGGCTCTCCCAAGCTATGTCCGTCTCTGTCACCCAAGATGTTTCTGCAGGGGTGGTGGAGCATGAGGTCCTCAAGTCATCAGCTTGTAGAGAAGGATGTTGTCCATAGAAATGTTGACAGATCGTTGGCGGGAAGTTTTTTTACACAACCGTTTTCCTACCAGAGCAAGGGGAAGTGCAGGTGTGTGTTTGTTGCTATTGGAACATGCTTTACGCAGAATTGCGTTCATTAAAAATAATGCTCAATTAGCTAATTATCCTAGTTATTGTTTTTAAGGCTATAATTAGGTAAGTCATGTAATGACAGCGCTCAGTCTAGTTGCAAAATAAAAATACACATAGCATTAGGCTTCCTTACTCTTTGTTCTGGGGTACAGTTCAGAGGCAATTTTTCGGGAATTATAATAAAATTGGTGGGCTTGGAAGAGCACTAGGGTTTGAAGCAGCTCTTCAATGCAGGGAATCTCTCAGTCTGTTAACAGTGGCCATCCTGGGCAGGAGAACGTTTCTGACTGAGGGTTAACCTAGCGTGCTCCCAGTGTTAGCAGAGCCCAGCGTATTCTCTCATCACAGATAGCGTATTCTCTCATCACAGATAACTGATTCAAACCCATTTTCATTTCACATCCTTCCCAGCTTGTGCTCATCCCAGATGTGGTAACATCCCCTGAAGGCCAGAAACCTCCCAGACCCTGCTGGCCTCTCTCCTGAGGATTTAAGCAATGACAACTGGATACAAGGGTCAGATGGGAGAATTTGGGAAACGCTTTCTCCATAGTGCCAGCAATTAGAGAGCTGCTTTATTCTGTAGGGCAGATCGGGCAGGTTCTCTCCTGCTAGGAGCTGCTGCAGCTCCATGGACAACACATGGCCTGTTGCGATGTTGCACTGGTGTGAAGTTCAGTACCAGTGTAGATACTCCTCTGTGGAGTTTGCACGATGCTGACCCAAGATAAGGGTTTGCCTGAGGGAGCTAATCCACCTTACCAGCCGCCAGAAAGTAAAAGGTTAGGCTAGGCTATCAAAAAAGGACAGATAATGGAGAACAAGAGAGAAAAAGCAACCGGGAACAAGCCAGTATTTGATATGATGTGTTTGCCCCTCTCCCACCTCTCAACATGCAATGAAAACAGGACTGGTTTCAAAGCCTGGGAGCAAAGGAAACCAAAACCACAGCAAACCCAAGCAGATGAGTGATGTTAACCCACTGGTGCAACCACAACTTGCTGCTTGGCAGGACGGGGCTTTGAAGCCGGGCCTGGAGACAGCGAGGGAGAAGAAGATGTGCGTTTGGATGTAATCGTGGGCGCTTGGCACCCTTGGGCTCCTGTACCCTCAGAAATATAAAGGAAAAAAGCAAGTCAGCTTCTAACCACTCCTTGGACATAGACTTGGGTTCAGTCAACACGTCTTTCCTTGGGAGGAGACAAAAGCAATCCATTAATCATAGAATCATAGAATGTTTTGGGTTGGAAGGGACCCCTAGAGGTCATCTAGTCCAACCCCCCCGCAGTGAGCAGGGACACCGCTAACTAGATCAGGTTGCTCAGAGCCCCATCCAACCTGGCCTTGAATGTTTCCAGGGGTGGGGCCTCCACTACCTCTCTGGGCAACCCATTCCAGTGTTTCACTACCCTTATTGGCTATCAGTAATGAGCTCTTGTCTCCAGCTCCGATGCTGGAAGGAATCCCGAGCTTGGCAGAGGTGAGCAAGAGCAAAACATTCAGGAAGGAGCTGCTCACTTGGGGGGGAAGGAGGGAGCGTACTGGCGTGCTGGTGGGATGCAGGAGGTCCCACTGCAGCAGTACCAGGGGGGTGGGACTGGCTTCCCTTACAGCACAAGAAGTGCAAAACTGTGTGGAACACTGAGTCTGAGAGTGATAGAGACTGAAATCTGCAGTGTGAGGTCTACAGCAAGAGGAGCTCACACCTTCCCCTGACTGCCACGACCTGCCAGGGCGTTTATTTCCAGCTGTCTGAGCAGCCAAACAGCCATCATCTGGGTATCCTGTGAGTAAAAGAGTCACAGGGCTAAATCCATCATGGGTGTAAATCTACCTGGCGTGTACTGTGGCTGCGCAAAGTGCATCTGACATTCAGACAGAAAACTGCAGAAGGAATGGGACCAAGATCCAAGTCTTTTCCCTGGTGATGGCTGGTTATGTTATACCTACCTCCTTAATACAAATTCAGTATTTTGTCAGTACATAGAGGTGATCTTGCCACCTTCTCCCATCTTTCAACGTGAATGAAGAAGGAAGCAGCAGATTCAGGTG
>NW_009258281.1:371112-388120 GCF_000687185.1 Egretta garzetta | reverse complement strand
TGACCAGGTCCTTGGTTCCTTTCTCCCTGCCCCAGGAGGCTTTCTCCTAGACGAGGCTCCTCCATGACAAGAGCCCACAGGGAGGGAATGGAGAGCAGGAAGCTGCCAGCTGGGCTTGCTTTCCCTATTGATATTAAAAGGAGCTTAACAAATGTGAGGCGCACACAAACATTTTGTCTGCGTCCGAACGCGGCTGCGCATGGCACGTTGGAGCCGTAGTCCCATCTGTCATATCTGTAACCTTTCAAGAGGAGTCCTGTTCCCTGCGCACCGGGCATGTCTGAACTAAAAAACTATGGTAATGGAGTCATAAAATTATCAGCAAAGTAATAGAGACTTCCAGTCCCCTCAGCCCCAGGGTAGGTGAGGTGCAGCTATTGTAAGGAATAAAATGAGATATATATCAAAACAAAGAGGGCGTTCTTACAAAAAAAAAAAAAAAGTAAAAAAAAAGTGCAGAGTCATGTCGGTATGGAAAGCTCCACTGCTGCTCTCGGGGGAGAAAAACAAGCGTGAGACTGCAGATACGGAGCTCCCATGGAAAAAGGGCCAGGGCTGGGTTCAAGGTTGTCTCTCTCTCACCAGCTAATGGAGGAGTCACCCTCCAGACCCAGATGTGGTTGCAGGACCCTTTTAAACCCATCAGGTTGTGTGGCACATAGCAAGTAGATGAGTACAAAGGTCCTAGTGCCATCGCAATCCTGAATCATCAGATGTGGGCCCAGGGTACCCACAGTGAGGCACATCTGTGCATCTCTCCCTCCTCTGTCTTATTGATCTGTAGTAGCTCCCCAGGAATTTTTACAAAAGGGTGGCAAGAATAATGTTGTTTCCAGGTATGGATAGGCATGGTCTGGGGCTGAGGGGAGGAGAGGTATACATGACCTGGGGGGATCGCAGCATCTTCATGCCTTTCCATCTCCAGAATCCAAGCCTGGTCACCAGCCTGCTGGAAAGACTCTTGCAGAATAGACAAGCAGAGCTCAGGGGTAACTAAAACCGAGCTTTGACTGGAGAGCTGCAGCATCTGTAGGCTAAGAAAATAGGCAAGTCATCTTTCAACCTCCTTGTGGTGGGGCTGCTCTGAGTATAGGACGGAGTCACCATTTACAGAAAACGTTTTCAGTAATGTATTAGTGTCTCTCTTGTCCTTTCAGTTGAGTGAGAAATTTGTCATTTCGTTTCAGTTTTACATTAGCAATGCTTGTGTACATGTTGGGGGCTCCCTTAGAAATACAGGATCTCAGCATCCACTTCTGCTTTTTGGAAGCCAGCTCCTTGTTTTAGCAGATCTGCAGTGTGGTGCAAGCATTTTTCAATTTTTGGATGGCACAGCTCATTTGTATTGCTAGTGCTCCTTATAAGTAGGATACAGCTCCAGTTTTCCACTGCAAATAAATTATCTAATGACTTAGTACTTTTTTCCTGTTGCAAAATCATTTGCAACCTGATGGCGTTTCCAGTGATTGTACTCGTCTAATAATCACTCACCAGATTGTTTATTTGAGCAACTTTCCACCTATGGAAAATCCAAGTCGTTACGATTTCTGTAGCGTGATTGATACTGTGTCTCCAACTAGCTGGATGGATGATTTCTTTTTTAAATAAGTGACAAAAACAAGGGAGATTTTTGCCCCATGCAAGCGCTTGTATTAGCACACCCACACAAAAAAAGAGCCATTTACCAAACTTTTAACACCCTTTAGGCAGTTATTTATGGACTGCTAATAGGAAAGGCAAAGTGAGCAGCCCAGAGGAGGAATGGGCTGATTTCAGTCTCACCTTCAGGTGGGACTCGCTAGCTGGCCCACTCTCCACAGTTTGGCACCTGCAAAATTTCTCAGCTGAAAGCTTTCTCTGAACTTCCCTGCAATCTCCTGCTAATCTGCCTGAGATCACAGGCAATTTCAATAACAATGAAAATGATTCTAATTTCTACTCCAGGAGTATCTTCAATGAATGCTATCCCTGTTTCTTTTTTATTCAACTCCCCTAGTTTATGACTTCCCACCTCAACTGTAATGCAGAAACCATTTTTGCCTCCGATTTTATTCATCAGGTCCTTTTTAACTTTCTTCCCTTTCTTGCTTCCTGACAATAAATTCACCACCTGAAACTGTAGCTACAAAAATAATTTCCATCAGAATTGCCATTGTCCTTAGTGTCATTAAAAGTTACAGCTGTTCTTAAGATGTAAGTGCCCAATTTGACAGACTTCACTTTATGTCGCTCTGCTTTTCCTGCTGTTTTATCTGCATAGAGCAGGATGCTATCAGTCGAGCCTGTCTGAGGCAGGGAGGCTCGAATGTGATTATCCGTATGAGCGCTGGCACACAGTCTCCTGAAAACTAAAAGATGGAGAGATCGGCAGCAGCGAGGGTTTTCAGCTTTCCTTCCCTCGGAGTCCAGCACTCGCAGGGGATGGAGCACATCCATCCCTTCCTGGGGACATGTAGGCAGGAGGTGCATGTGGATCCGAATCTAAGGCAAGGTACTGACAAATGTACGTGGAAGTAACAGGTTAGATCCATTGCATTCAAAACTGCCTTGACATCAGTAGGAATGGAGATGATGGCATCCTCCTTCTTAAGGGGTTTGCACTTCTTTTTCGAACATGATTCTGTGATTCTATGTTCTCTAAGGGATAGAAAGCGTTTCAACTCCATATTCAGTAAAACTACCATGGAAAGCATTTTTCTCCTTTCCAATATAATCCAGAAAAGGCGTATACTTATGCACCATTTCCTCTTTGGTGTTCAAAGGAGGTGGGAGCTAACATGCCTGATTAAGGTTTGCAGTGATATCAAGAGACCTGGCATCTGCTCTGCATTTGCTCTGGTGTGATGGGTCCTTGGGTTTCCATGGGGCTCAGAAAGCAAGCCCATTGGCTTAATTTCTTGGTTATACACCACTTCAAATTCCAGTCAACCAAGCAGATCTCTCCGGTCATTCTGCCCATTTTGTAAATATACCTATTGGACTGTGAAAAGCATCACATGCCCTGATAGCAGGTCTGTTCAATTCAGTGGAAATACTTAGATTGTCTTCTACTGACTTGAACAGCCCCTGCATGGTGATCAGGATGTGTCTATTGTAACATGATTAGATGGTTGTTAAACACTTACACGAAGTTTTTCTATTTCCTTCTCAAAAGAAATGCCACGTATTTGTGATACAATAGTTGTAAAGTTTGTATTGCTCTGTAGTTGTTTGCTAGTAGCTGTGTATAATTAATGAAGGGCTGTTATGCGATAGTCAGCACGAGGACGTGGTCCTTAGGTGACCACTTCATGGGACCTTGTGAGTGAGATGAAGCCTTTGAGTATTGGGGGAAGAAAGGATCGAGAGCAGCCCTGCTGAGAGGGACTTGGGGGTGCTGGTGGATGAAAAGCTGGACATGAGCCGGCAATGTGCGCTGGCAGCCCAGAAGGCCAACCGTACTCTGGGCTGCATCAAAAGAAGCGTGGCCAGCAGGTCGAGGGAGGTGATTCTGCCCCTCTACTCTGCTCTGGTGAGGCCGCACCTGGAGTACTGCGTCCAGCTCTGGAGCCCTCAACACAAGAAGGACATGGAAGTGTTGGAGCGGGTCCAGAGGAGGGCCACAAAAATGATCCGAGGGCTGGAGCACCTCTCCTATGAGGACAGGCTGAGGGAGTTGGGCTTGTTCAGCCTGGAGAAGAGAAGGCTGCGGGGAGACCTGATTGCGGCCTTTCAGTTCTTAAAGCGAGCCTATAGGAAAGATGGGGAAAATCTTTTTAGTAGGGACAGCAGTGACAAGACAAGGGGTAATGGTTTTAAACTAAACCAGGGTAGGTTTAGACTAGATATAAGGAAGAAGTTCTTTACAATGAGGGTGGTGAAACACTGGAACAGGTTGCCCAGAGAGGTAACGGAGGCCCCATCCCTGGAAACATTCAAGACCAGGTTGGACGGGGCTCTGAGCAGCCTGATCTAGTTAGCGGTGTCCCTGCTCCTGCGTGGCGGTTGGACTAGATGACCTCTAGGGGTCCCTTCCAACCCAAAACATTCTATGATTCTATGGTTCTATGAGTATGGGATTATGGGACATTCTTGTACAAATACCCTCTTCAAGCTTAGCTGGAGAGTGTGGGAGGGAGCGGGGAGAGAGCAGCCCAGTAAATCCTGATAACTGGATCTCAGAACAGATGACTAGAGGGCAATTGCAAGAATTTGCAGTAGCTTTGAGCAGCCTGTACGCTAGCTCCAGCAAAGGTGTAAACCTTCTTCCACGAGGCTGAAAAGTCGGGTATGAAGAAAGTACCACGGAAAAAGTCTTTTCTTGAAAAGGTGAAGAGAGGTCCAAAGTCTCAGGAAGAGGCTGTGCTAAATGTGCCTTGAGGAAATCAGGAGTGAGCATCTAAATTCATAGAGTGGGATGTCTCAAGGAATTTAACAGGTCTATGTATAGTCTGTTTTAATGATATTAAGGTTCACTGGCTCTTGAAATACTTAGGTGCCAAATAACACTTTGCTCTTGGAAGGCTGCTTGGAAAATGGACACCATTTTCCCAGCTCCTGGAAGGGTATGAGCCTCAAATCCCAATTCTGAGTGAAGCCAACTGGATTAATCACATCTGATCACAGGAGACTGCAGCCTTAAAACTTGGTCTGAGGTCTCTTCTGAGCTGGGTGACAGCCCAAATGTACGACTGAAATGAGTGCTCTTGGAAACCACAGTTAGCCTGGTGAATGTGACAGCAGACCAAAAACTGGGGAAAATTGCTTCTGATTGACAGAACAAACAGATAGAGAAAAAGTATCAATCAGATGCCATCTTCAGGGTTTTTAATTTGCCTTAGGTAAATCACTCCCTTTCCACCTCTCTAGAGATGTTTGTGTAGAAGCAGTTAAGAGTGATTGACAAGCAGATGTGTAGACAGAAAAACCTTTACTGGAGACAGGGAAGAGAAGGGCTACAGTATATAGCCATATAGCCTTTCATATATATATATATATATGTGTGTGTGTGTATATATATGCTTCCTCCATTCACTCAAGGAGAAAACTTACTCCTCAGTAAAAAGCTTTTGCAGGGCAACATAGTTATTATAGAAAAGTCTTTCACATGTTCGGGGCAGCAGAGAGGTGGCTTAGGGTGCTGTAGTTGTGGACAAGGTGTGAGCTAAGGGTGAGATACAGGTGAGGTTCAGTAAGTATTTGGGATGAGAGAATTTCTATGTCTAAATGGCATGGCTCTGATGCAGTAAAGTTTAGGTCTTTGCAGAAGCTTCTGGCAAGATCTGGCCTAAAAACGTGAAGTTTTGTGTATCAGTTATTTGTGTGATTGTACCAGCTGCCTTCGTCTAAAAAAACCCTGTTTGATTCAAATCTCTTCAGCTGTAGAAGACCACAAAAGAGTAGATTTAGACACCAAGTTTTGAATTCAATTTTCCATTTTCTTTTTTCCACCTCTCCCTTAAGTTTGGGAAGAATGAGTATTTTAGGCTATTTTCCTGAAGAATAGTTTGATCATGCAATCTCTCTGTCTGGCCACCAGTCCTTCTGCATCACTTGAGCAGGAGCAGGCCCTCAAGTGTAGACCTCTTAGATGTATGCAATTTCTGTGGGTTTCTGAAACTGAGTAGCTGACTAAAGACGGATCCATATGGTGCCCAACCCTGTAAGAAAGGGAGCCCCTTATCGGTTTGAGGGGTAGCTGGATGATGTTAGCAATCATAATTCCTATGCTTGATGGCATTTGCTTCCAAAAAGAGAGTGGAAATCATGGGGAGCTGGTGTGTGCAGAAGCAAGAGTGAAGATTAGGAGATACGGTATCCACATCTTGTTTGGCTTCCTGATTTCTCCTGCTCAGGGTGTATCTTGTTTTTCTTTGTGTTTCCTTTGCTGCCTTTTTCATTTGTTTATATCATCTATCAAGTTTATCATTATGTGCTCACACACATAAAATCTTTATTAGCCATGCATACTCTCCATTCTTTGTTTTAATTTTCCTGCCTTCCTTCTTTGTTAACAAACTCTGCTGATCGCAGACGTTTCCCATCTGACAGCACCTGAGTCTAAGGTTTTCCAACCACGCAATGAATGCTGGCTCCTTCCTCCATCTGCCCTGCTGTGCGGGATAGGGCCATGCCCTGGTAGAAGCAGGGAATGAACCTGCCCTCCCAGCCAAACTCGGGGTCACAGTCCTCCTGGAGGTCAAGAGTCCAGCAAAGAAATAGAAGTTGGGCCGTGATCTTAGGTGTGGTTATAAACAGGTGTGTTTAGGGTCCATATCCTTGTGCTGCTTTGGTCTCTTTGAAGCAACTGGCTGAAAGAGAGGTGAATCAGGCTCAGTGCTGAGACTGAGAAGGTCCTTTGTGCTCTGTGTCCGACTTCATCTCTTCTCAAATGCACTTGAATGGTGGTCTTCTTCCCACCAACTTGGCTTGACTGGGCCTCTGCACTGACAGCCATACCAAAGAATTCCTCACTAGTTCTGAGGGTTAGCGCTCTCACCCCTGTTGTACGTGAAAATTGGCTAAAAAGAATTTCAGGTGCTTTGCGCCAGTTTTCCCAAGTGAAAATGCTGTACTGAAAGGTCCATTTCTTAAAACACAACTTGATCAGTAAAGGACCATGTGGTTGTTGTGTGGACATGTGTCCATAATATGGCTGGGCACCATGAACATCCTTTCCTTTTGGACAACGGTGAGAAGAATGTTTCTGTGCCAACACCTCTTGAAATCCTTCCTAACAAATCCTTCCCTAAAGAGCCTTCTAAGATTATTCTGCCTTGAACGTGAACTGGTAGAGTGAATAAATCATTTTCTGGCCCAAGCCTTTTATGATCCTTTAATCTTAACGCTTTTTCTAGAATATCAGTTTAAGGGACACTGATAAAGCGTTTGCACTGTCCCTGTGGGAATGGCATAGCCTCTCATTTGTGTCCTCTCTCATCATACTTCAGAAACTCTCTGTATTTTTTCAACCTTGTTTTTCAGTAGGGATGGGAGTTTCTTTTTGGTCAGTGGTGTTAGTTGGTGTTTGAACTTCAGTGGCTACAAGAGAGTAAACCACCCCCTTCCATGGGTGATAAATCTTTAAACCCAGGTTCTGGGGCTTGCAAAGATTGACAGAGCTGCCTAGTGGATCCTGTTTAATGCTACTAATCGTCAGCAGTTCTTGCGCTGGGACAGAGAGCAAGCGAAGCAGCAGCACGTGGGTGGCAATGCCGCTGGCCACAGAAGAGTAACTGCTGTGATCAGGAGAAAAATAAGAGCACATGGATGGAAGACTTAGGAAACAAAACTTTGGGACACCTTTCACTGGCTCCCAGTTTGTCATTTTGCCGCTTCATCTATAATAATGCCTATGTAAATAAATAGAGGATTTTTTTGGCCAATGTCCTGTAGTTATTCCACAAAAAGGGTAGCTCCAGGGAAATTAATAGCAGGGATGCAGAGCACACAGACAACACTAAAAGGATGCTCAATCGGTGTGCTTGGGGCAAAGTCCTTTCTGGAAGGCCAGGGGCTTGCAAATCAGATCCCAAAGCACATCCCATGGGAGAAGGTACCCAGATATTCATAAAATAAGTAGGCAGGAAGGCTGGAGTCACCATGGAGGTGAGCATCTGGGTAAGAGCCACAGTAAGGGGCACTGGCAAGTGAAGAAAATGGTCAGATAGAGGAAGATCCTGGAGGCAAGACCAAGTACCTTGAATTTTATAAGATTGAGAAGAAGAGGTGGCTGAGAAAAGTCTTGTCGTTCATGCCAAAGCAGCCTTTCCATTTGCTGGCTGTTCGTTCCTCATACCGCCGAGCTCTGCTGTCCTTCTTTAATTGTGTTCTTCCCTCCTGAAAAGCCGCTCTCAGTGTCAAGCAAGATCATGGTTACTACAGTGTCGTTTTCAGATTACACCAACAACACAAAAGCAAAAGATGTGTGTGTCATGTCTCATTTACTCAGTTGCAGAGGCATTCAGGGGCATCTTCTACTTGTGCTGATCATCTTTAAGCCGTGGATTGGGCTGCAGTCCTGGAAATGCATCACACATTTCTTAGCGTTGCAGCCACTGTAGTAGTGAAGATGGGGACAAGTCCTGAAGGATACGTCAGTGAAAGCCTCCACAAATCACAAGATCTAGTTCTACTGCTCCATATAATTAGCAATTAAAATGAGTAAAAACAAAGCAGCAATTTTCTTATTGATCCCTCAGCAAATAGTTCTGTCTATTTTCTTCTGTATTGTTTCTTCTTATTAAATAGCCTTGAATAAGAAATGTCAGTCAAATGAATTTAGATTCCTGGTGCTTCAGACAGAAATCAAAGCAGGATTGAATGAGGAAAGATAATTAGAGAGAGGAATTCCACCTCCACAGACTTCTTCCCTTGTTCAAGGAGTGCTGATTTTATCTAAATTGCCAAAGCCGTGAGCAAATGAGAGGTGATGGGAATTATAGACTGCAGACGCTGAGACAAAGCAAGGGAAGCTTTAATTAGTGCATTTTAAGGTAGAAATGAATTTCCTGGGAATAAATTATTTGACTCAAGACATATGGAGCTTCTTAGAGGTGAACTGAAAAGCTTTTTACCTGCCAGAACCAGGGCTCACAGGTTGTTTCTGTCTTGTAGAAACGAGTGATGCATCACTGGGGTCTGACACACATGGGGACGAATCCTCCTTTCCTTTGCATCTCACTTTTTTTTTTTTTTTTTATATAGAGGAATTCCCATTGCTGCAGGTTCCTACCAATGCAACAGAAAGCAGGTTTTTTTTTCAATACTCACATTTACTCATCCAAGTGTTAGTGATGGACCTACCATTGCCAAGGAATTGGGAGTTGTGTATGGAACCGACAGGTACTGAAAGGAAGTTATTTTCCTTTCAAATTGTCCCCTTACTCTCCTTTCTTAGCTCTGTTGTCATCCTTTCATCACACTTGCACACACGTAAGGACACTGGGAACCTTAAAACACTGACCTTTCTATTTTTTCAGCAGATTTCCACAGCTTTTCAAAGGGTGAGACAGTGACAACTCTCTACTATTTGGAGGTAGATAGATTCCTGTTTGAACTGATGGAGCTGAAACGAAACCATTTAGCTGGGTGCTTTATTCCAGAACTCCCTGACTTCGGCAGAATTATTCAGGCTCTTAATTATTTACATATTCTGTGCAAGGCGGTTGCTCACAAACCTTGTTGAAAAGGCAGGAGTGGGGCCAGGACCAGACCTGATGGTTATGTTACAGGAGTGCTTACAGACCCATGATTGCAGGCGCTAGATGAACACAGAATAAAGTGGGTTTGCCCCCCAAGAACAACAGTATTCTCCTCCACTCTAAAAAGCGGGAATGAAGACCCATGGAGAGGCTGGCAGATGGACAGGCCACCCCAGCAGCACCTTTCCAACAGCTGGAGGTTTGCTGGCGGTGATGGTCTACATGAGCTATGAGCATGACCTGGAAAATCACCCCGTCTTCCTTTCCTGGGAGGACCACCACTCCTGATCTTCCAAAAACCCTGCTCTGCTGCTGGCCATATGTGTAAGATAACAACAGATGAGTAGAGCAGAAGTACAACCTAGCAGCTTCAGCTCAGTCTTTTTGATGAAGGCAGCCGAAGTCTTGACAAAAGCTAAAAAAACCCTCACACTCTCTCTGGGAAAACAAGTATCATGCTCACTGTTCTTTTCTAATGTTCTAGTTGCCTATTTCAGATGTTGCTGTTTTGCCCTGTAGGTTAATTTCTATTACCCATGATGAATGAATGCAGTCAAGAGGTATTAAAAGCTGATGTGTTTATCTTATGGCAAGATAGAAATGTTGCAAACTTGTGAGCTACGGGAGGAAATGGGCTAATTTTAGATTTGTTCCTAGCCCTCGCCATGCGAATGGTGTCGCTGCGAGCCCAGCAATGAAGTTCACTGTGTTGTAGCAGACTGCGCAGTTCCCGAGTGTGTCAACCCGGTCTATGAACCAGAACAGTGTTGTCCTGTCTGCAAAAATGGTAAGAAAGTACTGTATTGGCTTTAACAAAGAGATATAAAGGAAAGATTTTATTAAAATGTTGTTACCAATGTATCGCCAGGAGGTTTGCTTCCATTGGCACAGGCTGGCGTTGGGGCTGTTACTCCTCCTTGCGTGTGGGATTCAGTTACAAGGTGGCTACTGTGAAAATTAAGGCTGCCCTTCATGGTCTGTGTCTTCTCATTGAAGCTGATGGGATTGCTGACTTGAGTAAGGTTTTATAGGGTTGAGCCCTGATACTGGTGGTAGTTGGTTGATATCTTTGCTTTTTTCTCACAATTAGTCTAACGTGAAATGAAGTATATGAGAAAAGAGAGAGTCTTTGTCCCTAAATTAAGAAGCCAATGGTTGTTACTTCAGACCAGGGGAAAACTCACCGAAATCAATGGCAAAAGTCCCGCTGGGACCAGTAAGATACCCACCAAGCCTGTAATTTTGTAGGTTGTGTGCTGGAGTCTGTGTGTGTAGCCTTGGCCCTTTTTGGATTCAGCAATACTTTCAAAAAGGGTTTTGGGGCGACTGCAACTACCCCTTTGGGAAATAAATACGCTTCCAAGATGGTCTCCCTGGTCTGGTACCGCAGCCCATATGCACTTCTGTCTCTGGAAAAATACCTAATGTAGATATGAAGGCAGATTAAGAGGTGAGCTAACATCACATAAATCTCTTCATGGCTTTCTTAACATATAAGAAATGGCTGCTTAGACTCATCTTCTCGGTTTTGGAATTCATTAGCCATATATATTTCCTCTTACATATATCACTGCTGCTGGATAAGAGTAATGGTTGCTTCTGGACCTAAATGAAAATGTTTACAAAGAAATAACATTTTCAAAACATTTTCTACTCTTTAAGACAGAGAAAAGGCAAACAGTTGGAAATGCAAAATACTTTTACTAAAGGAATTGGCAAAATTAAGACTGGTCTGGAAAATTATACCAAAAGTGCTACTTGGAATCCCAAGGTTTATATTAAACCATGATTTTTACTCAAAAATATTTTACAAGGTTTTCATTTAGAGTTTATGTTTCTGTTGAAAAGCAGAAAATGTTCATAGGAAATTTCATTGGTTTGTTGTTGATGATGACCTTCAGAGAAAAGGTACGGTAACCAGCTCTATCCACCGCCTTTGCATATGGCCTGCTGCTCTTGGGTATGAGGTTTCCCATCGCACTCAGCAAGATTCATGTCTCGGGTTGATGATGGGGAGGGGTAACAGTGGCCATCGCTGTGCCTGTTCACCTCAGCTCAGACTCATTTACACCTGAATGAACACCGCTCGTGTGTGTTTGCCCTCCTGTGTTCCCATCGTGTACAGGGTACCGTGCTGAATACCCCTCACCTACGGTGGCAGCACTTGCTGATCCCTTCCCATCTGGTTCACATCATGTGAATACAAACTGTGAGCATCACTCAGGCTTCCCAGGAGTGCAGGCTCAAAGGTGGCTTCACACGTGTCCAGGAGCTGCTGGATTTCCCTACCAACCCTTCACTACTGTGACCATTCCCCCCAGTAACCAGAGTCCCCCACTTTGGGGGTTGGTGGCTTTCTGTGTGGCTGTCCCCAACATCCCTGGTGACAGGGAGTGGGCAGCATCTTCCAAAACCAGGCAGAGTGTCCAGATAACCAGGAGGAAAGGGAAAGAAACAGCTCCTACTGATGGGAGCGAGGACAAGAGGACAGAAGGAAAATCAGCCACCTGCTGAAGGGGCTTCAGGGCACAGCACAGTGATTGGGACCCTCAACTAGAAGTCCTGAGGCTTCCTCCATGGCTTTGCCAAATTTCTCCACTCCTCTCTTCACTCACCTGTTGGAGATACAAAGTTCTCTGAAACCTGTGTTTGGCAGGGAAGTATTTCTTACCATCCTCTTAAGAGCAACCTGTGTGCCTTGGGGATCCTGGTCTCTGGGGCCAGGAGGCCGGGGCTTGCAGCGCAGCTCGGGGGGGGGGGGGGGGGGGGGGGGGGGGGGCAGCCTGGCAGGGTGGCTGTCCCTTGGGATCGAGGAGTGTACCTGTGTGAGGGGTACCCTGCAGGGGGGCTGAACCCCTCCTGGTGTCGCAGCCTGGCTGTAGGGATGAGATGTGAGACACCCACACCCCCAGCTGGCAGGGATTTCTGCTCCTCCTGCTGCAGCTGGAGCTGACTGGCTAATAGTTGGCCAACACTTGTCATTTTGGCTTTATCCTTTGCAAATGAAATGAAATAATTTTCTGTGTGCTCCAAGTGTGGTGCACACCCTTGGCCTCCCTCTTAGGTTTTGGGAACAGACGTTGTGGTGTCTCTTCCCCCTCTGAATCCCTCTGACACATCCTAATGAATGAGGATCGCAACGCTTTAAACTGTCTGTTCATCTTGAGACCAAGATTTTATCTTTCAGCTCTCCACTGCAGCCAGTCAATTAAAGCTCAGTTTCACAAATGCATGAAGATAACACAAGCTGACAGAACCCACTTAAATGACTGAAACCCTCCCCTTTTTTTAATTTATTTGGTTTTTTCCTTCCATCCAGTAGCTTTTGCTTTCTACCAAAGTGGTGAAGACAGTTACAGTGCCATGTTTCAGTGTGATGAAGATTTTTGCTTAGTCTCAGTCCCTGTGGTCATCATTTTAGACTGTCAAAATGGAAAAGCTCAAGGGATACAGCTGTTTGGGGGCGGGGTGTGTGTGTGTGTGTGTTAATCCCCAAAACAACATGTAGTACAAATCCTCATTTCAAAAGCTACTCCTTAAAATTTTGGTAAAGAAAATCCTCATTTTAGGTTAAAAGACAGCCCTGCATCATTTGCTGCACTCTGCTAGCAGCGTGGCTTGCCTGCTGGTTTAGCTGTTGCTGCCATTAACGGGAGAATAATTTATTCTCGATACATTTGGATAGATTTTCATGCCTTTCTTAATTATGTCTTGCCAAGGGCAAAAGTATTGTGAAGCAGTGAGGTTAATGCAAAAATCTGTTGATTCTAACATACCTGACCTGAAGATTCATAAAAAGCCAATATCAATTTCCCTCCCTCTACCATCATTTAAGAGCAGTTTGAACAAGTGGCTTTGGAGATTTATTCCTTATTGTCAAAAGAAATAGAATTGTTATCTTGTGCTTTGCTAAATACAGTGTAGCTCATGCAAAGCTGGCTCTGCTCAGCAGGGGATACCACATTACACGCAGAGCAGGCAGAGTTCACTGTGAGGCTAAAATTTGGGAGTGAGAGAAGGAGAGGATGTTTTCTCCTTCGTGTCCCATCGTCAGATTTGTCAGAGTGGATTTTAAGGGTGATGGCTCCAGGTCCTGCACAGCATTTCTGTCATGGAGATGAAAGGTCACTGGCTTTCACGTTTCCTGGTAGTGACAGGCCACAGAATTATGGCCCCAAGTTGTTATTTCTAGTCATTGTGACTTCTCCAGACAAAAGTGTGTCAGCTGCTGTTAACTCTTTCCTCTGTGGGATCTAAAATTTGCCTATCACTGTTAAAGTCAAGCTCATGGCTGCCACCACCCCTCCTGCCCCCAGGTTCTGCTGCAGTTCAGCGACAACATCCATCCACTCCACTTAAGCCAAAGCCTTTTGGAGCAGAACCCCTCCCCAAGGTCCCTATCCTCCTGCCACCAGGGCTGTAGACATGCCTGTGTGGTATTGCTCGTACCTCCCCTGGGTCTCCTCACCTGACCCCGCATCCTTCATTTCCAGACCTCTGCTTGTCCCTCCCCATTGGCCGCCATCCACTGCTGCGGGTTGACCCTCATTATTGGTGGGATGTGTGGTTTTCAAAGCCCTTCCTTATGCATTGCTGTGAGGTTGCTCTTTACGTTTTCCTCAACCCTTTGGACATGGTCTGGCAAGGATGCAGGATGCAGGGATGGGGGGGATCCCCAGTGTATCATCACTCGCATCTCTTAATCTGGTTTAATCTGTGATCCAGATTAAATGGGTTCCTCTTCTTTGCCAGCTCAGAACAACTCTCACCTACAGCTGTGCACAAAGAGAGAAATTCATCGCATTTTGCCTTGCCCAGTGCTGTTTGTTCAGAGCCAAAACCACCTGCTCCCAACGTGCCCTTTCTGGGGGGGTGTGAGTAGATGTGCTCCAGCAGGGAGCCCCTGGTTGGCCTTGGAGGTCCTTCCTCCAATGCCGTCCTGAGTTAGTGACATTCTGCCCTTTCCCCACTGCTCGAAGGGGGCTCAGCTTGATGCCACTTGTGCATCCGTCCCCTGTTTGCTGCTCCGTGGAAGAAAAACCAGATGCAGTTTCAAATGAGCAGCCTCACAGCTGCTCAGGGAGGGCTGGAGGTGAGTGGAGGCAGGGAAAGGGCAGCACAGGGTTCCCGGTGACCCGTGTTCTCCTGATTTTACGAAGTGCTCCTTGAGAATTGTATCCAAAAATAATCTCGACATTAGCAAAAAAATCATCATCATGGGGGATTTTATGGCACAGATGTGTCAGAGAAATTAATTTAGAAATTCCAATAAATGCCACAATAGAATTGTTAACTTCCTCTCCTCTCTAAAGTGTGAAATTCTTTTCAGAGCATTTCAAAGGCGCCTTCACCCATTTACACATACATTAACACAATTGCTAAAATAGACTTTGCCTTGGCACTTTCATTTTCTTGAGGGATGAACAGAATAAGCATTATAAATTTCTAGTTTGGGGTCTAGTTTTGCTTTTAATTTAATTTTTGTTGCCACCAATCCTCAACAAAAGAATTTGTTACCCAACAAGACAGATAAAAGCTAACATGTCCGCAATGAAATACTTCCTGGCAAGTGTGCTTACTCACGTTAGTGTGCGCTTCTGGAGACATTTGTGATGAAATACTGGGCAGCAGGAAGACGTTTTGTAGATAATCTGTCACCGAGTCTTTAATTAAAGTTTTAAATTATCACGGTTGATACAGATTTCAAAGTAAAGCATCTGATCCCGCCCTCCATGCACAAGTAAAAGATCCCTTTGACCTTCAACAGATTTTACCTTGGTGAAGTAGCGTGTATTCAGGCAAAGCTCTTACGGGTATTTATTGTAATATGCTATAAATATTAATAATTTCATACAAATGTCTTCATCTTTGAGGGCATGGGCACAAAAGCGAGTAAATAACAATTTATTTCCATGCATATAAAGTCACATTTTACCTAAGCTTCTCTCTTAATTTACTGAGAATATAAACTTGCTGCTCATTATTTCTCCATTCGAGTTAATTTGAAATAAGCATTCTGCACCCCAGCCTGTTCCTTCTGTAACACAGCGTGTTTTGCCCAGAAAGCCCCTGAGGATTTTCCCAGCCTGTCGAAGCCAAGGGCAGCCTTTCCTTTAGCAAACAAATACGCGTTGCATGTGTCCCTAAGTGAATTTTGCACACCGCTGCGTAGAACAACACCCAGGGGCTGACCTTTGAGGCTGCCTTTTCCTAGCAAGTGGTATGTAGAAATGCCTTTTTTCTAGGGGGGAGATTTTTGGAAGTCCCCAAGGGCCAAAAGGGCATCCCTTTGGAAAAGCTCCACTGTGGACAACAGGGCGGGGAGTTGGTGCTGGGACATGGGCAGGCAGCTCCCAGGCCAGGTTGTTCCCATCCTGCCCACCCACATGCCAGGTGAAAGTTGGTTCAAGAACTTAATTTACTTTCATAGATTAAGCAAGGTTAGTACTGATTGCCATTTGAGTTGGGTGGACCTCCCAGGAAAATCTAGATGCCACAGAAAGAGGTGTTGGTGATGCAGTCAATGAACAGGGCTCTTTCTTCTGAATCAGGGAGGCAACCAGATCAATGCCCAGGTGTTGTCTTAGGGAGGCAATGTGATGTGTTTATTTTGCAAAACCCTTTGGGATTTTGGGGGACAAAAGGCTCCATATAACTGTAAATTATTTATTGTATTTTAGGTGAAGGTAATGGATTAACAGTGCAATTTGTTAACCAATATTGACAAAAAGAACTTTCTCACGTGGTCGCTGTTGTTCCAAATTATCAGCTATCTTCAGAAGTGCCAAGATTTTAATATCGAATAATCCAGTGCCTGGATATTAAGTTGCCTGTGCTTTATTGCATAAATATAGCGTGTTATTTATCTGCAAGATGTGGATCACTGAATCTCCAGGTCATTGTTTCGGAAAGCATCTGCTTCTAACATGATCAGTGACAAAAAAATCAATGAAGTGTGGAAAAAAGTTACTAAAAGTTTGAGGAAAAAAAGGAAGGTTTGGGGGAGAGGATGTTTTGTCTGCCATTTGATTCTATACAACTGTTGCAGGATAAAGGTGACACAGAAAATGTGGCAAGAGGACAAGAGAAGACTTCATATTCATTTACTTTATGGAAAACAGTGGTTTGGAGCCATGGGGAAATTCCTTTAGAAAAAACTACTAAATAAAATTCCTCTTCTAATTTATTTCAGGAATTCCTGAAATGGCCAGATTTTAAGATTGCAGTTAAAACCCCTTCAGTCAAAGTCTATGCAATATGCTGATTGATTGTGCAGATGCAAGTTGACTGTGACCAGCCATGAAGAAGATGTATCCCCCACACCACACTTTGCTGGATTCCACGATGTTCTTCATAGGTCCCGGAGACCGAAGCCGGTAGCGTAGCATAGCCGCATCACCCTTCGTTCTTGGTGGATGAAGTATTCATGGCAGGTAGCCAGCCAGCTCGCTTGGGTGCTTGGTTGACACCCCCCCCTCCACCACCCCATTCAGATGGCAGGCTGAGGGGTCACGGGAAGGACCTGCTCCTCTCCAGGCAGAGCTTGCCCAGCACATGGGGGCTGGTGGTTGTTTCACAGCCAACTCCTTAGCGCTGCTGTGCTGACGCAGAGATGCCACCCCAAATCAGGAGTCTTCTTCCGTTTTTGCAGAAACTGTGGAAGCCGCCTCAACATTGCGATGGCAGAGCCCAGTGCACTGAGGCTTCATGGCCAGCTATGAAAATCGATGGGTTTGGAAGGTTGAGTGCAAATTAAAATTCCTGAGGCTACAAAGGATGCATTTTTGATTGTTTGTCGGCTAATGTTCTTTGTGTTTACCAGCAGG
>NW_009258281.1:360269-371028 GCF_000687185.1 Egretta garzetta | reverse complement strand
AATGTAAACTGTGGAGCCCTATTAGCTCAATTAAAGGAGTGACTTGATTACCAACAGAGGGGAAAAAGGATTGATTTAAATGCTGGTAGAAGATCAAGACTGAAAACAAGGCAGTGTATTTGGGCCAGGCAGTCACCGACTGGACAAAATACTTCAGTATTATTTGCTTTGCTGTTCCTTGAAAAAAGAAGACATTTCCCTGAAATTGATTTTCAGTGGAGCTCGTTCTCCTCCATCACTTCAGGCCAAGTGGTTAAAGGCACGTAGATGCTGAACTTGCTGATGAGAGTTAGGTACGTAAGCATCTGTCAAGAGCTAGCCCCTCCACTGCTTTTGGAAATCTCACGCAGTTGGATTATCCAGGTGCTTAAGTGCCCTGCTGACTATGACCTGCTCCCTGTGGACACAGCTGTTGGAAGAGTTATCTACTAAGGGTGGAAAGCTTTGGAAAGGTATATAGAGGTTAAACCTTCCAAAATTAGCCATCCTGGTGCTGGATAGCATCAAGGAGGGCCGAGTTGAATCTGCCACCTCCTGAAGTTTAGGAGGAGAGACTAAAAGAGGCAAGGGAGAGGAAGAGCCTTTAGAGAACAAAAGAGACATGAACCGAACAGCGCTTAATGTGATTAACTCCATCACACAGCTCAGTGCTCACACGAAGCGGTAGCTGCTGGACTGTGTAGCGTCGGAGTGACAGGGACGCTGCTGGGAAACGCTCGATTCAAAGAGCACTGGACAGCAGCCCCTTTACACCTGACATGTTCATCTGCACGCTTGCAGGCCAGCTAATGCTTCCTGAGCATTTATGATCTCTTCCTCTGCCCGGGAAGCAAGAAAAGGATAATTAACATACTAAACAAGGCAGGAGAAGACTGCCAGACAGCTGAAGGCCAGGCAGGAGCTGAAAGCCAATATCCTGAATCTGTACCCCCGATCTTAACCATGACGCCATGCTTCCACCCCAGCAGACTTCAAAATTAATGTCTAGAAGCACCCTGAAGAGGGTTGGGAAGGACTGTGAGAAGTTGTTTGTTGGATGGGACTTGCTCCAAAGCTCTCGTTAGGCGGACACAGCTCACAGAGATGTGGGAAACATGTTACATGGTCTGCATTGCTCTTTAAACTCAGAAATATTCATGAAGAAGCATCTGCTCACCAGTGATTGTTTCCCCTTGGGAAAATGTTGCTGAAATTTGTTCACACAAGCCTGTGGCAGTGGTAGTTCAAGATCCACTATCATTGTGACAGTATATTATAGAGGAGGGGGAGGGTTTGGGGCTTTGGGGGGGGAAGAAGTTCCTGGATCCAGGTTGGGAAACCAGGTTCCTTTTGCAGAACACAAGGAGGTGTGGTGTTGCTGTTCCCCACCTGATCAGATTCTTGGTGTAACTTAAAAGACCAAAAGTGACGTTACTATCCAAGTGCATTGCTGTAAAACCATCTTCCTGCAAGAGAACCCTAAAGACAAATCCTGAGTCTGTGTCACTTGGTGTAATGCCAGCAGCATCATTTTTACTCTGATTTACTCCAGCTGAGGATCTGACCTGGAAGAGCTCATATCTCTGGTTGACTCACAGGCAAATTGCAGGAGGCTGGGGTGTTTTGCTTGGCCAGGCTTTCTAAAAGGATTAGAGATGGGTTTGCTTTTGCTGCTCTAGAAGGCTGGGATTATTAAGCATATCTGTATGAGAAGAGTGGCAGACACTGTCTTCATGTATTTCTAATTTAATGAATGTTTAATGCTTCTTTTATTGGAGCCTACATATATGTAGAGTAGAGGACTTTAACAAGGGGTTGACTTATGTCAAATAATTGATGTTTGAGCTGCTCCTTTTACAAGCAATGCAGACTTTACGGAGCAAAGAGACTGTAATGAAAATATGAATTAAAGATTAGAGCTAAGCAAGTCTGAGAAAACTTAGAATTAAAAAGGGCACTCAGAAGTTTTCTCCTCCCGCTTCCCTTCCTTCCTTCCACCTTTTCTACGTCTCCATCCTCTCTGCTTCTTTGGTAGGGTCCTGCATTTGAGCCGCAGCCTTCTGTCTCTTCTACACCTACGCACCTCTGTGAAGGAAATCGGTGTATTAATCTCCTTCTGGGTATTGCTGTATGTTTGCACATCATCCTAGCCTGTTATGCTCACCAATCACTTTGGCTGGAGAGACTAAAAAGTATTATTAAGGTGCATTTTTCTTCATCTCTATCCACGATTTGCTGATGGAATGCATCTCCTGGGCAGAATGAAAGTAAGTTTTGTGGAACCATTTGCCAGAGGGACCCAAAATTTGTTACAGCACGTCCAGGTGTGGGTGAAAGTGTGTTATTTATAAGTGGCAGCAATTCTGCTGTGTGACAGTGGTTGAGCTGTGCTGCCTGGAGAAGGTTTCTGTAGGACAGGCTCGGGGCTGGTGCAGTGCCAAGACTGCCATCAGATATTGCCCATTCTGTTGTCCAGAGATGCTCTTCTGCCCATAAACATCAGCATCCATTTCCTTCCACCCTCGTGGCCCACCTCTCTCTCGGTTAGCTGTCTTCATGCTCTGACTTTCCACAGGTGCTTTTGGCTCTCAGTCTAAGAGCTTGGTGCCAGGGCATCATCACTCCTGCAGCATGAGGCTTTTCTGGCCTCAATTCCTGCAGCACAGGCTGCAAAGAGCTTGGCTGGTTGGGAGTAATTTCTTGCTTTCTGTGTTTGTGTTTAGAAAAACCTTTCCGCAATGTTGATCTGAATTCATACCTAAGACTGAAGAGCTTAGGCTTGGTCATCAGCAAATAAAAGTCCAGTGGAAAAGAGGAGAGGATGTTTCTTTCTTTACTTTGGCTGGTTGGGTTGGTGTGGTTTGGTTCCTCACACCTGTGGCTATATTGGTACAGCTAAATAAAGGCGGGCTGGGCACAGCACTCGCCCGTGGGACCCTGATTGCCAGCACTTTGTAATGGGTGGCACACCTACATCACAGCAGTCAGCCAGCGCTGGTTTAGCAAGCTTTGTGTGCTCTACTGCCCAGCCACGTCTTCACCCCAGCCCTGAGGCACGGGGACCATCATCCTGCTGGGCTGCAGGGCTGCCCTCCTGCTAACTCAAGCAGTCCAAAGAAATGCACACAAAATAACTATGTCTTAGGCTGAAGAAGGCACCTCATGGGGTCTGGAGGAGGTCCAAGAAGAAGTGCTGGGTGGTGTGGATGTGGCCATTCTGCCATGTGGAATTAGAGCCAGAGGAGAGTCTCATGCCCTGTTGTATTTAGCAGTATGGGTGCGCTCTCTGAGTCCCTCCACAAGAAAAGCTGCCACTGCACTCTTACCCCTTACCATTTTTGTCTCCAGAAGCACTAAGCCACCGGGAGACTTCACATGTAGAGACTTGAGGTGTGGTGCTCACACCTGAAGTAGAGACTGGGGAGGAGAGGGGGCAGTGATGCACCCCAGGTGACACAGTTAGCAAAGGCAGTGACAACCCCATGGTCCTCCTAACTTCTGTGTCCTGAGGACATATACTGCTTTTCTGCAGGACTGAAGGAACCCACCCTTTGGCATGTAAGTGTGTACTAGGTGGGTCTCATTGCAAAACGTGGTCTCTTCTAGCAACCCTGTGTAAGCGTGCCTGCATCATTTATTTTTGTAGGCAAGTTCTCGAAACGTAAAACCATAAAAATCAGAATTGGCTTATAGTAGAAACTCAAAAAAATCAGGCTAAAGCCCCTTCAAAACATCATGGAGAACACTCCAGACTGTCAGTCGTATCTGACAAACAGAGTTCCAGTGAAATCTACCCCGTCCACAATGCACTCGGGATGTGTGTGATCTAATCATACCTATGATTTAACCTTATTCTTGCACAAAAGATGTCAACTGCAAGTTATATTTCATCTCCTAGGAAGGTGGAAAGACAATCCAAGCTCACCTTAGGTATCCCAGAGCACCTACATGCTCATCACACGTATTCTACACCATCCACACAATATTGTGTACCTTGTCCGTGGAGGCTCCCCAGGTTTGTTCTTTCCAGGTTAACTCTAGGGCATACGTATTCCATTTGTACACGTTTCTGAAATCATAATTGCCACAAGGAATTAAGTAAGTAGTTTTAAGAATAAAAACCATGGACCAGTCCCACAACTGATGTAAACCACTGTAACTCATTTTACATAACGTAAGCCATAGTTTTGTCCCAGTTAAAATGTTTTGTGCCAGGAGTTTGGTGGTGGTAGGGAAGCTCGTGTTTCTTAGAATAAATGGAGCAGGAGCTGATGTACCGAAAAGAAAAGTACTGATGTCCTGCACAGGGATCTATTGAGAGAAATGGGTCTGTGTGAAGATAAGCACACAAAGTTCTCCCCGACCCTTCAAAGCTCAGGCATTTTTCACTGCAGCCAGTTGAGCGTATTTGAAGAAGATGGGAATATGTTGGTCAGAAAATGCTGACTCACTGAAACGTCCCCAGGAAAAGGCCAATTATAGCGAACTCGCTGTTTGTACATTAAAAAAGGTCAGGAAAAAACCTTGAAGTGATCAGATGCCCTGTTTTCATGCTTTCAAAATGAATCTGGGAGGGTGGAGGGGGTGACATGGGTTTGGATGTAGAACTTTATTTTATGATTTGGAACATTTCAAATAGGGAGGACAGAAATGAAGGGCCTTTTTGCCCAATGAATTATTTCAGACCACCTGCTCTGATCTTATTAATCCCCAAAAGTGCTTGTGACTTTGCGTTTTCCTCCCCTTTTGAGTGGGAGAGGAATAGCAGAGATGGCTCCGATTGCCATGGGAAGTGTCCTTGTTGCTCAGCTCTCACCCTCGCCTGGGTAAGTAGTCAGGTCCAGGATGGGATTAAAATACTCCTCTGGGGTTAGAAGCCTTTGGGGCTGCCGCCTTCCACACCTGGCTGGAGAAGGCTGCCGGCACCCAGCGCTGCTTGGGAAACCCTCCGCACCTTGCAAGATCAGGTCCGCAGGCTTCGCTGTGTGCAAACCAGCACCTTGAATTGCACTTTCTCATCTGGTTGCAATGCACGGGAAATGTCAGGAGGCGCAGGTGGAAGAGCCCTCGTTCAATATTGCTTCGGTCCTCCTGAGTCTCATTAGCTCAGGTCAGTGCATTTGCCTGGTTTCTGTCTTGGAACCAAAACACCAGCGCGCTTTCATGCCATCCCCGCTCAGCTCTTACCGCAGACAGAAATGGCTACAAAACCTGGGGAGTAAATTATCCCCCATCAGTGCCTCGTCTGGGCTGTGTCTGAGCAGAGGCCGGGGGACACGCTGCAGCCGACACGCAGCATTTCAGCCAGCTCCTGTTGCGAGTCAAAGTCTCCGATTTCGTGAGGGCCAAGCCAGCGTTGGGTGTTCCTTCCAGAAAAACCTCGTTCTCTGATCCCTGACTCATCGCAGCCACTGCTGATGTCCAAGGGACTCCTTCTGCAATGAGGATTATTCATCTGAACCGGGTCGGCAGCAGCGTCCGATGCATCTTCCCTTATCTCCCAGCAAGCAGAGGCCGGCCGTCACACAGGCGGTGTGGGCACCGGCCCCTTCCCCACGGCACGGCAGGCACAGACCTGGATCAGGGCAGTGGCTGCCAGCTATTAATGAATGGATTCAGCTGGCTTTTGTTTGACACGCTGCGGTTGGTGCTCCTGAGGCTCTGGGGCCCTCGCCATGCTACAGGGAAAGCGGGGAAAGAGGAGTTTTGGTTACCTTTCAAGCTGTGACAAACAAAACCGAAACGTGTTACAGGAAATGTCAAACGGTAATTATTAAGGACTTGGAAAACTGTGACTGAAAGTGGAAACTTGTCCACAATAATAACAATTAGAGATATTTGCTATGTTTTGCACAGAAACCACAGTTTTTCTTGGCTGTATTCGTGTCCTCCTAGAGAGCAAATATACTGTGGTACTTTCCTAAGACTGATGCAAATTGGTCTGGCTGCCTTGCTCCAAGGGAAACACCCATGCTTTTTCAGCAGCTGAGGATTTGCACCCCCCTTCTCTCGTTTGTCCTAACAGCTTGATAATGAAGTTTTTACAAGCAAAAAAATAGCCAGGGCCAGTTCCTGCAGCCGCGTAAGTCAGCCTTATGCCCCCCCAAGGCAGGGGTGGCTGCTGCTGTCGCCCCTGAGAGGCAACACTGCCCCTTGGGGTGAACGGCAAAGTTAGAGCCCGCCGTCCTCCCAGGGTGCCTTTACCTGTGAAGGGCGCTTGCTTGGCTGGACTAGGAGGGTCTGTATGCGCTACTCTGCCTCTTTTTGGTTTGCTGCCATTTTTTTGCCAAAAAGTTCTTGCCAAAATCTAGCAAGGGACTGAGAAAGGCAGAGGGGCTGCACTTGGTTCAGCTGCCCCGGTGCTTGGTGTGAACCTCCCAGAGCCCCTTCTTGAACAGTTTCACTTGTACTTTAAGGGCTTCCCTGTCCAAATGGTCGCTTGGGCTTCCCAAGCGGGCCACCCAGTGAAATAAAGGTGATTACTTTTCTTCACAGATTTAGCCTGACTTCTATCTGTGGATCTAAAGGCTCAAGAAGCAGTGAAGGAAGGGGAATGGCCTCGAAGGAAGGGATTATAAGCCCCCCAGCAACAAAACTGAGACTTTTCTTGCTCCCATGTTGCATGCAGTAGTGGGTTTTGCAGTTTGCAGTGCCCCGTCTCCCCTGCTTGTTTCCTCCACCTCGGGGAAGCACTGCCTGTGCTCTCCCCCCTTGGTTTCATGTGTGATCAAGCAAGAAGCTCCTCTCCTAGCCGCGGGTTAAACAGAGTAAGTGCCCTGGCTGTCTTGTAGCCAAAGACAAGATTAGAGGAGACTGCCGGCTAATTGGGAGCAGCGGCAGCGACCGCTCTTGGCAGGCTCACGTGGGATGCTGACGGGCACTGTGGGACTGGCCAGGACAGCCAGTGCCCAGCAAACAGGCTGGGCTCTCCCAGCCCTGCAGATGTGCCGGGGGCTTCAAAGCGGTGTGCAAAAGCTTTTCCGTGTTGGAATAGGATTTGCCAGATGTGAAGGTGATGCTCAAGGTGCATGAAGGAAATCGGTTGCATTTTGTCCTCCCGACTGAGGATCAGGTTTTCTGTGCACAGCCTGCTCTGGTACACAAAACGGTGGCACAGGGAAGTAAAGCAGATATTGCACGTGCCAGTCGAATATGGACTCCAAGGTGGGGCCACCCCAATGGTTCTCCATCACTGTATGCAGGTCACTGCTGGGGGGGGGGCAGCAAAGGGGCTTTCTGTTTACCACTAATCTGGGGGCAGGGGGGGATTAAATCCCCCACATAAACTCCTTATGTCCAAAATTTTCCAAACTGCTAAGGTCAAAGCAGCAGCGTGTCTGGTGGTGCTTGCAGGTGTGGCACTTTTTAATGTCCTTTTAGTAATGTCACCTTTTAATAAGGCATTACTGCTGGTTTTGTGGGGTCTGCTACACCCCTGTCTTCCAGCGTTACCCCCGCTCCAGTCACGCTGGGAGGCAGCAACCCCTTGGCGAGGGGCTAGCAGTGAGTCTCTGACCGCTTGCCTGTAGGAGGGAGCCTTTCTGGCAGCATCGGGTGGGTAATCCTGACAAATCACATAGGCACCGTGTCCCTGGGCAGCATCGATAACACGTCCGATACTCTGCAGTGTCTAGCTGTGCATTTCACCCTGCGGTTGCCAGGCTTCTACATTTCTCAGCTGAAATCAGCTGCCTCTGTCGAGGATGTTGGCTGTGCATGCCAGGAGGGGATCTCCGGGGCAGAGCAAGACCCCAACACTTGGGCATTGACAGCCACAAAGCCGCGGCTGACACTTTGACTTCTTAACGCAGACTGGCAGCCCATGTGCTAGGGGTGACATTTTCCCGCTTTTCATCACTCCAGATCAAACAGCCAGTGTGAAGCCCATGTATGTGTCCCGCTCGCGCCGTCCTGCCCCTCAGGCTTCACAGGACTCATCATGACTTTTCTCCCAAAATTTTGCAGCTGTGTAATACCTTCAGTAAAGGGTTTATTCACTGGGTTAGGCAATCACTTCATGGCCCAGGGAAGAAGGATGCAAAGTAAGAGCCGGAGGGGGGATAAATAGATGCTGTTTGCTCTCGAAAACATCCACTGGAGGTTTACCCAGCCCTGGCCTGTGCTCTCTGTAAGTATTTAGCCTCGCTGGCTGATGGCTCGCTTGCGATATGGTGCCTAACGGCCCCGTTCTGCAGCATATGTGCTCGGCACGTTGATACCCAGGGAGGTTGGGCCGGGATGCCCAGAGGCAGGAGTCAGCTCCCAGCCAGGCAAGCAGCGGGACTGGCTGCTAGCAACGCAAAGCCCCCAGCCTCATTTTATTGCTTAGCACCGTAATCAGTGGCTTTTAATTAGGGCAGAAGGAAAAGGGTTGCAGAGGGCAGGGGAGGGGCAGGGATGCCGGGAGGAGTTGGCTGTGGCACAAGTAAGATGCTGAGGGGGGAGGAGGAAAGGAGGGCGAATGCAGCAAGGGTGCCTGGCTTGGCAGCACAAATTAGCTTTTTTTAGATGCCGGTGCTCCTCCTTTCACCCCTTTTTTCCAGCGAGTACAAAAAGAGCCAAAAATAAACCTCCTTGGGCCTACTGCAGGATCTCAGCTGCAGTAGGGAGGGGATCTGTCTCGAAAGTGGTGGGGCAATGCCATCTTCAAAACAAACATTTCCCTGGCTTTCTTCTGAGATTAAAACCCGTTCTGAGACAGTGACTCTGGTTATTACAGCTCTCTGGATGCTGACTTTCTCA
Organism: Egretta garzetta; assembly: GCF_000687185.1. Lineage (NCBI taxonomy): Eukaryota > Metazoa > Chordata > Aves > Pelecaniformes > Ardeidae > Egretta > Egretta garzetta. Next base: position 362,307 of record NW_009258281.1, on the reverse strand, counting down.
CTGCCATCACTGCAGAGGAATAAAGAGGAGAAAATAAAAAAAAAATTAAAAAAAAAAAAGAGAAGGAATGCAAAGCCAAACTAATAGAGTAACTTCTGGCGCTGGCAAGTTTTCATCTTCCAAGGTCAGCCCTGATTTCATTTGGAGAGTGCTTTGCGCTTTTTAGCAGTTTTGGCTATTGCAGCCATACATACAAAGGACCATCTGGAAATCTGTTCCCAACTTTAGCAAGCGTTAACATCGAGGTGCCCTGAGCCCGTGTTTGCTCGCTGGCTGCAGTGGCTCCATGTTCAGCTCGCTCGAGCTTCCGCTCATATCCCCGGCAAGGCAGGGACTACGAACAGCCCCGTGCAGAGAAGTCAACCGGGCAGGGTGTGCACAAAGCCCTGGAGCTTCCCCAGGAGTTTCTACCCTCCTTTAGTTGGGGGGCTTGGGGCTGGTCTGGATTTGGGGGGCTTTTTGTTTTTCCCATCTTTTTTCCTTGTGTGTAGTTGTTGAGCTCAGCTTTTGTTATATGCATTCAAGAGTACGAGAGCATGTTTCGTTTTCCAGATTAGAAAATGCTCAGAGGTATAATCAGGTCCTTCCACAGTATTTAATTATCCATAATTAAAGGCATCTACACAAAGCACCGGATTTTCAAAGACTATTCTTGTGTTACATTGCTAATGAATTTAAGTAATTAATTGGCATGGAAAAAATACAATAGGAAACATCAATCTTTTAAAGTAAAGCATTTTTTAGGCGTTTTATAAAATCATTAACTTGTATCAGGTCAGTAGCTGTTCTAATGTCTAAATCCCCCTTCTGGCTTTAAAAAAATTTCTAAAGGACAAAATGAACACAGGAAAAACAAGGCAGAGAATACTTGCTGAAGAGTGTGAAAACACTCAAAAATGGGGAATTTCACTTGGAAGTCATCGTCCATCACTTCGCCGCTCTGTCGCGCAGTCCCTTCCCCTTGCCAGTAAGGTCTGAACCAATTTCCATCACGTTTGAGAACGCAGTTTGCATCCTCAAACCTGTCATGTTCCCACAAGTTTTGTTAAAAATAGCTGGCTGCTGAAGGGGACAGAGTGACCCAAGTGCTTCCTTCACCAGGAAGCGTGGGGTGGCCGGGGCTGTCCCCACTGCACAGCTGAGTGCTGCGCCCTGCACCGCAAGTATCAGGGAGAGGAGGCGACGACCAGTGTGATTCCCCCGGTAAACCCACAAGTACACATTGGTGGGATGAATCTGTTGGGCTCTTTGGGCGCTGGCTGCCTACGCAAGGTGGAACAGGGGTGGGGGTCCTTGAAACTGGCCTGCCCTCCCCACCTCTACCTGGGCTGGGAGCACCATCGTGCCACACCTTTGCACCACTACAGAAGCCCCCATAACCAAACACCAAAGCTTGTAGACCTCCAACAAGAGATGAAAATTTAAGGGCTGTGCATCAGGTCAACGCAGTGCTTAGTGCTTCTGCCGTGGGTTTAGTTTTTATAACCTGTGGCCTCTCCAGCAGGGCACTGCCTCCGTGCCTCAGTTTCCCCTGTGCACTTCCCTGCCCCACGAGGACTCTGTGATGATGACAGCCTCTTGGTTGTGAGCCATTTGGGTACAGTGGTGCCACTGAGACCAGAGGGTGAGTAATAGCTTTACCCAGTAATTAAGTAATAAAAACAGACTGGCAGAATGAGGGGTAATGAAGCATTCTAAAAATTTGGGGGGGAGGGATGCAGAACCACATATATCTACCATAAATTTTCCCCAGCCTTTCATCATTCCTAGCTGCTACCTTACAGTGCAAAATAACTATCCTGTCCTGGCACATCAGCATAATATCACGTGGCTTCTGCTCAAATATAAAAGCCCACATAGATTGTGGTAATGCATTTCACAGTGGCACCCAGAATTATTAGCAAAGGAAAGGACGATCCTTTTCCATGTGATGATTTCGTTAAATGCAACTATTCACATGCAAAACCGGCACCACTCATTTTATTTTTATTAGCAACCTGACTCTTTGCACGCACCATCAGAAAGCATTGTGCAAATG
>NW_009258281.1:356432-360248 GCF_000687185.1 Egretta garzetta | reverse complement strand
ATTCAGTGAGCATAATGGCCCCTCGGAAGCGCAAGAGCTGGGGATGAAACATGGATTAAAGCTTTTTCTGCAGCTGTTGGAAAAATCAGGGTAGGTCCCAGTGGAAGGTTTTGGACCCTGTTTATTCCAGAAGCAACAACCTCTGCGTGTCTCGGTCTGTCCATCAGACCAAGGTGTGCCTGTCCTTGCAGTGGTTTGCTCTCCCTGTGTGTGCCATCGAGGTCCATCCATCCTGCCCTGTCCCTTTGTCCGCCTCCTCTTTCGGCCGGAGCTGCAGATTTTGGCACAGCACTGCCGTGTCTTGTCTCTCTAACAGCAAGCTTATCAGTTGCTTGTAGTGAGGCTGGAGGGGAGGTGTTTCCTCGCATTTCTTCTTCCATGTCCCAGACAGGTAATTAAATTCCCCAAACAATTTAAGAAATTATGTTTCTGCCATTGTGGTAATTCCCTTTCTCTGGGTAATCAACCATTTGTACAGATTGGTGTAGAAGTGGGAGCTCTGCCTCTGCAGCCTGACCTGAAGGTCGGGGTGGGATTATATTTAGCAAACTTAGAAGGGTGAAAAAAAGGCGAACCCAAAGGCCGATGCCGCTTGGCTCTGTTAAGCACCCTCCAGAAGAGCCCATCCTTTGACTGGAAAGGGAACCTTTGGTGACTGACTTAGACGTCTAGCTTGTGTACTTGTACATGTTCATTAAATTCACCTTTCACTTGGGTCTTGCCTGCCCATGGCCAGTCATTTCTGTGACCGTCTTTCTGGAGGCCAGGATGATGGGGAGTGGTGGTGAAGACCGTGCTGAAGATGGCAGGAGGTGGGCTTGCTGTCTCCCACGAAGTGTGAAAATCGGGTCCTGCTCAAAGCTGGCCGCAGCAAACACAACAACTGAAATGCGAGCCTGGAGTAGAAAGCAATGGTTTCAGCAGCAGCTGTCTTCTTACATGAAAAGTTTTTGCTTTGCTTTGAAGTTCCATTTCTAACATGATCCCACATTCAAAACCTTCACCAGAAAAAGCTGTCACCAGGTGGAAAAAAAATAAATGGGACCATGCTGACGCTCTCAAAGCATCATATGTCAGCTCACGCCAGTGGAAAGGCATAAAGGCATTTTTCTACCAATTGCTGTGTTCCCACAGTCACCTGGATTGCCATGAAGCTCTGTTTTTCAGACAGGAGCTGAAGGTTTGCCCTAAGCGCATGGTTTCCTGCAGCTGAAGAAGCCCTTCTGCCAGTTGGCAAGGGGTTTGCACAACCATTTACTCGTACCAGCAGGCAACCATTGCCGTGACTAATGTGTGTGGTGGTGCCACTGTCATCGTGCATTAGCTGCTGTAGTTCCGTTATCCAACGGCGGGTTGGGTCACGTTGGGGTTTCAGTAGACTGCACATCTAAATGCACAACTCAGATAAATAGATAGTAAACCTGGTTCCTTTTTTTCCCCTCATTTTGCATTTTTTCCTCATGTTTTATACAAAATTAGCACAGTCACAGTTTCCACTTCATTTATGACTGATATGAAAAAAACACCCCATAAAACATCATGCACAGCTGTAGTGACCAAGTTAGATTCAACTCTGGCTTTATATTGAATTGATGTGCAGCCAGCTTTCTTCCATACATCATCTGTGATTGCTGTTAAGGATGAAATACTGTTTTAATTCTTACACCAAATGTGGGGTTTTTTCTGAAGGAAAAAAGACATAAAAATGTTAAAATGGGCCATAAAAATCATTAAATTTTCACACCGAGCACAGCCAAGAGGAGAATAAGTCGGCTAAAAGCTCAGAAGACCCAGAGAAAAAGTTCCCATTGTTATTCTTTTGTTGTTAACCTTGGCCTTTGAATGGAGATACCCAGGCAGAGAGCAAAGACCTGGTACTTTGGTAATCGAGGGCTGTTTTGCCACTTGCTTCCCTAGATGAGGGTTTCTCCTCACGTCTGCGTGGCCAAAGAGCTGTTGTTGCCTGCTGGAGCTGCTGCTCCCTGCCAGTGTCTTGTGAGGTGCCCCCAACACCGTTGCAGTGGGCAGGAGGAACATCCAGCTGAGTCCCCAGCCAATTTTGCCCTTCAACATCCCAGTTCCTTTCCTGGGTGACCTGGGAAATAGCAGTTGTAAGGGCACGGTCACCTTGACCAAGCCTGTCCCACGGCAGGCTTTGTCCCGTGGCTGCTCTCAGGACCCAAACTGGCGAGGTGAAGGCAGCAGAAAGGCAACAGCATGTTACATATATACCATCTGGATATATATTCCTTCACTTTTAGTGAAGACTTTCACTTCTAGTGAAAACTTTTAGTCGCTGGAAGGTCCAACTTTTCCGCCCTTTGGCTGTTGGTTTCTCCGGTAACATTGTTAGCTGATGCGGCATTTTAATAGTAGTTTTATTAATTGATTTCTTTTAAATTGACCTGTTTTATACCAGCTCCAAGAAAAAAAAAAAAACAACCCTCACCTTATTTGCCATGTTTGAACCATTAAAAGAATTAATGTACCTTCAGCACTGTTGGAGTTCATTTGGGGAAATATCTATTTAGACAAGTTTTTAAAAGCCTATTACTTACCTGAAAGGTTATAATGACCTAGGAGCAGCTTTCATTGCCTGCAATTAAAATCTACCTATATTTTTTTTAAAAAGCTATTGTATTCTCCCAAAGCTTTATGCTGTCTGCAAAGAGATTTTTAAGAGCTAATCCTTTTCGTTTGGTCAGGTAAATGTTGCAACATGCACTTCTCTCATAATAGATGGTTAGTGCTGTCTTTGAGGTGTTGCTGTTTTCCTTCTTCAACCTTGAATGTACACAGTAAAAATCTGCTTAAAAAAAAGCTGTTCTATATGCACAGGGGGTGCCTGTGCAACGCTGAGCGCTTTGCCTGTGCGGTTTTTTACCATAAGCTAAAATTTTCAGCGCTGATTAAGGTTTGCACACATAGCTCCTTTTGAAATGAAGAGGAATTTAGTGTGCAAATCCCATAGGTGACTTTGAAAATGCCAACCTGCATTTTATATGAAAAGACGGGGGGCGGGCGGGGAACCTTATATTTAAGGCTAGGTCTGTAGCCCTGCAATTTGCTCTTCTGCTGTCTGAGAGCTGATCCCAAAACACACAGTTGTTGTGTTGGCTCCTCCGTGACTTTGGTGGCAGTGGTTTGACTTCAGTGCCGGCTTCAATTCATGTGTATTATTCAGTCAGCAGAGTGGGTAAATAATTATGAATTTGATATCAGCTATTCATAGAATCATAGAATTGTTTAGATTGGAAAAGGCCTTTAAGATCATCAAGTCCAACCATTAACCTATCACTGCCATCCCACTGCTAAACCACGTCCCTAAGCACCTCATCTGCCTGTCCTTTAAATACCACCAGGGATGGGGACTCGACCACTTCCCTGGGCAGCCTGTTCCAATGGTTGACAACCCTTTCATTGAAAAAATTTTTCATTACTTGCATTAATTTGCATTGCAACAGTGCGTAACCCTGCTGGTCAACAGTCCATAACCCACCACTGGATCAGAAACCCGGTAAAATGGGGAAAGGGGGGTGTGTGGAGGTTTTGCAGGGGTTTGGAAGTGCACTCAGATGTGCTCCCAGCTTTGCTTTTGGTGCGCTTGGGATCAGAAACAGAAAGGCTGGATGCACGGGCCTGGGGAAATTCCCGTACGATGAGGCAAATACCCTTAATCTAAAGCAGTGGGAGACGTACCACTTACCCTGTTTTCTTTAGCATTCCTAGATCAGGTTTATTAGATTATCTGCACTAGTCTTGGATTGTTAAAAACTGATTAAAAAGTTTCTTTCTCACAGTTGAGACGCCTGATAC
>NW_009258281.1:355847-356346 GCF_000687185.1 Egretta garzetta | reverse complement strand
CCCCGCCCCTGCCGGCAGCAGTGTCGGCTGTCAGTCTCTGGCACCGCTTGCGGCCCATCTGTTTTCTGCAGGTGCCTGTGCTGAACATGCATTTTTCTCCAGCACCTCCATGCTGCCTTCCCCACAGCGAGCCGTGCCAAATGCCTAACCTAGGGCTTTGCTGCCGCCCCGGCGCGGGCAGTGCTGTGTGTCAGAAAGCAAACAGCGGTGCTGCCAGGGAATGGGCCGGTTGGAGATGACCATGAGCCTTGAGCTTGGTCCCCCGTCGTCATGCTCATCCCACGCGCATGCATGGCGGAGGAAGAGGGAGGAAAGGCTGCAATTTTCGGCTGGTGCTTTTTAACTGTCGAAGAGCCGCTGTCTTTATTTAACTTGCTGAGTGATAATCTCAGGTCTGTCCGCACAGCTCAGATCTGTATCGGGGCTGGTAGACGTCACCGCTCCTAAACAGACTGCTTTTAAATTGCACCCATAGATCTTCCTTGCACCAAAAAATTCC
>NW_009258281.1:346346-355836 GCF_000687185.1 Egretta garzetta | reverse complement strand
CTGAAGTTATGTCTCCACATCAAATTAAGTAACTGTGCTATCAATAAGGAGGAGTAATGCCGTGTATTCCCTTCTGGATGTCTCCCTGTCCCTCATTTGTTTGCTGCTCCTGATTAAGACAGATAACAAGCTATTGGTAATTTTCTAACCACAGTGCAGAGCAACAAGGATTAAATCAGTCTGTGTCACTGGAAGCTAGGCCATAATTTAGGGAACTTGAGTGGGCCCCCTGCATTCATTAGGTTCCAAGACAGTGGATGCTTGGTGTTGTCTGAGCAAAGCCTGGATGATGTGAACATCTCTGCATGTGGAGAGCCAGAAGGTGACATGGGGCCACCAGGAGATCCCTGTCCGGCTGGGCTGGCTGCAAGCTGCAGGTGTGTTTCATCTCATTTATTGTGTTGGCTCATCGCTGGTGAAAGCCAGCAGAAAGGCTCCCACTGCCCTGAATTTAGCTTTTCTGCTCAGTCTTGCCTTTTTAATGTACTCCTTTTAATGATGTAGGGCTTGCTTAGAGCGAGCAACTTGGATTTAGATTGGAGAAGGATACTGCAGATCTATGTATTTTAATGCAGAGATTAAATAACTTTTAGGCATCTTCAGGCACCCAGCAATATGAGTTACGGCTGGAAAAAATCTCTCATGTAAATAGGCTGTGCTTGAGAAGGGCTGTTAGCATCATCTTGTGAGGAGTGGAATATGCAGGAACGATGGAAAAGAGCTGCAGATCAGCTTCGGAGTAGATTAATTCTTTGGGGCAATGGTGTACAAGACTGAAAGCTCATGGATGGCTCGGACATACCTCCAGTTGACTCCAGGGAGCTTTTAGCCAGAGTCAGCAGGGTTTGTCGACAAATAAAAAAAAAGAAAAGGTTCATATTTTGCAATGTTTTAGACAAAAGAGTGAAATTTGGGGCATTTATTGGAGGTGTCATCTCTCCATGGGTGGCTGAACAAAGTGGCAAAGGAAGTGAACCTTCCACCCTGGGTTCTCCTTGAGGAGGTGACACTTGTTACCACGACTAAGGGCGATACTCTGCCTAAAAGTGGAAACATCCCAGGCAGAAGGCGTCCTTGTCACAGAAACATCTCTTGGTCCCTCATTGCATGTGGTTCCCTTCAGCAGAGAAGACAGCAGTGATGTGCCCACCTCGCTGGGAGCTCTTTGCAAATAAGCAAATACTGGCTTTACTGGTGAATGAAGACTGGAGTAGGCTGAGATTTGGTGGGACAGCTTGCACAAACCTCCTGTCCGTCTAGGAAAACACTGGCTGAAAGCAAACGAACAACAAAAAAGGCTGTGGGGAAATGTGTCTTTCAAACTTCCGTGGCTTTGCTTGCATGTATGTAGACACACACATCCATACCTACATACGTCAAGTATGTGCAAGGCTTTTGGGGGTGGGGTTTAAAACATCAACAGCAACAAAACCAAAAAAAGATGCACAGAGGAATTCCTAGACTTTTGAATGGCAGAGGGGTCAGGGGGCTGCTGGGGGCACTGCTAGCCCTGTGCTCGCTCACACTTCCTCCCCAAAGCTTTCCGTGCCTGCCTGGGTTTCCATCCCTCAGGGGGAGGATGGGATGAAACCCGCAGCGAAGGCAGCCCAAAAAAAGGGCGCCGCTTTTGCTATCCTCCCCTCCATGCGCTGCCCGCCCCACCACGAGTCAGAGCCCCCCGCCTGCCAGATGGAGCCGCTGCCTTCCCGGCAGCCGCGGCGCTGGGTAGGGCTCCCTGACACCCGCGGGAGGCGAGTGCCATCTGACAGACAGGTCTGTGGCGGTGCAGGGTGGGATTAGCAGGCGATGGCTTGTTTGTGCTGGTGACCAGCTTTCACCTACCCACGCTGAAAACATTGACGTGCTCCAGCACGCAGCGCTTCCAAGCTGAGATGTGCAGCCGATTAGCATTTGGGGTGGCAGATGGCTCTGCAAAGTGTTTTGCTTATGGCGGCGAGGACTGACACCTCCAGCATTCCCCGCCTGCCCGCTGTAGGGATTTTTAATTTGCGGAGCTGAGGCTGATGCGGCTTGTGTCTGGGTGCAGGCAGCTTAGGAGAGCTCAGCTGCTGACAGAGAGGGTGAGTGGGCTAGAAAGGGGCTTTCAAAGTCTTGCTGGTGATCTGGACAGGGGCACTGAGCAGAGCTGGTCCTGTTTCCAGCCCTGCAGGAGCCTCTGTGAAGGTTGAGTGGGAGGGTGGTGATGGACTTAGGAATCCAGGAGGGTATTTTCACCCCCTGTATGTGTTTGGAACCCGCAGGATGAATAGATGCCCTCCAGTCTGCAAAGAGCTGTGTCCTCTGTGGCTTGGGGCATGTGGACATCACCTCCAGGAGCAGGGAGGAGGCAGAGCCACAGCGTGCTCCTTTCCCTCCTGCCATCACCAAGAATCAGTTAGCCACAGACCAGGAATTAGACCTGGGCATTATCGGGGTGTAAACTCACACCCCCCCATGCCACGGTCATGGTAGCCCCATTTCCGATGCACCCTCGGGCTTCAGCGGTGCTTCGAGCCAGGACCTATGGCTTCGGCCTCTTTCTAACACAAAAGAGCTCCAGGGCTGTTATCTTTTGGTGGGGTTCCCAACATCCCCCTGCAGAGCATCGCCAAATTTAATTTTCAGTAAGGCAAAGCTCAGCATCGGCAGCTGACTTCTTTATGTCTCAGCTCTGGCTTCACCCGCTGCCTTCTCCTCCCCCCACGGAGAGGGGGGCAGGTACCAGGCAGCAAAAACAAGACTTCTTCCCTCATCGACTCATTGATTAAAGCCACAAATTGAGGTCTTTTCTTGCAATCTGAAGTGATCGCATAAATAGCGTTGACAGAGCTAAATGAATATTTTGAAAAGATCCTGCAGGATCAGCACAGAGGAGCTGTGTTAACCTCCAGAAACAGGGGTTGTCATTAAAAACAAGATGCTGGTTTTTTGTCCCCCTGAACTCTGCGTTCAGCCTGGACATGGAAAACGTTGCGAGGTGCAGGCAGCCGGTGATTTCTGCCCCCTGTGCCAGAGCCTGGGGGTCATTTGTATTTCCTCTGTGGCTTGCCTCTCTCTCTGTTGGAGGGTTGTCCAGGAGCGCATTTTGGGGTGTAATCCTCACCTGGTCGTTGCTTTGTGCGTGGCTTTTTTCAGCCGAGGGATGCTGGGAGTGCCAGACAGCAGCACTGGAGACCACATGGCTATGGCATGGGATGGTGATGCTGCAGACCGTGTTTCATGAAGACAGGCAAAGAAAAATCCACCTTCCCACTGAGAGGACATTGGCCACATTCCCTAGAAATGGCTCAAAAAGTTTGGTGCAGCTTGCCAGCAGTAAATTCCCATGCCCTGTTGCATTTGTGGTCAAGCCCCAAAAGCAAAGTCGTCCAGACTCATTCAGCTGAATGAGCATCCATGGGGATGTTTTCAGGCTGTATCATTTTCTAAATACTGTCGGGAAACACCACCATCTTCTGCTTATCCCTTGCAACTTTAATTGTGCAGCACATTACATGGGAGCCTGAGGGATGGCTGGCTAAATTGAGTTGCTATTTAGCAGCTATCTAAACTACCCGTGTGAGGTAGATAAGCATAGCCATCAGCACCTCTCTCCTTGACAATGTTATCCATTGACTGAATAAGCTAAATTCTCTTGGAGTCAGCCTTAATATTTCCTAAAGGAATGGGGATGCTCTTAAAGGAGTGGCGGGAGACATAGGGTTGTTGTCAGAAAGTATTTAACTAAGAGGAAAATAATGCTCCTCACTGAAATAGGACGTTGTACCATGAGAAGTTCCAGTGAAGGCAAAGAGCTCTGTCTGGTGCAAGATGCTATTCAGGGCAAATTTGAGTATCACAGTTGGCCTGAAGTGATTTGTGCGTGCTCACGGCGCTTAACATTTGATTTCCTTGTGTTGCTTCTTGGCACACGTGAAGCTAAATTCAGAGCTCCTGTAAGCCATGGGCAAAGCCATTGAATCAGTAAAACCCACGAGAAGCAAATGGGAGCAGCCTGCAGCCCCCAGCCCCCAGGAGTGGTGTTTGGTACCGATCGACTCCAAAGCATCAGCGTGACCCTGCCCACTCACAGCGCCGGAAAGCATCAAACCCCACGTTCCTGTTATTTCCAGCTTTAACTCAGCATCCATGCAGGGTGCTCTTGAACTCACATGTTTTCCTCTGCACACCCATAGTGCTGTGGTGGAGACTGTGCAGAAGATAGTTTGCTCGTGAGCTAGGATGGCTGCTCCTCTTGCATTTGGGCTGTGATTTTTTTCCCAGCGTGATAGGGAACATCAGACTGGGGAGCTTTTGAGTTTCTTTAAAGCACCATCTTGCCACTGAGTCCCACAAGGACTTAATTTCACACCCTTGGGTAGTGTTGCATGACGTACCAGGCGTGCATTAATGCCCACATGTGGGATTAGGCATATTCCCTCTGTACCAGGGGTGCAGTTCAACGGCATAACGTGGATCATCACCCAGGTATCTGGTCTTATGCATACGGTTGCAAAATTTGCCATCAGTCTTCCCAAGCAACAAACCATCTATGATTTTTCTACATCTCTCCCATCAAAACAGCATCTGAATGTCCCTAATATATCTCCATAAAACTCTTCACAGTTGTTCTTGCAAACAGCCCGGAGTGCTGTGGGCTTTTATGAGTATTAATTATGTTAAGCAAAGCAAATCTCACAATTGCGTTGTCTGTGGGAGCAGCAAACTTCTCCCATCAGTCTCCCCGAGCAAGGAGAAGAGGGTGATTACTGTCCTGTTTTCGTCGCAGTTGTGGTTTAAGATGCTTTTACAAAGACCAGAACGACAGCCCTTGCCCAAAGCAGCTTCTTGTTCCTACTGCTGTTATCATCAGTAACTTTGTCCATGTGCTTGACGTGTCATCAGATGTTTCTGAGCAGCATCTTCCTCTGAGTAATAATAAAAAAACCCCGACGTTGCTGTGCTGTTCTGTCTCATTCTTTGTGATTTTTTTACATCAGTTCAGCAGATCCTGCTCTCAGCCTGCTCCTCCAAGCAGCACAGAGCCATAGTGGGAAAAGCTCGGGACAGTCCCCAGCAGCGTGGATTCGAAGCATGGAGCTTCTGAAATGTTGGGAGGTTGATCTAAGGGAGGTAAAAATGGTATCTGAGAACTTAACGGAGTCCAGTTAGCTCTGCTGTAGAGCAAAAACAGGACTTGGTTTCTTGTAGCCTTACAGGCTGCAGCTCCTCTAAGGCACGTCGCAAAGCCCCGTAGTATCCCCCGGTGCTGGATGCTGTCGCTGGCAGTGGATTAGTGGACTCTATAAAAGTCGCTGGAAAACTCCCCAGTGACTTGTGCCATTGCATAGAAAACGCCGCTTGTCTGGGGCTTATTTTCAACTAAATTTCAGCAGTGTCCCTCTCCAAGTGCATCTTTCTCATGCCTCAGCCATGGGTGCGATGCTCACTGCCTCTCATTTTGGACCGACAGGATCCACTTTTCCAGTATAAAGGTGGGAGAAGTTTAGATGGGGAAAAAAAAGGGGCTGGCTGACAGCGACTGTGCTGGAAAATTGGATTTCAGTGACTCCAGTCAGTGGGAATTTGAGTTGAATTAGCAGAAATGGAGTGTGGAAATTTTGCCTTCCTTTTGAAATCCACGTTTCTATAGGGATGGGGATAGCAGAGTGGGAGGAGAGAGGATGCAAAAATGCTCCGTCCAGCTTGCTGTGATGGGCAAAAGAAAACATTCCACTCTGGCAGTGCAGGGGTGGCTATTTTGAGAGGGTGACAGGGAAAAAAGTTCCGGAGCAGTGGTAGTGTTGGCCTAAATTAAGAGTACTAAGGTCTGACAGAAGACATGGATGTCCCAAAACGGCAGCAAAACATCTCGTAGGAGGACAGATGTCAGTAGAGACCAAAGTCAGGTTTTCATCCATGTTTCTAAAAGCCAAGAAAAAGTAAAAACAAACCCTTGTGCTGTAAGTTTCCCCTGGGTTCAGCCTCTGGATACAGCTCCCTCCTTAGGTGTGCTCAGGTGGCATGTAGCTGGCCAGCCCAGGGATGCTCGGTGTGGCTTCAGTGAGGGCTGGTTTGGCTGTCCCCTGACATTCCTCCTGGCCTTCAGTGCCTAGAATTTATCCAAAATAGCCATAATTTTTCCTCTTACTTTCACCCATTCTCTTTGGGGGAGGGGGTTGGCAGCGTCCCAAGGATTTTCCGTTAGATGCAGAGGTGCTTGCCAGGTCCTTCCTGGCTCGATAGATGCCAGAGATCAGAGGGCCAGATTATTAGTGTTTAATTACCATTTTGCGGAGCTGCCCTATGTCCTTGGCTGGGGCAGGGATGTTGCTGCTGTGGTGCTGCCCTCCAAAATGGCCATCCGATGGGGACCTCAAAGGCACAGGTGATGCTTTTTTAGTACCTCCCCTTCATCTGTCTCCTCTTTTCGTCATGGTGTCTGCTTTCTGCTTCATGGTTCTGGGATAGGGGCATTAATGAGGGGTGTTTAATGATTTTTTTTTTTCAAATGACCCCCCTGGGGACGCTCAAGAGGGACAATGGACCTGGGGCTGCTGGGAGGAGGAGGAGGGGCAGCTGTGGCTGTGATGGAGCACCTATGGGATGGACAGATAAGCAGGATGCAAGGAAAAATAAGCTTTTCCCCAGTTTGCAGTTCCCCTTCGGGCAGTCCCAACTTACTTGCCCTCAACTGACCATGACCCCAACTTATGCTGTGCCCCTGCGGCATTTCAGCACAGGGATGTAGGCAAAACCCTACAAAGGGGGCATGCAATCCCCAAACCCAAGCTGGGCAGCGAAGGTTTGCCCACCTGCGAGTGAAAAAACACACTGGCTCCCGGCTCCGCCGGCCTCCCGTGTGTTTTCAGCTGCGTTGGATGGGCTGGCGGTGCTATAAACTCGCCGTCATTCAGGGCCCGGAGAAGGCTGTGTCTGGAGATGCATGTGGGCGGCTAGGCAGTATTGGCTTCTCAAATGAGATGATTAACAGGCAGCCGCAGGGCAACAAGAGAGAAAACAGTCTTCCGCTTTCCTTGCCGCCCTAATCTCCAGAGGAACCTTTTTGTTTAAATTTTAATGAAAAGGGGTTTTTGCTCTGGGAGCACGGAGCAGGCTGTTGTGTGGGGGCTGCCCATCCTGGACGTTCCCGACATCAGCAGGCAATCAAGAGCATGCTATTAATAAGGGACAGGCACTTACTTCGCCTTTAGATACAGTCAGCTACAATTATTGGCATTTTCATTGCACTTGAGCCATGGACATTTAACAGCAGAAAAGGAGCCGATCTGATGGCAAAGACCGCGCTGGCTGTCATCACACAACACCACGCACCAGACGTGATGAAGCAAAGAATTAAAATCTGTGATGAAGAGCACAGGCAGCAGCGCAGGGCAGCCAGCGCAGGGACCCAAAAGCCATGGGAAGAAGTGACAACTTCAGTGGGTTGCCAGAGAAATGCCGCAGCTGAGATCACAGCCTTTCCAACTGGGATCATGTCTTCCGGAGAGATGCCAACTTCAGAAATCTTCAGCTTGTGACCAAATGGGGTGATGACTTTTTCAACCACATGCATGTAAAAAAACCCGCATACAGTATGTATGTGTGCATATGTAGAGTTTGGCTTTTCTGTATCACTGCGTGTCCTTGGCCAGTAACTCCTGACTTTGAACTTCTTTGCACTGTGGAATGACTGAGGTTGGAGGGGACCTTTGGAGCTTGTCCTGCCCAAAGCCCAGCTCAAAGCAGACTGAAAGCATCCCCACACCCAGCACAGTGGTCCTCAGCTGCCAGCAGACCAGCGTAGCCTGAACTCTCATTCAACAAATGATATCGACTTCCCTTGTTTGGAGCAAAAGCCTGCTTCTTCCTGGTGTCCCAACAGACTCGCGCACTGGCCAGGTGAAGGAGGAGGCATCATTCCCTGTTCCCGGAGAGACACAGACCCTCCCAGCACCGCAGCCTGCCTTCCCAGGGCCTGCCTGTGGAAGGAAGCAGCAGCCCTAGCGTACACCCAGTCATCCCGAATTCTGGTACAGGAGCCATCAGAGGCATCTTTCTTCAGCCCTTCTGCTGTGGCTACATGAGATGGATGTGAAAAGTTGCTGCAGAGCTGATCTGCATTTGAAGAGGCCTTTAATAAAAGGCAGGAGGTCGCTTAAACACAAACAACTGTTAGGCTTGGCGGCGACCTGAATTGCATACATCTGGTTAAGCCCAGCCCTGTCAAACTCGTGGCCTGTCGATCTTAAACATAGGGTCCTGAGGAGCATTTTAATGAAGTCAGGGCACTAATAATCAGTGAGATGAAATGAATAGTTCTCTCAGACTACAAAAGGTGAGACCCAAGTATAGGGTTGGCTGCAGCTCAGCCTGTTTTCAGCCACATAGGAACATTTTTCCCTTTCAAACAGTCTTAAGCCTTATTTTAAGCACAAAGGACTTGTCTGTAGTTTCATGTCTGTACACGCTCATCTTTTTGAGTGCATCTCATGCACAGGAGGCATAGATTAAAAGTGGTGGCCAGCCGAGGGGTGACATTCCGGAGCAGCACTCGAGTCACGAGACACTTTTCAAATGTCTTCACACCTCCCTGATGCCACAAATGTGACCGCCTCGATTTTTTTTCCCATGTGCTGCCGGCTGTGACATTAATTCTTGGTACTAACTGATGCAGGAGCAAGGGGGAGGAGGAGAGGGTTTGCAGAGGGACGGCTGGGCAATGGGTATTGGTGGGGCTTTTACGAGGAGGAAAATAAGATCCTTGCTGACTTGCTGCTCAGCTTTGATATTGTCTAATAAAGCAGCGAAAAAAAATTACCAATAATGAGCAGATTAAAGGAATCAACCTTGAGAAAAAAACAGATTTTATCAGAAAGCTTATTTGGGAGGTGAATTATTTTTGTCAATTTGATGCCATTAATCATTTATGGTTAACAGCCCCGAGCTGGTGGGTGTCCCTGGGGTTACTGGGTGTTTGGGCATGGCTGCCACGCTCCTGAGGGATGAAGCGTCTCCAGTCCCTGCAGCTCAGCACAGGCTCTCCGAGGTAGAGCAGTGAAGGCTGCTCTGTGTCCTGATGCTCATCCTCATGGTCTTGTCTGTCTTGCAGCCAAATCTTAGGAGAAAGCAATACTAAATTGGTGGGCAACTGAGTAGCAAAAGTGCATTGATGGGGCATCCGATGCCATTTGTACTAGGGGTTTGGTACAGCAGCAGGAAAAAAAAATGTTTCAAGATTTTTTGTTTGGTTTTTTTTTTATTGCCTGAGGGCACTAAAAAAACCTGAGACAAGTGATTGGCATGGGGCAAAGGCTTGGCACTAAGTGGGCTGGGAGAGTTGCTGCTGATTTTGGCAGCAGCGACGTTGCGGCTGGAGCACAGCTAGGGCCTGGGATTGAGCACCTACCTGCTCCTAGGCAGAGCTGCTACACCTGCTTTAAAAACAAAAAAAATATTTATTTCTATTGCTCCCATGTGTTTTTGCAGGTCCGAACTGCTTTGCAGGAAC
>NW_009258281.1:345584-346073 GCF_000687185.1 Egretta garzetta | reverse complement strand
TGATGATGACGACGATGACGAAGGAACGGCTTTGACGCTGCACACACGTCTGACCTCCCGCTAGCTGCAACAGAGTCACCAGCAGAACCTGCGAGGGTTTCACACAAGCAGAGATTTTACTCGTGGGGAAGGGTCTCCCTCTCCCCCCTCTCCTGCTCTTCTCTCGCTTTACACACTATGTAACCGGTATCTAGGTATCTACTCTGCTTTTGTAATTATCAGTGCTTGATAGGGATGCGGTGGTCAGATTTGGGGGAGAAAAAGCAAAAACAGCCCATGCAAGTTCTTGGACTGGTGACACCTCCAAGACGCTGATCGATTCACCGCTCTCACTTTCTACAATGATGTGGACTGCGGGGTTTTCACATTTATTTATTTAAGGTTTTTTGCTATTGTGTTTTGGGTTTTTTTAAAGCCTCTTCCTGAGCTGGGATCGTCGGGGCAATACAGCTATGAGTGAAGCGATGGATCATTTTTATCATGTCTATA
>NW_009258281.1:338067-345562 GCF_000687185.1 Egretta garzetta | reverse complement strand
GAGGACAGGAGGGAGGAAGAAATTAAAAGGGGAGGAAGGGGTTAAAAGAAACCCCCCCTGGAGCGTAACCTGCAGAAGGGCCACGATAGATGCACAGGTATACGACTGGACACCCAAGACAAGCTGTATCTGTGTTACACTTTCTCCACTGAGTGGGGACAATAAAGTCGAAGACATCTACACAGTCACCGTGACCTTGATCGAAGCCAGAGCCAGCGCTGGCTGCGTGGGCAGGCAAGGGCAGCGAGCCAGAAAGCGTTGGAAAGGCACCAAGAAAGCGACGCCTTCCCTGGGTTGTCTCTGTGCGATGCCTGGCTGGGGTGCCGGTGGTGGAGCAGAGGGAAGAAGGTCCCACCTGTGCCATGGCTCTGCCGGCTCCTGGCCTGAGCAGGCATTCACCCGCCTTGCCCCATCCCTGTTTTGCCAGCGCCGAGGCTGCTCTTGCTGGAACCAAGGGCATCGTTTCATTGTCTTCAGTGACAGCGGGACTCAGCCACCGCTAGTCAAAATTAAAATATCCGATCCCCTGTCTGCCCATCGCCCTTAGGGAGGTTTCCAGACACGTCCCATCACTGTGCCGCCACTGAACCGGCTCAGCTGGTGGGCAAGACCCTTTGCTGCAGCATGAGGGAGCTGCCCTGTCTGTCCCTCAGTCCTGGGAGCATCCATACTGCTGGGGATAAAGCAAGCCAGGGTGCACGGAGGACTGGGGACAGGCTGGCCGCATCCATGGGCATCAGTTCTTGGTGAAGGGTCCCTCCAGAAAATGGCTACGTGCCTGCCTGCTGAGAGCAGAGGTCCCTGCGGTCCCTGCCAGCAGCCTCCACCACCCCGAGGAAGGGTCCCCTTCAGGCTTTTCGGCACCTCTTGCTTTCTCAGGCTGCGGCTTCCAAGCGATACTGTGAGAGAAAAGCCACCAGTGTCAAATCCCCACTCTTCCCAGGTGAGCACAGGAACCTTTCCCATCACTGCCCATGCTTGGTTTCCTGCTTTTTGATCACGGCCATTAGGGCGACGGTGCTTATTTTGTTCAGGCTTCAGTCCAGCACTTGCTCTTAACAGCGACGGCAGCAAATCCTCCTTACAGCATCCTCCACCAAAGTGGATCAGCACGGTCAGTCTCGGTTTATGCACACCGTTGCCTTTATATTTTTATTTCTTCCCTGGGTTTGCATTTTACCAGAGGGCAGGGCACAGGACGAGCAGTAGCGCAGTGATTGCCTTATTTCGGCTGAGCATTGGCTTCCTGCAATTTGAACTGGTACTATTAAAGAAGTCATCACAACGTTTCTTTGTAAGCTGTTGCCTGTCAATGACTATCCGGTTTCAAAATTTTCAAACAATAGTGTGCCTGAAACTAGTGAGAAAAAAAACCAAACTCTTCTGTAAAAAATGGAGGGGTCTAGAAACAGTATTTGATGTGTAAAAGACTATATTATTAAAAAATTATTTTGTTAAATATAAAATGTGTGAACCAGCAAAACAACCCAAAATTACATATGCAGTGATGCTGAGAGCAGCTGGGGAGGGAGGAGCACACCTGGAGCCTGGAAATAGCCGTGAAAGTCCTATGGATGGGCTGTGCTGCCCAGGGAGTTCCTCAGCAGCACATCAGCTTTGCTTTGTCGCAAGATACATGCCAACCTGGGATTCCCTTTTGGGGAGCTGTCGTGGACCGACACAACTCCCAGGCTCTCGCTTTAACCTCCATATGTTTTTGCCTTTTTCTGGTGCCATTTTATATTTGGTGCCATTTCCTGAACATGGAAATTTGCTTTCAGTTCACAAACTCCATTTGGTACCTCCAGATGCATCATTATTTACACTGATTAGTAGTTACTCTAATTAATTACAGATTAATTACTGTAGTTAATGTTTGTACAGTGCTTGGAACAAGTACAGCACTATACGTGCCACATATTATTATTTTCTTCATTATTAATTAAGCACCTTCTCCATTCCATGCTGTGCTACTTCATTATTTCCCAAGGAGTCACGGTAGCGCCCTTATTCCCACCCAGGAGTACTTTCCTCCCTGCTCCCGCTGGGATGCTGCAGTGCTGGCTGCCGCGCAGGACAGGAGCGGGAAGAGCAGTACCTACGGTGAGTGGGATTGCTAAACAGCGTGGGGATGTGCAGTTTTTCCCTCCTCATCCTTCCAGGGCATTGACTCTAAAAACAAAAGGAAAAAAAAGTCAATGGCAGGGGGATGCCCCGAGGATCACGCACAGTGAGCTGGAGTGTGTGTTTGGGTGAAATGAGGGGCAAGCCCCGTGGATCCCCTCACAGGTGTTCCTGTGAGGTCTCCACGAGATGCTTGGACTATAGAAGGGATCAGATTCCCATGAATCCAGCGGCGTTAGGCATGTGGTCCCGCTGAGGGATCCTGTGGCTCTCCCCAAGCACCAAGGCAGCAGCGGGGCAAGGTTGCAGGGAGGAGCGATGGGCACAGATCGGCTTTTCTGGGCTTCTGCGTGGAAGAGTGCCAGTCCTGGGCGGGCAGTGTTTCCACAGCACCTGGGGTGCTTGGAGCTATAGCCCTAAAAATCATCACCACTAGCATCGCTTCCTAGCAGCCCCCCATCTCAGGCCAGACAGGGTGCATCCAGAATTGAAATCCCATCGAGCTCTCCACAGATAGTCTATTTTTTTTTCTGAACCAAAGAGTTTCAGCCTCATCTCAATCTCCTTCCATTCTGCCTTTTTTCTTTTTTTTTTTTTTTAATGTTTTAGTTCATTTCTCCCTTTAATTAATCACAGCTCTGGGCCAGCCAGACCCATTAACTACTCTTCTCATTTAGACCTTTCAGAGATGCAGTTGCAGATGCAATTTAATTTGTTGACCCATGATCGATAGCAATTAATACCATCTCTTTAATCTTGTTGAAAGGTTCGTCTTGGGCTTCCAGAGGCTGCCATCTCAAGGGAAAGGTGTCTGATACATGTGTTATTAGATGGGGGAGCACAACCTCCTCTGTGGGCACCGTCCTTCCTGTCCCCCTGGGCTGGCACTCTTGAAAATACAAGAGGCATTTGTGGGAGATGCAGAAGAGGAGGAGGTGGACAAAGGTGAGGGAACATGCTGAGAGGTAGAGAGAAGAGCAGGGGGTTTGGTAGGGCAGAAAGCAGGGGAAGGGGGAGTGATGGATTGGAAAGATGAGAGATAAAGAGGACAGCATGAGGGGGGATAGAAATGATACAGCCTAGGAGACATGGATAAAAAAGGGAGCCAAAAGGTCTCAAATTGGAGCAAAAGAGCAAGTCGAGAGCAGATAGCTTAGAGGATACGCCTTCAGCATGAGTAACAGCGAATTTTGCAGAAAAAACAGACCCAGAGCCAGAAAGGCGATCCTTCCTCCTGGGGTGCTTTACACCCAAGTCTCACTTCGATGCCATTTTTTACCCTCAAAGTGCAGCAGCAGGGTACAGCCTCCCTCCTCCTCCAAGCAATGGGCAAGCCCACTCCAAGAGCATCAGCTTTTCCTCATCCTCATTAACATGCCATTACCCGAGATTATTTTATAAATATGGATTGTTTCCTGCACACCCTGGAGGGGAGCTGTCTCAGCTCCAGATCACCTGCGGAGCACCAGCAAGGCATCGTTCTCCCCCAGGAACCTGCAAGGGACACTCAAAACCAGGCTAAGGCTGGGAAAAACCTGGACTTTGGGTACTGTCCATCCTACCATCCTGCCCAGACGGCTCCAGGCAGTACCAGGATGCTGAGCACCAGAGCTCCTGAGTCAGCAGCATATAATGGCTTCAGTGGCACATAATGAGTAGAGTCCCATCTGATGTGACCGTCCCCTGAGTTGGCTGTCCTGGCTGGCAGGGATGCCAGATCTGCTGCAGCAACCCCTATTCAGCCACAGCTCTGCTAAATGTAAAGGCAAAGAGCAAATCCTCAGCTTCCAGCACAGCATGAGCAATAATGTGTTTCTCTTTGGTGGCTGTTAAAGGGAAAAGAGGGCCCATGTGAATGTATAGCAAATGAATGCCTTTTATATAGCAAAATTACATGGTTTTGCAACAGCAAGTCAATATAGAAAATGAAAAATTTATCAAAAATCCACCTTCCTTTGCAGTGTGGAAGTTAGCTTTTAAAACACAGGGAATAGAGTGAATGGAAAGGAAATAAGTGCCTGTATTTATTTATTTAATATACCATATGTATATATTTATATTCACAGATAGACTTCCTAAATTTTCAGAGTGATTTTTTTTTTAGAGAACATATCTTTTTACCATGACTAACTTCAGTATCTGAAAGAGCTCTGCTCTCAGAAGATGCCGGTTCATGTTCCTCACTCAGCCACACTCTTCCTGCATGCTCCCAGGAGAGCCAGCAACACCCCAGTGCTGTGGGCTGCAGTGGGAGTTTTCCATCCAAATATGTCCAACATGAGACAATGTCCAGCACAACACGGTGACGCGTACTTCCCTGTTGACATAGGAGCTCTGGGAACATGACTATTTCAGTTCACATACTAAGGTGATGGATATCCACCAAGTTCTCTCCGAGGGGGTTCCCAATGCACAGGACTTTGTAGGATGACCATGAACTTGTTCCACCCTCCAAGTCACCTAGACAGAAGCTGACTGCCTTGGAAACCCTTTAGCCTCCATGGCCTTAGATTTGTGACCAACTAAACAGCAGAGGAGCATAGAGTAGATGGTTGGTATTTTTTTCCAGCAGCTCCACACAGAAAAGAAAACACCTGAGATCCACAGAGACCCCTACAACGTATCATTTTAACCCAGGTAACTTCCCTTGGTCACTGAATTTCTCCTTTTGGCAATTCCCTTTTGTCTACCCATGGATATGCATGCTGACAGTCAGTGAAATGGGGAACGGGCAGGCCAGCACAACTAGCCCATAAGTAAACAACAATCAGAGGCCCTGATGCAGCCAAGCAACCCATATTAAGCTATATAAAACGTTATTTGTGGACTTACTGTGCTTTATGTGCATAAGCAGCCCAAGGCAGGGAAGAATCCATTGCCAAGGTGTGGCATTTTTCTGGACACAGGATGTGCAAGCTCAGAAAAAAGGCTAAGTGTACCAGGAAATTGGAAGGAAAGACAAAACCCAACAAGAAAACTAAGTCGGGCTCCTTTGGGATGGCACAGAGCTAGATGGTGTCCCCACCAGCACTTGCCGGTGTCCTCCCCACCGAGGCCAGGCAGACGTGTGATGGTCGCACCCATCCACACAGATGGCCTCATCTTTTGGGCAGGCAGCCAGTCGGGTGTTATTGATGGTTGTTCAGCAAGAGAGTGAAAAAGCCTCTCCTTTCCCCAGGAGTTCATGTCCTCTGACCATGCTGGTTCCTCTGGGGTCACTAATTAATTAGTTATCTGTGTCCCTGGGAGTTGCCAGTCGATATTTTCTTGGCACTGGACTTTCCTTAGAAGATGACAGAGAGCGGGTACCGTAGCACCCAGAGACATCATCTGACAGTTTCAGGGTGTCCTTCCCCACACAACCCTTCTAATCCATGGCTTGTGCAAGATTCCCTGGTGCTGGCACCCATGCCTGACCCTATCTCAGAGCCATGTCCTGAATGCAATGCATTTTCTTTCTTCTTTCTGCTCGCCTGGCCATCACAGGGCTCAGGAGAGTCAGCCCTCCCATGGTCTCTCCACTTTGGTGGCCCAACCAGTCGGGCGAAAGGACCCTTTGCCATGTGACTTTCTGATAGTTCCTTCAGCTACAGATGGCCATCAAGAGAAAGGAGGGAGTGAGAGAAAGAGCGAGCCTGAGCTATTAGGCCTGTTTCAGTGGGACAGAGCAGGATTTCAATAACAATTAGTGCCACTATTAAAGATGCTCATTTAGATTGTAAGGCATCTGGCACTGAAATCACACAGTCAAGGTATTTTTGGTCATTACAACATACACACACAATTCGTGCTGCTGTTCTCTTTATGGTGAAAACCCATGAAGGCTTGAAGATAAACCACCGGGAAAACCCATGAAGGCTTGAAGATAAACCACCGGGCCACTCCCCGACCTGGTTATCCATAGGGATATCCTGTTACCGACATGGATTATCCCTTCAGGTATTTCAGCGGTGGCTTGGCTCTGTGTATAGAGAAACAGCCAAATCCCAGCCTAGGGAATTTTTGAAAAATCCTATGAAACTGGAAGGCAGAACTCCAAGGAAGTAGGTGAAAACCAGGGCGCACCAGGCTTTACGTTGTCCCTCTAAGTGATGCATGACAATGAGAGTGAAAACTGCAGACCATGCCTTGGAGCAGGCTGCAAAGACAGAGCATCCTACCACCGGCTGTGCACCCAGCGTGCCAGGCATTAGGAAGGCTGGGGCTGGTGGGCTCTGGCTGTCGGAGCCTTGGGTCCTACCTTGAAGGACTTCAGAAGATGCTGCGGTAAAGCCAGGGTGGGGTGTTCAGCTGGCCTGCTGAAAAGTGTTGTCTTAACTGTTTACATCATCCTCAACACTGCCATCACTTGGTTAATAAAAATAATTTCAGTTTAATAGATAGGGACCAGTGATCTTTGCTCTTTTTATTACTTAGCTGGCTTGATGGATGCAACCTCTGCCTTGCTGGAACAGCTTTCTGGGTTTCCTAGCGCCCGGCTCTTTTCCTATAATTTAGCTGTATTTGAAATTCCTCTTTTTTTTTTTTTTTTTAAAGACCAAAAGCTTTATTAATTTTTATTTATTAATTTATTTTTCAAGGGGGTGGAAAACAGCTTCCCAGGAAGAACTTCATCCTTAATATTTTGAAACAGAGCTGTTCTGCAGTTGTGCTGTGTTGATAGACTGTCTTCATCCCGATCGTGGATGGCTGTCTGCACTTCCAGGGGGAGCTGGGGTGGGGTGGGAAAGGAAAGAGATAAAAACATGAGGAACTTGCTCTCCCACAAATAATCCACTCCCATACGTGCTGAAACACTCATTTTGCAGTCCATTAAGTTCAAGTTAATGCAGGTAGAGCATGTCTAGCATCGAGAGGATGGTAAAGGTTTCGGGTTTTAATTTTACTCAGATGAAAAATCTTACATGTTCCTGGCCGTTGTCGGCACTTCTGCAGCAAAGACAACAGGCCCCGCAGGAAGCATGAGGCCAAGGTTAAAGCACTTCTAAGTCAAGATGCTATGATACCCAAAGAAGCAATTTCCCATTGTATTGCATATCTTCTGGTACTTTGTCGGCATGAATAGAAACTGCAAGTGAAAGGGGTGCGCAGGGACCCATTGGAGCTGCAGATGGCTTTAAATTTCCCCTAACTTTCTCTGATTCAAGGTTATCCTCCTGGCTTGCTGCAGGCCTGCTCACTTGGGCTAATTGCATCTCTAAACAAATAGTAGCGTTGCCTCTCCTCACCCTGCCAGCATAAAAAGAAAGCAAATGGAGACATGTCTGGAAAGTGAAGCACATTTGTTATTAGGCTGTGAACCTCCATGGGGTATTTTAGCCCTTGTGGTTTTATCTAAAACATCCTGAATCCCACTGGGTTTGTCAGCAGC
>NW_009258281.1:331138-338022 GCF_000687185.1 Egretta garzetta | reverse complement strand
CAACCACTTAAAATTTACCTGATGGTGAAAGAGTCCCTCTGGGGTAGTGGACAGCACAGGAAAAGTGGAGATACCATAAATGCTGTGAGGAAGAGATACCTCAAATGCCATGAGATGATGGGGTTTTCCTGCCTGCTCCTCTTGGGTGCTTCGGAGAAGATACAAGGCTGGTCTCCACCCAGCTGGAGCTTGGGGACCGATGCACCATTTGCGTTCCTACCTCTCACAAAAATTGTTAGTGGCAACCTGGGCTCCATCACTCTGGATCCGAGAAAGTGGATCAAAACCATCATTTCCTAGGCCAAACTCACCCAATGTTTGTATGTTGCCAGTGGCTGTGATGCCTCGTAGTAGAAATACAGGAGTTTTCTCCCATAGGTCAGTGAAGAAATAGAAATTTAGGTGGATGCATGTCTGAATTTCTGGCCAGTGAAGCAGACACACATCCTTTGAAGAAGTTACCCAGCAAGAAAAGTTTCACTGCCGGGCCTGGCCCATTGCACCACCAACCTTGACCAGGGTGGAGAGAAGATTTAGAGAAAGCCATGTGTACCACAGACTTGTTCTGTCATTTTATCAGATAGACTTTTCTTGGGTATTACCCAACAAGTGGCATTTGGCCTTAGGTTTTGAGAGGGAATAGAAACAGCCATAGGAATATAACACACAGCAAAGATTTTGCTACCTCTATGTGGAGGGGCAACCAGTGGGCAATGGTGCTGGAGCCTTGTCCTAGGCTGTGACACCTTGAGGTGTCACAGCCTTTCTGTTACCAATAAAGATAAAAAAGATGTTGAGCAGATTAGAAAACATGAAAAGAAAGAAACATGAAAGCAGCTGAGCCACATTTCCTTCAAATGGGCACAAATTTGGACCAGAGTTTGCTCCCAGACAAGATGCAAGGGAAAAAAAGGGCAAAGATGCTACATCCAGCACCAGTGACACTAGGAGTCTCTCACCATTCCCCAGACCTGATATTAACATCTCCATTCACCAGGCTGAAGTTATTCCCAGGGGTACAAGCAACAGATCTCTCAATCCAATTTTCTCATATCTATTTGGTGATAAAAGC
Source organism: Egretta garzetta (assembly GCF_000687185.1). Classification (NCBI taxonomy): domain Eukaryota; kingdom Metazoa; phylum Chordata; class Aves; order Pelecaniformes; family Ardeidae; genus Egretta; species Egretta garzetta. The sequence goes on along the minus strand of NW_009258281.1, from coordinate 336,950 downwards.
ACGTTAATCCAATGCCAGCTAATCTGCACCACCTCTCTGACCCTGGGAACTTGCGCCTTTTACAGGTAAAAGTGAACTTGGTAGTTTTCCAGATGCTGTTATTTGGATGCACCGTGTAATATCAAAGTGACAACGGCTGGAAATGCAATATTAGTAGGATAGATCACATAAAAAAATCAGCCAATTTAGTTATATTAAATTAGTGCATGCCCTCAAATTCCTAAAGAGAAGCGGCTGATATAAAAGTGATATAACTATTGATGCAATGTATTATGAGTTTTATTCCTATTATTTTTTTATTAACAAATTTTTCATTCTTCTCCTGCTGTGGCAATGCTGTGCAATAAAGGGCAAGGGCTTGCTTACCTGCGAAACAAGAGCTTTATTACTTGTTCTGAAATAGATCATTTACAACAACAAGTGGTATTAATAAAGTTCGGGGATAGCCAGTTGCAGGGAGCTGTGTTTCATATCACTGCCAGTGAGACTTAACTTTGGGAAGGAAAATGAAATGTTAACCAAAAAGCCATTTCCAAGAGAAATAGCCCCACTGTACATCATCAAACTAATAAAAGCATGCAGTCATGTAACACAAAGAAATTCCTCCTTCTCCTGGGCACAAATCATTTTTACCCCATTTCCCCGTGTACTCAGTCTCAGAACACAATTGCAGATTTCTATCAGTTTTGTTGGTGAATTTATGCGGCTCTTTACTGCTCACCTACTTCTTCTCATCTCAGTCTTTTTCATTAATGAATCACGGAAGCATTAATTAATGTTTAAGAGGCAGATAGCGGGTTTTTTTTCTTCTGCGGATCACTTAATCAAAAGTGGGCCTGTGTTGTTCAGTTATAAGTGGAAATCCAGAAATGGAGAACAGCGACGTTTTCAGATTGTGCTTTACATACCCAGCAGGAAACATTTTAATTTAACATTTTAAATGACAAGAAGGGACCTAAAGAAGCATCAGTTTCCAGAAGAGGCCCAGTCTTCACCAACTCTCATGCAGATGCTTGACAAGTTAATTTTTTTGGGAAAAATCAAACCTACTGCGGTGACCGAAGAGGAACAGAGCTCTTCTGAATACTTGACTCGAGATGTCAGCTCACCAGCAGGCTTGACAACAAATGGAAAGCAGAGTCCAAATGGAAAGCAGAGTCTAGAGGTTGGGGCTGCTCCTTGGTCTTGGTGATTGAGGAGTGGAAGACCCCTGAGGTGGACTCCTGCACAGCATCAGGCCGTGGGAAATGCCACCAAAGCCCCAAGCAGGTGGGACACAGGTGGCCCTCAGCCATCCGTGCGTCCATAGGCTCTTTTCCCCTAGCTTGTGCAGATGGAGGTTGAATGTTCAGGGTAAATGGATGTATTTTATGGGTTCATATACAAAACCCATTCGTTACCATTGAAACAATAGAGACCCTGAGGGCTTAGCACTTCTGAAAAGTCAAAATCGTGGTGTTTTCAAGCTTGACATCCTGAAGTAAAACAGAGAAAACCAAAGGACCCAAAGTAGTTTGATGTGATTTAGTCAAGGGCTTCAGCACAGACAGGGCTGGAATCTGGGTGTCTCAGGATCCTGTCCTTGATGCCAGGCACCAGGACGTGCCACCAGGATGAGAGAGAAGACACACAACAATAATGGCTGAGACTAAAAACAACAGAAGAGAGCTGCTTCGAGGCAGAACCGGCTACTTCTGTCTTCTCATCAGACAAACCCTTTGACAGACCTTCCCAAGGCACAAATCACTGCGTGTGTGCCATCTTTCTAAATGAAATGTTACAATAACAGATCTCAAGTGTCCCCTGAAGGCACGCTGTTCGATATTTATAATCACTTAATAAACACATGAGAAATGGCACAGTACAGCCCTACATAATCTATGTGCAATGATCCTTGGTGACAAAGTGTAAGTGACCAAATCCCCTTCCAGGTCTAATGATATTTTGCTCTAGTAAGCCAGTGATATATCTCGTATGGCAAAAATAAAGCACTCATGCATAAAATTAATACAGTAAGCTCTGAAGTCATAAAGCTTTCAGTCTGTGATATATTAGATGGGAAAATGTCTAACCTGTAATTCAAGTTCTCCTGGTGCCTTATTCCCAATAGGTTGTAGGGTCACCTAGGCATTGCATGATCAAACCAGGCCATTTCAGAAGCATATGAATTATTAACAAACCAGCCAGGAAGCCCATTAGGGTCATGTGCATAAAAAGTCCTGCGAGGACACAGGTAGCAGCTTCTCCACAAAGAGGTCAAATGGTTCTGTTCTTTCCAAATCTGCATGAGAAAACTTAGAGCAAATCACCTCCATCCATTTTGCTCCCCTCACTCCTTCTAGGAGACCTCATGATGCGACCAAAGGCATTTGGACACTTACTGGAGTAGCTGAGACCTCTTTCTAGGCAGATTTCCCTGCTATTTAATAGCACAAATACGATTCCCATGTAGGCCTCCACTATAATTCACAACAGTTTGCTAGAAATCCACAAAAAGCCATGACAGCAACGTGCACATGCAGTCTATGCCACTCACTGTTTCCAGAAACACCACCTTATTTTCCACTCCCACGAGCCTCCTCTACATCTCACGCACACCAGCCATCCCAGTGCAGTGGCAGACTGGCTGCTGGTTGCCTCTGAGGGGCTGGACCACGGCTGGGCTTGTGTGCTCTTGCAGGCTCGCCCATCACATGTTGCGTCCTTAGGTGGTCTTCTGTATCAGTGTGAACCAGTGTCAGAGAAAAATTCGCCAGTTACCTAGAAGAAGTGAGGAACCACGCAGAAAGCAAGAGCAGGGGTAGTGAAGCAACCAGCAGCATCACGAGTCTGCAGTGTGAGTGAGGGCTATGAAAATGCATTGCCATTGCGAAGGCTGTTCCATGCAGAACCTTGCCGGGGCCCTACAGAAAGCAGGGCATACAGCTGCAAATACAAAACCCCTTCATAAAGATATGCTCAGTAGTGTCAGATATTGAAATTACCTCTCTGCAACGTGTGTCACACACCTTTTCATTGCTGACTGTAGTAACTCAGGGACAAGAAATCCAACTCAAAGACAACTTTTCAAAGTCCTTCCATAAGAGAATGCAGACACTGCTTGCTCCGACTGTGGTTGCAGCAGGGTTTACACACAAGAACATACTGTAGACTCCATCGATCTGCAATCCATCCCTGGTTTCAACCAGAAAAATAATTATCCTCTGCATGTGAAATGATCGAAGTGCTTAAAAAAAGTCAAACTCCAGCTCCTCAATCAGGAACGTTGCCAAGCTATCGAATCAATAGGTTGTTAGATACTTGAAGTATGGGAATATGTGAAAGCTATCAAATGATTTCTTTGTTAATAAACCGCTACAGTAATTACCATTAGAATAGAAATGGGAAGATACGTATCAGAAATGGAAAGCTGTGAATGGCTTCTCATTAAGTGACATTAAAGCGCATGGGATTTCTTTTTTTCTTTTGGACTTGATTCTGCAACATTTTGAACCTGCATACCCAGAGTTGCTCATGCATCCAGCCCTGTGTACCCCCATTTCAGCAAAATATCTTCAAGTCAGTGAGCCTCCAGAAGAGGAGAGCTTACCTGGAGAACAGTCAGTTAAAGTCAGGCACATGGGGATGTTGCACCTTGCAGAACTGAGCCCCATACACAGTGTAGACCATCCTGGAGCAGCTCAGCCTACAACGTTCATCACAGAGGTGTCCACACTGGGGCTCAAATAAGACCAGTGCAAATATGCTCCATGAGCCACCCATTTTAGTGCCAATCCTCATTCTGAACAACAATGTAGTACTGGGAAATAACAGTGACAAGATTCAGAAATCGGGAGCTGCTGGTTCACAGAGCAGTGAGTTAGCCATGCCTCATCTTCCATGTACCATGTCTGCTCTGCTGCCCAGCCCCTCAGCTCTGCCAGGGGTGGAAACCAGGATACCATGGAGCATGGAGAAACAGGTTAGACCTGTGGAAGGCCCTTAGGGAAACTGGAGACCTGAGGGCTGAGTCCAGGTTTGGGGTGGGCAAGAGAGCAAGGGAAGACTGACAGCGATGGCGTGGTCTTGGTAGGTGGCTCCAAGGGTGAGGAGGTTCAGCCGGCATGAGAGTATCATGACCCAAATTCTTCATTTTCAAAGGTCTGTGGTGCTAAAACATAAGGTTTAAGTTAAAGAACATGGCAAGTTCTGCCATAAATACATCAGGAGCCCTCCCTACCTCTCTCGCTTGCTACTTGTGGTCATCAGAGTAATAGATTTTTTCAGTGAAAAAGCTTGACCTTGTCTAAAGTGCAGGTCAGAGAATGCAATGAAATACACTTAAGGTTCAGCTTCGCTCCAATTAGCAGGACGGAAATTGTCGTGTTGGCTTTGGGAGGAGAAGGGAGAAAAACATTTGCTGCAAGTCAAGGAATAGTCTAGCTGTTAAAGCTGGCTCAGCTGCCCACACAACAGCCTGAACTACCCCAACATGGTTCCTCATTACTTTGCCTATTGCTGAGAGAGCACATGGGTGGAAGCACATCTTCCTTCATGATTTAGGAGATGCAGAGCAAGTAGTCTACTCCAAGAGAAGAGCAGATCTCAAAAACCCCAACTCTTTTTATGAGAAAAAGAAAGGTTGTGGAGGCTGGAAAACACCTGAAAAGTATCATTCAACATCTGCAAATCCCGCTTTATCTGCAGTGCTTAGACAGGACAATATTAATAGCCCCACAGTTTTGCATGTACAGAATTTCAAGTGCTTCCAGACCCTTTCCAGACCTAATGTATTTATTGAAATTGGTTGTCTTCTACTAGCACATAAAGAAGAAGGGGGAAAAAAAAGGACTAATGGATGTACATTAACCTTTTGGTACCAGATTTCCCGATACTAGCTACTAATGCAAAATCCATTAGAACGAAATGTCTGGGAACCATGGTGCGTAAATGTTATAATGCAGTGAATAAGTCTGTAAAAATCTGAAGCGGGCATGGCAGGGACAGAGACCCATGCAAAGGTGGTTGCAAGTGCAAGACAATTAAAGAAAGCTCCCTGATTTGCTTTGGGCAGAGAAACCCTGCAAAAAGGGCCTGGAGAGGTGAACATTTGGAAGCTGAGCTTCGCAGCTTGCCCCTTTTACAGGAGAATTTTCTTGCTCACCCCAAGGGCAGAGCTTTGAAGTGCCTGCGTTAACCTCTTCCATTGCCACACAAACTCTTTTCCTTGCACCTGCCTCTTCCTCTGCTTGCCTGCCTATGCAAGCATTGCCCAGCGTGCTGGTCAATGGGAGATGTCATAAGGGAGATGAAATGGCTTTGCTTCCTTCAACATGGCCTTTCATCACGGGTGCCTGAGCTCCTGCCTGTCATGGGAAAAGTAACCCCTCATCACTCACAGAAACATGACAAGAAGCTGTTTCCTAATGAAACACCAGATCACCCCAGAAAGAGCTGCCCAAAGAAATCAACTGTTCAGTCCTCCAAGCATGTACAAAACGATCTTTTTTAAGATCACCTTTCTGAAAATGAAAGAAATGCCAGGAGCAGCCTGGGCACAGTGTGAAGCAGGAGTTGAAGGGGTGGGGGATGACCATGGCATCCAAGACACAAAACAGCCTCAAATACCTTTATCTGAGGAATTTGCTTGCTCAGTGCTCTGCTTCGAAATTGTAACATTTAAGTGCTTTTCTTTCAAGAATGTGAAGAGAATGGTGAAAGTATGAGACCAGGAGAAGTGAATATGATCATTTAATGCGCAAAGACAGTTTCAATAGTTACCTTAATGTGCACTAATTAGCTGTGGGAATATGAAAGACATCCCAAGGGCTGG
>NW_009258281.1:304212-330864 GCF_000687185.1 Egretta garzetta | reverse complement strand
TCCCTGTTGCACTCAGGTGTGTTTTGCTACTGTTTTCAAGCATTTTAAAATGTACAAGGATTTATCACCTGTAGGGCACAGAAGAAAATTGTGATTTAGCCTCCTTGGAAGTCACAGCTAACAGCCATCTTCCTAAAACAGATGAGGCCACAGTCCAGTTTCATTTACTATCTGGAGCCAGCCAGAAGCCATCGGTGCCCATATGGGACTCCCTACAGCTGCCAGGAGTTTGGACCTGGACAAAAATGCTCTCCGGATGCTGGAGCTCCCGGTACTTGGCTCATCTCACAGCTCCCCATGAAACCTCTTCAGGTCTCCAGTTGTCATCTCTGACCCTTCCTCCAGCCAACTATGAAGTCCTTGAAGGACTAAGCGTAGGTATGACTGGGCATACACTGCTACCTCGAAGGCAGCTTGCACCTCGAATGGGATCAGAATGAGATTCTTTATAACAAACACCTTTGCAACCTCCTGGCTTTGGGGCTTTCTCTAGGGTGCCAAACAGCACAGCACCTGGGGTGAGCATGAGCTAAGCAGAGTTATCTTCCACCTACTGCCCTCTTCTGCTACCTTGAGCATTGCCTGCTTAAAAATGAAGCCAGTTCTCCTCCTGCCTCACCAGGGTGCACATTTTTTGTCTTTATAGGATTACAGCATGCTGTTTGCAGGGAGAGGGTAAGCGAGGACTTCGCACCTCTGTGTGTTTGTGAAGACTTTTCTCTCCTTTTCTGCTCATGCCTGTCACTTCTTTGCTCGTGCCCATAGGGCAAGTGCCATCTCCAATTTAACAGATCACTACAGTGCCATCCAGAGATTGATCCAGAGCCAGTACTACCTTGCCTGTCTTTCAGTAGGAACTGTGGTTCCTTCTGACTTGTGAATCATATACAACTTGCCCTTTGAATGGCGTGTGCCACAATCAGAGCATCTTAATGCAGGAGCTGCTGCATCCAATTGCTTATTCTGTTGTGTGTGAATTTGGGGGGGCTTCAATTTCAAAGCTCCATTTTGCATTTGCAATCTGTCTTTGGAATCCAAATCCAGTTCAAAGTACCTGACTGCAGGTGCTCAAAACCAAGTGAAAATGTATGGCTCACTCCAAACCTGGTCCCTGCTGATAGCTGACTACAGCTGAGCTCACCGTGCCTGTCCCTTTCGCACCCAGATACTGCTAGGACCTCCCTGCTTCCCTGCACACTAATAAGGCTTCATGCTGAAATGCATGGGCCCTGTAGGGAGGAAATAAAACCAAGGTTATGGGATTTTCCTTGGAACTGACAAATGTAGGTGGAATGCAACAAGAACAAATGAAGTCTCAGCCCCTTTTCTCCCCACACTTTTCCTGCCTGCTGCATCCTCAGCGTCTTCAGAGACTGGTAAAAGCTTGCCTTGTTGGTGGGACCAGTTGTGTGCTATGCTAGCCCAGGGTGCAGGGCAGGCTAAGCACTTCCACCCAGCTCCTTGGGCAAGTCTGGTGTCCTGCGATGTGTGCAGGAGCAAGTCTGTAGCTCACCAGACCTGAGCTAGCTATGGACACCCCAGATCTGAGCCGCAGATGTATGCTGCTGCACAGACCACAGGAACTTCTAATTCAGTGTAGGCAGTTTCTCCATCTCTCATTATTGAGTCAAGGTTGATTTCAACGAACAGCTTTTGTGAAACCAGGAGTCAATAGTCCATGCAAACTCTTGAAAAAGTCCACAGAAAGACATCACTGGAAAAAACCAAATGCTTATTCCAGGCTGTTCCTGGATGGGTTTACCATGCCTTGTTCAACAGGTACAAAGCAAGCAAAAACTAGAGATCAGAAGACTTGTTCTGTGAGTGAATTGAGCTGGAGACAACATCTGCCTCCAACTTTTCAGTTAAACAGAACTGTGAATTTTAATTTAATAAAAACATTCAGCCTACAACCACAAATAAAATCGTTCAAGCTTGGCTGAGTTTAAAACCAGAACCTGGCACCTCTTCAGAAGCACATTAGAGAGCTTAGGGTAGAAAATCTTCCCATTTTGACACACACAGCTGCTGGGACTCAACTGCTGAGAGCAGGAACGAAGCATTGCATCGGGCCCAGGTTCCAGAAGCAAAGAATATGGATGCCACTACGAGTAGCTGTTCTGAATCCTGCTTACATCAGCCATGAGGGTGACCCTGAGTTTATACAGTCAACCTGAGGACACATGAAGGAGTTCAACCCAGAGTGCAGCCTGGCTCCTTTGCCCTCTCCCTGTGCTATGATCCCCTGCTCTCCTAGAACAAGCCTAGAGGCTCAGCAGGGCAGAGCATATGGGCATTACATTGCTGCACATCATAAAATAAATACAGGGGCAGAAAAAGATCCAGCACTGCAGACTTATTGAATTAAACATTATTGTGGCTAATGCAATCAATACGGCATTGATTGCATTATCCATATTAATATTTAATTCAATTAAAAGGCCCCCAATTTCTTTTTTTTTTTTTAAATGTTCTTCCAGATCTTTTACGCTCCAGAAAAAAAGTTAAATTTTGCTACAGACCATGAATTCCAGCTGGACCAGAACTATAGCTGATCTGGGTTTCCCCTGGCACCAGCTGCTCAAAGCTGACCCTTCCAGCAGAGCAGGGGAGAACCATTTCCCTAGTCAGGCTGCCACTAGCACCCAGTACAAACCCTGCAGAGACAGACTGGGACCCCCTCAGGGGAATGTGAAGTGCACGAGTGTGCAGGTCAACTGGATAATCTCGCATTCCAAGGCCTTCATATCACAACTGATGCCCTGCTGATCACTGCCAAAAGAGGCAGTCTTACACCTGCTCCCCCCACCAAATACGTTTTTGACTCCTCTGAGAATTAGTACAGTTTGTTAAACTAGCAGAGAACTAACCCAGCCCCACACTAGCTGAAGAAGTAAGTAAATTTTTTATCATTTCAGCAAGCTGAGCAAGACAGTCAGCTTGGCTGTCACCTCACATCCCATTTTTTATATATATTTTTAACCCCTGTCTCACCGTGTATCTGTTTAGCTTACAGGCTTATGAAGGCAAGCACGGTGTGTGCTTGCACAGTACTCATCATGGCACAGCACTGCTCTTCAGCAAGCCTGCTGCAACTGAATGGAAATAAGTCCCAAAATAAACTCAGACCTGAGAAAGGACTGCTGTGGTTTACAGCTGTGCCCATCAGGGAAGACACCTCTCTGCTTCTTAAACACACTTGAACATCCAGGGCAGATATTGTAATGTAGCCCTGCACGGTTAACTTCTCCAGCTGCGGTGCACAATGCTTCCAACATCCACCGGAGCAAGCCATCGCAACCCCTGCTGCATAACGAAACCACGGGTACCAGCCATGCCGTTACCTGTCGCTGCCTCACCATCTCTGCTCGCTGAATGACGCCAGTGTCTCGAACACGCAGCGGGAGCTGACGTTTCTCTGCTACTTCATCAGACCAGACCTCCTGCCAGGAAGTAAATTGAAGCACAGAAAATGCATCTTCTCCATAGGAAAAAAAAAAAAAAGAAAGGTGAGAACCTTCCTCCTCTTCCCCCATCAGATTACATGCAAAATGTTCTTCTGCTTTTAAGGGCAATTTAACACTGGTTAAACTACTGTTAATTTAAATCAAACAAGTCTGAAAAGATAGAACATGCTGCACTGCTATTAAAAACAGCTGAATCTTCATTTGTTCTACTGCCCATTTCCTAGCCAATATTATCTGGCTGTCCAAAGACCCCTTTCTGTGGTTTTAAAATTTATATTTAAGCCTACTTTGTTGGCTTTTGCAACATAGTGTGGTCTGCTTTGGTATCAGAAAGATTCAAACCTTTCCATCAAACTGTTTTTTCTTGCAATGTATGGGAGAAAGTCAGAAAAAGAACATGCAGCCAAACTGATTAATATCAATTAATTTGACATCAAATTCACCCCCTTTCCAAGAGCGAAACCAGGTGATCCTCCAGCACTGAAGTACAAAATAGCTTCAGGAGGAGAAAAGAAAAGCCCTGCTCTTCCATGTTTCATAGACCTGTCCTCAACAAGATCCCAAGACACTGCTATCCAGACTTTGCTGGCAGTTCAGCTGACCCACAAGACAGGCCAGAAGGGACGCTCCTGCCCAGTATACCGCTACTGCACTGGCAGTTATAAACAGATTTTTCCCCTTCCCTCTACCCCCCCCCAGTAAAGCTAGCCCACGTGAATCGGATGCAGCACAGAACGCACAGGCAGGGGGACCAGATGACCCCTACGTTTACACATTTTCCCCAAATAATGCACACCAATGTGTAGTTTTACAACAGTCTCTAGCTTCCATACAGACGTCTTTGCTCTGAGCAGAATATTTGCAAGAGTTTCATTAGCCAAAGTGCTGATCTGCTGGAAGCCTGCAGCACAAAATAACTGCTCCAGATTAGGTTTGTTCTTGAATTAAGACACTGGACCTAGGCAGGGAATACAACCAGCTTCAATTCCCTGCCTAGAATTATTTGTTTCCTTGAATTACTTCTCTTCAGTCGCTCTTGCTCCTTCTGCGAGCCTTGCCAAGACTGATCACAGATAACTTTGTGATGGATCCTGCACAGCTGGTCAGGTCCAGCCTCGGCTCAGATGCTTGCAATAGAGCAGAAGAGAGGGGCTTTAGTTTAAGCCTAACAAAGGCGGCGTAGAAGCCAGCTGGATGAAGCACTTGCTGACATCTTTGTTTTTAGAGAGATGCAAGACTTTGGACCCTTGCGTGCTTGTTATTAATTCGGAAGAGGACTGTGTGATGGCAGACCCTGAGCACCACCCAGGCATGCCAATTCCCATTGGAGAGCAAAAGCAGCTACCGCTGTTTGGTATTACTCATTTCCCTGTTGTTTCCTTAAAACGCATGCAGAAGTAATGCAACACCTAGCTCTCCTGCATTGCTCTGCTAAGTTCTTTTTTGGGCCACTCATTTCTACCTCGGAACAGTCACTTCTCGGTATCCCAAATACCAAATGAATCCTCAATATTCAGCTACAGAGAACAGATTTTATTTTATAGCTGAAGGAACAAAGTCTAAAGAGAATTATTTCCCCAGGTAACCCCACTACAATTAGGTTTCCTCTGCCTTGCCCACCATACATTCCTTTTTTAAGAAAATTAATCTCTCCCCCTCAAAATGCTATATAATTCTAATTACTTCAGATGGGGGGAGAGATTTTTAGGGTTAAGAAAAACCTGAGATCTTTAAATACAAGCAATCAAGTAGAGGTGGAAACAGCCAAAAGTATGAACTATTCTATAACCACGTTCCCCAGGTTTTACCCAGGACACTGATGCAAGGAAGCAACCTCTGTCCTCTCAAGTATCTTTCACTTCAATACACACACACACAAACAAAATGAACCCCACAGAACCCTCACAAAACAACAACAAAAGAAAAGCAAACAAACCGGCCAGGCTTCATATATTCTCCCCTAGACCGCAAGCCACAGCCATTCAAAAAGATTATGCAGTATTTATTAAAAGTATTATCTTCTATTAACTATTAGTGATGTTAAACTGATGTCACTGCACTCCAGACATTGCTACTGAAGGTGTTATCAGGTGTCCCTGGTGAAGTAATTCATAATCAGATAAACAGATAAATTTCAAGGGAAGCAGCCTGAAAATCATTAGGCTCCCTGAGACTCACAGCATTTTTGAGGTATAAATACAAGATTAATAAAAACATTTATAATCCAGAATACAAGTCTTGGCCTTTTACTTCCTCAAATACCCCAATCATCAACGCACATTAAGTATATGCACTTTAACAGGAGAATGCTAATATAAATTTGTATGACAGCTAAGGTTTTTTAGAATCATAGAATCAGAATTGTTTAGGTTGGAAAAGACCTTTATAATCACCAAGTCCAACTGTTAACCTAGCACTGCCAAGTCCACCACTAAACCATGTCCCTAAGCACCACATCCTTTAAACACATCCAGGGATGGGGACTCAACCACTTCCCTGGGCAGCCCATTCCAGTGCTTGACAACCCTTTCAGTGAATAAATTTTTCCTAATTGAAACCTCCCTTGGTGCAACTTGAGGCCATTTCCTTCCTGTCCTATCGCCCATTACCTGGGAGGAGATTGACACCAACCTTGCTACACCCTCCTTTCAGGGAGTTGTAGAGGGCGATAAGGTCTCCCCTCAGCCTCCTCTTCTCCAGGCTAAACAACCCCAGTTCCCTCAGCCATTCCTCATCAGACTTGTGCTCCAGACCCTTCACCAGCTTTGTGGCCCTTCTCTGGACATGCTCCAGCACCTCAATGCCCTTCTTGTAGTGAGGGGCCCAAACCCAAACGCAATATTTGAGGTGCAGCCTCACCAGTGCCGAGTACAGGGGAAGGACGACTTCCCTGGTCCTGCTGGCCACGCTATTCCTGATACAAGCCAGGATGCCACTGGCCTTCTTGGCCACCTGGGCACACTGCTGGCTCATATTCAGATGGCTGTCAACCAAAACCTTTAACAGATTTTCTCTGATGAACTCATCTACTCCCCGCTTCAGACCATACCAAAACATACAGCACCCAAAACAGGCCATGAGTCTGCTCACACTGCATTAAATACCTCTTCTATTTCTGAGCCTGCCTCCTACTAACTTCCTTTAATACACCCTTGTTCTTGAAGAGACAGTGAGAAATGATCCCTACACACCCTTTAACACATGCCTCATGATTTTATAACCTTGCTTTCATGAGCCAAAATCCATCCAATGGATTAAGGGACTTGATTTAGCCTTGCTACAACTTTTTCTTTTTAGATGTGTTTTATGAAGTGCTATATCCCTCTGCTTTTAATGATTAGCAAGAGTGAATTAAGCAGGGTCTGTGTCGCTGACCTCTAGCTTTTGTGTACTTACCTATTGCTTCAGTGGTGTTCAATGCCTGCTGCAATTTTGGTATCAGTCTGCTTACTGCAGTTCTGTGAGGCTCTTTAAGCGCCTAAGTCTACCAAAGTTGATCACGCTCAAACTCTGAATTCCTGAAGAGACCTGAAGGAGATGGGCCAGAGTTAATCTTGAGTGCATTTCAATGAGAAGGGTAAGGAAGGATCACTCCTCAGTATGATATGGAGGGATTCTTAATGTGATGTGATAGTAACTCTGCTTGAAAACAGGACTTGATTCCAAGGAACAAGACCTTAGGAAAAGTTCAGTGTGGCTTAAAAAAAAAAAAAAAAAAAAAAAAAGGGCACTTTTCTAACAATTTCTTTTCAGCTGCCAAGGAACAATAGCTCTTAAAATCTGTAATCTGCTGCCTCTACTTTAGAACATGAACGGGACTACTGACAGGCCAAATTTCTCCCTGGTACACAGCAGAAAAGCTCCACTCTTAAGAATTTTGCCGAGATTCACTGCTACTTTTGCAAAGAACACTGCATTAGGTATATTGATGTGCTACGAAGTGCCAAGTTAAAATGTGCTACAATTGTTAAAATAAATGACCAAGTCCATGCAGTATTGACTCAGTACCTTATTTGCTGCCAGTGTTTATCTGCACAAAAACCCAAAACACATTCATCCCATGGGTTGTTCCATTTATTAATGAGCCTTGCATTTTTGCTCGCCCACACAGACGTGCAAGTACTTGAGAACTGCATTTAGTGAAGAGCAATGACTCAGTCTAGCTTAAGTGATAAATCGAGATACTCCAGCTGCTGAAGTCTAGTAGATGCTATTGAAAACTATACCTGCTATACATGAAGTGCCTAATTCTAAGACTTCTACAGAGCATATTGAAAATTGGCCTAGGATCTCCAGTGGCAATGGTTACAGAAAACAACTGTCTCTTACACTGAAGAGCAGCTTCCGCAGGTGGATACGCTATCTTCACAGTGGTATCAAGTTCACAGAAAAGCACTTACACTTCCTGTGTAACACTGTTGAGATACATATGGACCATGTACTTATTCTGCAGCTAAGCTCATGCACTAAGATACTCCAAACTTACATGCACCAGAAGATTTATTATTACAAGCAATACAAAAGCAAACACAAGAAACTTTGTTTTATACCACAACCATCATTCTCATTGAATATTATTACAAGACACCATTTTTAAATTATGAATTCACAAAGAAAGGCAATACAAGGATACAAGAGCACAAAGCGAGGAAGTACAATTCCAATAACTTATGATCAATTATGAGGAATTAATTAAAAAAAATATTGTAACAAATATGAAAGAATCAAATATTGTTCCAATGTAGCCAGCTAAGTTTAAGTACAATTGTGCAAAGCAAGGCATAAATCTTTTGTGATCATTCAATTTTTTTCGTTAAAGTAACCATGATAGCAACCATCCATACTTACAGAAATATTCTTTACTTCAATAATTTAAAAAGGATCCTCACATTTAGAAACCTTCAGAAAATAGGATCGAATTTGAGTTACGTATTTACAAGCATGAAAGAGGACAGAAGTGAATAAAGTATTACTCTTGCTACAAATAAGGAATTTTAGACCAAGATTTTTAAAAACAGTGTTTTCAAAATTGCCTACTTCCAAATGAATTCAGGCCATTAGCTCTACTCTAATTTCTACAAGGCTTATCCCATGGCCAAGAATTTCCTGCAAAATTCATTTGTAAGAAGTTATAAGAAATACCACGTCATCTGACAGAAGAGATGTCTATACAAGCAAATGACCATGTTCAAATGCAGAGAGACTTTTTTTTTTTAAAAAAAAAAAATACAAATTCTGGCCTAGCTGGGAAATCTTTACACATACAGTAGATCCTTGTCAATGGATATTAACCAGAAAAGAAATGGGCTCACGCTCTATCACCTAGGAAGGGCTGGTTTAAATCAAGAATGCAAAAGGTTTCATTTTGCAAAATCTTAGTTAACAAAATGTCAGTGATTATTACACATAGGTTAAATGCAAAAATAAAGCACACCAAATAACCCAAGGCACATTTTTCAATGCAGTATATTTATCTCTCTCCTCCACTATAAGTTCAGTTATTCCAGCACATCGGTCGTCTTAGTAATTCATTTAAATGGTCAAAGCTCTACTATTTAAATGGTGAAAGCTATCCTGTATTCCTAAGTGCAAAACATAAATCATAGCTTCAGACCAGTGTTTACCAGAGCATTCCAACTGCTCAAGATTCACCACAGTTTAAAACCTTGCTCATTGATATTCATTTTACAGGCAGGAGCTGAAATGACATCACACAGTCTATAAGCCAGCTGGAGGGGGCCATCCAGACTTTGCCCTGACGAATTTTCTCCGGCTTGAATTTAGAAGACACATCATAGATTACATACTGAGTGCAAAATCTCTGGTCAGAAGTAGATTCTGCATGGTAAGCCACCGTGTTGATTGTCTGTGTCACATCACTGTCTGGTTTTGGCTGCCTAACCAGAATTTGTCCTCCTGCTGCTTTGACCAACTCCACAAGCTCACTCTTCTGGTGACGGTTGAAAGATCCCAAAAAATAGAAGTAGCATCCATCAAACAACTTAGGCAGCTAAGTGGAAGGAAAAAAAAAAGTATAAATACAGGACTTCACAACTGAGCACACAGGAAAAAAGTGGAAAGGAACAATCAGTGCCTACAAAAAATACAATTTAAAATAACCAACACTGGAAGCTAGAGCAGTAGCTTGACACACAAGTTCCTCAGTATAGGTACACAATCAATAAAAGCTTGCTTACATGGTGAATTCTTGCTTATGTTTAAATATTTTCCAGCACAATAGGGTTTAACTATGAGCTAGGAATATTTACAGCTACTGTTACAATACATTTAATGAACCTCTCTAGTGTAATCCAGAAAGTGACCAGAAATTAATCCGGTTAAATATAAAAGTGGCCCTATATAGAAATAAGTAATAAAAACATTTTTCTTTCAAGTTTCAGATAATTTCAACTAGGTTCTAAAGCTGAGCAGAGAAGGCCAAAGCAGCATCACTTTCTGTCCCATGCAGCTTCTTCCACAAATGTAATAGGGCATTCCCTCTGACAAGGTTATAGCAACATATCCACTAATAGAGAAAAATGACAGCTTTACGGGTGTTCGCAGTTCTTTCAATCACCTTGCACATAATCAAATTTCTGTACAAGACCACATTAAAATTTTACATCTACTGAACCTGCACATGTGGCAAAGGGCAAAAATGCATGAACCAAAGGTCATTAAGATAATCTGTCTCAAACAATAAAACCCACCAGCTGTTCTCTGTTGAGCCGGCCTCTTCGCGGGCCACCTTGGATTTCATACTTCTCTTCTTGTTCTCGAACTGTGCTTTGTAGACAGGCTCGTACCCCTACAAAAGCCACAATAAGGAAGGCAAAGATTAGAGGTCCCAGGTTTTAACACAGGTGTACATGTTATTTTAGGGACTAAAGAGCTGCACTAAAATAAAAGGATTACCCACAACGCAAAACATGGCATCAAAGCTTGTGTGCTTTAGCAATTTGCTTTTAAACTGGAAAAAATTTACAACTGTGGTTGAAGATGAAAGTTAGACGGAGAGAAGCAAGATCACACTAAAATCAGTGCTGTAAACACTAGAAATTATTAGCTTTTCCTCTTACCCACTAAAGGTCAACCACTTAATGTCAAATGTCAAACTGCTGATCACTTGGAAGCTTAAAGCCAGCATGTAGAACCAGCTCTGCAGTTATGAAATGGAAGCAATTGCCTGATAAAGAGCAATTACAAAGCAAGCACAAAGCTGTTTCTGAACAGCTATGGCCTCAAATAACAAATCAGATGGGATTTCAAGGTCTCCAAGATCAGCACAAACTGTAGATTTATGCTTGGGTTTAACAGTGGCATTCATTTTTGTTACCACTGCTGCATAATGAGATTGTCTTTTAGAGTCAACGTGGGTTTATATTGTTTTAAGGCTAGTTATTTTTTCCAATACAGAATGCGCTGATGCTAATGTATTGCTAACTTCAGTTAAACGTACTACCTGACCTCACTTTGGAAAGAGAAATTGCTGTGGTCCCCCATTCAAGGATGGACATTTTGCACTCACACTTACATTGCACTCATTAATAAAAATTGCCCTAGAAAGTAAGTCTGCAAAGCTGATCTTGAAAACTGTTCCATGAGGATTTACAGTGTTGTCAAGGTTGTAACTTTGAAGTAGTACCTCACTCCTTGCAGTGTTTCCTACTCAGGCAACTTATTTCTACTATGCAAATATGAAACCCACAGTATTAAAAAAAATACCAACAAAAAATCAGAAGTAAAATGTGGGGGTTTGATCCTAAAAAGGAAGCAAGCACAAGATTATGAAGAATAGTATCACTGACAAGGTACTCCGATACCATGGCAGCCAACAGATAGGAATATCTAATCCAGAGAGATCTTGAAAGTCAACTGTTAGCAATTTACTACCAGTTCATACAAACTCACAAAATGCCATGGGAATTCGTATTGTAGTTACCTGAAATCTTCCAATGTACTTACATCAAAAGATAAACCTATACAGAAAACCACAACTGGCTGAATACTATGACAATACGTACCTCCCTCCACGTACAATTAACAGGTTGGTTATTTGCACTGGTTCATTCCTTCATGGAAAATCAACATGAACTTGTACAAAACTAGAAGGGCAACCTAGTCATGTATTTTCCAGAAAAGCAACCTACATATTCATTATTGGTAACAGCAATAAATACTGATAACTTATTTGCAAAGAACTCATAACTCAAAAATGAATCTAAAAGTTATTTCAATATTTTTAATCTTTTTTTTAATCATCACAACTCAACAAGACTTCCTGTGTCAATTTGCCTCTAAACTTACACAGCTATTCTTTCCTTCCACGAAAATACAGATGTTAATGGGTACCACTTACAATAAAGGAAGAACTGTCTCATCTAGTCTCAAGAACAGACCATCCATTCATTTAGAGCATGTTTTATTTCAATCTACCATCAAAAGCTCAATTTCAAGGACTTTCACTACAGAGCTGAGGTTTTTATACAATGAGTACATCACAAATTGAGCATCCAGTGCCAGCATCAGTAAATGAAGCAAATTTGATATGAAAGTAAGAAAAGATTGAATGAATACAAAGACTATGATGTCTTTTTGTAGTGTTATTTCCTCAAAAAAACCCCCATTAAGTCATGAAAATGACTAACCCTAGTGGAATGTCTATTTTAGCAGAAAATGCAAAATAGGTTATGTCTGTTTTGCATACATATGTCTGTCCGTTTTACACTGCCAAGTCCTCCGAGAAATCTGCATGCCTCAAAGTTCATTGCCACATGTAATGACAATCCTCCATGAAAGCAAGAAGAGAAACTCATCTACATGTGTCCTGTTTTCACTGTATCTATAATAAACACAAGATAAACATCTTTCCTTGAAAAACTGGAAATATGCAAACAGACCATTTGTCTAGCCAGTGGCTGCATGATCAGCATTCTCATTAATTTTAACTTTTCTTAACCAGCTAGAATCAGAACAGAGTCTTAACAGATTTGTGGCGCAAAAGCTATGTATTCCGGACAGAATAAAAAGCCCTGAATGTAAGTTCTCAGTGCCCAGGTGTTTCTTTTTAATGTATGTTAAAAGGCAACACTGTTTGGCCTACACACATACACCTTTGTGGAGCAACAGGCTCTGTATGTTTTGGTGATGGAAAAGTAGTACATTTTCAATTCCCAAACATATTTTTCACGCAAAGTGCAGAAGCAGAACTTGCTCTGACTCATGGGTCTTGTCATATTTCATAGATAAGAACAAATGCTTTTTGGAACTGTTGTGCTCAGGGACATTTCAAACAGTCTCGTCTAACACTGTCTACGTACAGGTAGCAAAAGAGGAAAGAAGTCATTGAAATCCTCAAGCTCAGAAGAGGTGTTGCTTCAGGCTTCAACATACTTCATGGCAATCTTACCATCAACAGCCCAACTAA
This sequence comes from Egretta garzetta, assembly GCF_000687185.1. NCBI lineage: Eukaryota > Metazoa > Chordata > Aves > Pelecaniformes > Ardeidae > Egretta > Egretta garzetta. Next base: position 317,970 of record NW_009258281.1, on the reverse strand, counting down.
TCCATAGAAAGATTATCACTTGGAAAGAGACAAGACAACATAGAGTAACAGCGAAAGGAGAGCCTCAGGCGCAAGGAAATGAGGCAAATGCCATGTCATGTGTCATCAGAATCATGGTCCAGCTACATATTCAGACAAATGATGCGGTTAGCAACTGATGTTTGAGGAACAAGAGGTTCTTGTTTGCCCGTTCTTTTTCCCACTCTCCACACAGAACTTAGTGTCAAGTCACTTGCTTCTAGATCACTGATTTTGCATTATCATTTTCAGATGCAGTGACTCCATGTGGATGCAATAATCTAAGTGAGGTTCTCAAAGACGGCATAATCAGTTTTGGTTGAGTTACAGTATCATTTGGAAGCACCAGGCCTGTACAAGCTTTATCATTCTTCTAATAGATGGTACCACATGATGACTTTATGCTAAAACCCCCTCGATTTCACACTTAAGAGTAGGGATACAAAGAGAAGAGTAGAGCATACTGTAGGCCCTTCCAGCTTTTTTTTTTTTTTTTTTTTTTTTTTTTTTTTTTACAGCTAGGGATTTTATTTTGACAGCTGAGTGCCAAGCTGAGTTCACTCAGTAAAGCCCAGGTCTTTTTCTTGAGTAGGCATTATTAATTTTAAAGCTTCTAACGTGTGTAAGTGGCTGGATAACATGACAGTTCTCTTTTAATTGTCTCTCCATCCAATTGAGTGTCATTCTGATTAAGAGGACATATAAAAGGAAATAAAATTCCATACTGTACTCAAAGGTATATCACTCCATTACTTTTACAAGGACGTTTCCAGAAGCTCTGTTGACCTTACAGCACTATTTAAGTCAGAGGTATAGCGCCCTATGACTTCAAACAGGAGCCATGTTAAATTGATTCCCAGAACTCCTGAGATTACAGACTCTCATTTCTTTGGCACTGTATTTAAGAGCCACCAGTGAGAACCTGATGCCAAGACAATAGTCAAATGAATGAACTGAAAAAAAGAATTGCTCTTATCCTAATTAAAAAGTGATCAGAACACCATCAATACTGTGCTACCTCCCTTCTGAAATTGAAATGGACATTCTAAGTGCTTACGCAAAAAAAAAAAAAAATGCAGAACAGGACTGAATCTTGGAAGGACAAGGACATCCTTAAAGAAGCTCTCTGAAGAACAGAGTGGAAAGTAAATTTACTTCTGAGAGGACACCCGCAATTTTAGGAGTGGGCAGAGATCAGGCTTACATTGTTTTCCCTTCCCACATCCGCAGTCTGTGGCATTCTTTACAGGCAAGCCTGAACAAAATCTAGTCTGTTCTGTTATAAAATAAAATAAAACCATTCAACTTACTCAGAATCTCAGCCAATCTTGATTTATTCCTCGATAACTGTTGCAAATAAGAGCTGTGGACTTTCTAGGTTTGAGGCTGATTAAGTTTATTCATTTAACATGTTCTCTTCCCCAAAGAAAATAGGGTGATTATTGCAACTACGCTTCAATGGCCCTCTAGTTTGATCACAGTAGTTGGATCTATTACCCACGAAAGGGTAAGACTTGTACCAAGGCAAGTGGCATTTTTCCATTTCACACGGACCAGAGCTGTTTTGCAATGCCCTGTTCAAGTGTGCAAGTACTCGTTAATAAAGTTTGCCTGACAGAAGGACCATACTGGGGCAAGATCGCATGTGCAGAGGGGCCATGCAAGGTTCTTTCCTAGAAATATAGAACACTGGAAGTTTAAAAGCCTCTTAAATAGCTGATTTCACACTTGCAAGTTGTAGATATAAACAAGATCATTTGCACCAAATTCTAGCAAAACCCGAGCCTGCATTAAAGTCCCTAGAAAATATTTCAGAAAAAGGTTTTAGCTTAATACAACTGCATTTTAGCTTGATGTCAACCACATTTGGCAAGGAGAATACAGCTCATTTTTTTTCCTCATTAGCAAGACCAGTAAAGCATCACTGCTTACACTGATCCTTATTACTTCACTGAACAGCTGCCCCTACCTTCTCACCTTCAGGTATATAAGAAGCAAGCAGGTTAAATGGGTGCCCACTCTAATGGCACCATTACTTGACCTTCGATACAACTGTAGCTACCAGTACTGAAAATAAATAATTATTTGCAAAATTTAAGATCAGAGCCCTATAATCCTTATTCATGTAAGCTTTTGGTTTCTAATGAAACTAACTGCATCAGCAAAACCAATTTAAACAGGATGAAGCACAAAAAGAACCGATCACCAAGAACAAGTTGTAATCAGCCACAGATACCTGGGGTAGCTCTCAGTAACTCAATTAGCCTTAGTGGGGTTTTGTAGGATTTGCACCAATAAAGCAAAGAGCAGGGGGTTAGTCCCCAAAAATCTCTTAGAACAGCTAAAAGTAATTTAGAAATACATGATAGCAACTACACATCCAAGATCTAAGTAGATATTACAACTGAAACTTCCTCAGCTCAGTCTGCACTGGGTTTTAAAGACTTACATGCAGATTGAGTAAAGCTTGATGATATTATTTTCCTAGAAAGGGAAGAAGTCTGGACTGAGAGAAAACCTTAGGGGAATTTGGCATGGCTAGCTTCAATTTGCCTTCATCAACAACATTACTGGTCTCTGCTACAGCACAGAAAAGGATTTTTATACCGTCTCTTATATGCTTATAAAGTAACTTTTGAATCACCGATTTTCACGGAGCGAGGTAGAGATCTCATTTGGTGAAACTGCTGCAGATACTAAAATGAATCTGCTTAAGCATGGTAGTTAACAAGTTAATCCAGGTGATATTTATTAAATGTGATAGAGCAGATGCTTAAACATCAATTCCCAGAAGCTAGGAGAATGTAATATGAAAACCATTGCTTCACTTAAAAAACCCCCATGTGTCGTATCTTCTTTATGAAACAACTATACCACAACTGTTTTCTAGACTGATCAAAGTGACTGGAGGTAGCCATTCCTGGAGTGCAGAGGTCAGGCTAAATACCACTGGAAGCACCCATCATCTGGATCACATCACATGCTTTTAAGTGAATAAGGTAATGTTTCATGTCATGTTTCTTACAATGGGCTTCCTTAATGCAATGTTTTCTTCAAAAAGAAAGTGAATTAGAGCAAAAGGACTGTCTAAATATGAAAAACTGAGTATCCAGATGACACAGGACAGAGGGAGCAGTGGACACATGGTTCCCTTTTCCTCTAGACATTCTTTCAAGCCAGCCCACTTCCCAGCTCTGCAGACAAAGGCAAACACCCCATCTAAGACATTCTCGCCCCCATTTTCTCCTCTACAAATCCCAGCAGCTTCAGTCTAAATTTGTGCCGACTTTGAAGCAAAACTGTTTCCTTCCTCCTTTCCAGAAGGTGTAGACACTGTGGGAGTGTAGAAGTTCAGACCCTGCTGGTATGAAACGTACCCCTCAGCCGTACACCCAATACAACTAGAACATGCATATGCATATTAGATATTTCTACCACCTCCCACAGAGCTGTGAGTCCTTTTGTAGGAGGAGGCAGCTGAAGTACGTCTCCAACTGCAAAACAAGCATGAAACTCCAGTGATCAAAAAGTTCTGAGCTGTTTAAGGAGGGAGTTCTTTGCCGAGTATCAGGCATTTAGGCATGGAAGAGAAAGAGTCCAGCTTGAGAAGCAGTCAGGTCAAACAACTTTGCACTTCTCTTGTCTAATAGCCTGAACAAGGATGATCATATTGCTCCAAGAAATTCAGAAAGATGTTTTCACCTTGAAATTTAAGTCATGCAACCCCCTAGCTCTTCCAGCCAACTCCCAGTTGTTCTGAATCCTTGCAGGAAAAGCAGGGCGGGGGGTTGCATTCCATTAAATGATCAGAGCCGAATCATTACTGCTGCTCCAGGTAAGCAAAACAAATGAAGGAATAAGCAATCAGATGCTTAGAATTCTTCCAGATACTTTGCTGCAAAGACTGACACAAGCTTGTTTCAATGCATATCATTAAAGAGATAATTTTTCATTCCCTGCTTTAACAGATGACTATCAAGTTTAAGAAAAAACAAGCCGAAAAGCTATTAAAGGCTTCTGCTGGTTTTAATTACACTATACAAAAAGCATATAGGAAATACAGTGATACTTGAATCTTTGTCTCAGCCTACTTGCAGAAGGGTAATGATATGCTACTCTGTGCCCTACTACCATCCCAGAAATAATGAAGGCAATAAAATAATGAAACCAATGAAAGATATGGCCAAGGGCAAGGACCACAGTGACAACAGTGTCTCACTTGAATTCTATGCTACTTTGTAAATGGATATGTTGCTGACAGTGTATTATATATGGAAAATATGGAACTGCAACTGGTAATGAGAAATTTTTCTTCTGTGAAGATCTAATATTGCTTAGTGGTAACATCCTTTCATCCTAATCTTCCACCTGAAGACAAAAGGGAACCCCAAAACTGAAGCTTTATGTTTAAATCTTGGCTAATACTTAGACGCCTTACATTTAGCTCAAACTCTGCTGGAAAATTCCACGTTACCTCTCTACTGATACTAATGGATGCTATATCTGTGTGTATAGACACACGTAAACAGAAGCATCATAGAACTATACAAAAGAAATTGCTTTTTATTAGAGAAACACAGCTTGAAAGCCTGCTATAACAGAAAAGTTAACAAGAAATAACACTCTTAAATTAAATACTGGTTTTTGCAAGCATGCAATGTTTTTTAAAAATGTGGTATAATTATGTGTAGGCTATAAATATAACTTTAGAAATAAAAATCAAATGCAGCTTGCCTTGTAGGAAAAAAAGTTCAAATATTCACTTATGCATAGTCAGCATTTCATTAAATGCTACACGGAGCTTTGTTTTTTTTCAAATATTTCAGTGAAGTTTTTGAACATGAATTTACTTTAAGTGAATGGTTTACAACACTGAACTATAAGCAACTCCTTCAATTTATTTGCAGTGCTTTTGACATAAGAAAGCCAAAATAGGCACACACTTTTGGAAGTTTATTTGCATCACATTTAAGGAAACTTATCCAAATAGAAGTCAAAAAGCCATGATAAATAAAGAGAAAAATTATGGAAAAGAAAATCAAAGACCTCTTTTTCCTAGACAAATGTTCCATCAGCAGGAGTTCCATTATTTGTTGTAACAATCTTTAACTTGTAATGACTCTGAAGAAGACTAATAACAGACTGATGGGAACAGATGGAGTGGTGCTGTTAATTATAGGCACTTAGCTGCATCAGACCCCATGAGTTATTACTAACATTTCCCACTAGGGAGGAGAATCACTCGCGTTTAAGTAGTATGTTGCTTACTAAGCTGGGAGCATTAGCAGTCAGGATGGTACTAATCAGTACTAACAACAAAATAAAACTCAGCTGCAAACAAAAAAAATGAAAATTTTCCCTGAATAACCTTCACACTATCTTATTTATTTTTTATTTTCCAATCACTTCTAAATATAAAAGTTCTTCCACAAAGATTTCAATTCAGGTCTCGCTAATTAAATCTCCCTACCACTCAGCTGAAGCTTTCTAAGCATCTGACTAGCAAGAAGATAATACGAAATAAAGGAAAGCCATCCTAGCACATACAATAGAAGGCACGCAGACCTCCTGAACTGAGTGAAGCCCAGAACCGGCAAAGTGATTTCACCGCAGAAACAGATTATTCAGTCTTAGTTAAACGGGATATCATTCCAGAGCACCTGCACACACCCCCTTTCCAATTACACAATCCAAACATTGCTTCTAGGCCTTCTGAGTTTCCTTCTGCATCCCCACCTCCAAACAGGAAACCATCTCCCTGCTGCTTATCAACAGTGGAGGTTATTAAATCCATCTGCTTGCTTAAGCACAAACAGTAAACCATGTTACATACTCTAGAAGAGGCTACTCCTATTTCTAAGAATCACAGTACAAAGACAAGACAGTGTTTTCCTTTTGCAAATGCTTATAAGGCCATGAACAGAAGCCACTGCAGGCATTACAGAAAACATCTCTGAGGGGACACTAATTCGACAGACCCTTTAAAAAAAGCATGGAACAAGTCCATTGACTCTCTGGAAGCCAAAGGAACACCCTGAGAGTCCAATGTTCAAAGAGTCTGATGATGTGTCTTATTTGAAAAACAGCTACACATCTTTTGAAGCTTTAAGCAGTGCCTTCATAAACATTAGAGACTGGAAAATTTAGACCATTAAAGAATCCTTATATTCTTATGTTTAGTCACACAGTAGTAAACTGGAATGAAATTTGTCTGTGAGTTTTCCATGGATAATTAACCCATTTGTAGTGTACTTATTAGCTAAAAGAACTTAGCCATAAAGGTCAAGGGGAAGAAGACTGCTTTTACAACTACTGTGAAAGCAGATGCTAAGAAATACATTAGCAAGAATGAACAAAAAGCAGAATTTGGGGTGTAAGTACACAGAACAGCTGTACAAAAAAGCACGCACTGTATAAAAACTCATTACAGATTGCATGAAAGACGACATCAAAGCTATTTGCGTGCTACAGGGACACTATGCAAGTCATCTTTCCTTGGAGGTTACTATTTCAGTTGAAGAGCACTCCAGTCTGCAGGGCTCGTGTGTACAGAAATGGGTACCAAAAGTTACATATACATTTAATCTGCCTGAGCCTGTGATTGCATAAAGCTTGACAATTTTCTCAACAGGGTTTATGATCAGCTGACAGCCTAGCTTTGGTTAGAAGTTATAACCTTCAAGAGATCTCAGCTTATATGTAAATAGGCAACACCTTACCTTCCTACAGGCCTCGATCACATACCCAAGCAAGCAGAAGTTTCATATCAATTTCAGTGGAAGCTGCTTATAAGAAATCCAAGAATTTAATAAATTCCTTCTTCCTCTCCCAGGATATCTTCCATAATCTTCCAAGTCACTTTTAATGTAGCAATGAACAAATTCACTCTCCACTGACACTTATGGTATGACCTACCCAATACATCTAATAATGAAATGCACACATTTGCCAAGGAAGGAGTAGTCGTATTTAATTAAATCTCTTGTCATTCAAGAGATTAAAACCCAAAACCCTCACGCTTTATGATAGTGTTGATATTAGGACAGTTGTTGAAAAAGAAAACTTTCTCTGGAATCCCATCTACAATTTCTGGTTAAAAAACCTGAAGAATCCCGTATATTTAATACTTACATTCAAACTTGAGGACCCAACATCCAGTCAGAACAGCCATCATACATTTGACAGTACTTGGCATTGGAACATCGGGGATAACAAGATGAGTTACTAGAAGAAAGATTACATCAGTAGAAATAAAAGCACATAAAAATTAGAACCATGCCTGGATGAAAGGCAATCAATCACCATTTAAAGAATAAACAGACTATAATAATTTATCAACCCCTCTTTCCAGCACATGTATGTGATTGTTGAGATTAAGATATAAGTAAGTAGAAGCACTATTAGAAATTTTGTGGGTTTCAACATATACTTGCTGTGAAAAAGGAAAGTCATGTTTTTCTAGTGCTAAGCTAACACTTAAAACTTCAGAGGAGGCTCCGGTTTATAGGATAGTAATTTTTTTTTTTTCAATCCTTTTAAAGTTATATTTAACTTTGACAGGAATCTGACTATGGGCTCTGACTGCTTTAACACAAAGCTAACAGAACTCAACTCACGACTCTGGAGTAGTAATCAGGGTATGAAAGTTGGTGGGGAAAATTACCTTAGCATTTCTTTCACAAGCAGGAAAACCAGCATTCCAAAGAAAACCTAATAGGGAGGATTAAGGCAATGTTCCTCTCCTCAAGAGGGAACAAAACCCCCCCCAAAGCCATAACTTGGCTCCATCATCTTAATGAAGAACAAAATTTGAAGGAAGGTAACATGAGAAAAATGTGTCAAATTTTAGTCAACGACACGCTCTTTCTAAAGGCACTATCTGCCTAAGACTCACTTCTGGAAGGTAAAGCTTTACAGGATGTCTCATATAAGCAGAGATCCTAAAGTTGGTATAAGAAGTGTAAAGAAAAGAGGTCTTTGAGGAGGACTTAGGGATTTTAAATAACAGACAATATACTGTCAATCTCTGGCTCCCCTAGAAGTCTCCTGCCTCAGTAACCAGGCAGGCTTTATATGCATTTACATGCAACAACACACCATCATTCTACTACAGCTATAATTCAGGGATTTCAGAAACTGCCCTTATTAGAAACAATAAAAAAAACCCACTGTTGCAACTAGTATCTTAAAGGATAAACTACAGAACTATAGTTACTTATATTTGGACAGAGACATTTCAACAAGGGTACATACCTCTATTGTTAAATTCAGTACACCTTTGAGCCTTCAGAACTGTTGCTAGTTTGTTCAGCAATTTATGTTGCTCCGAACTAAGATTGCTCCCCAGTATACCAAGAGGTCCATCTCTTGGCTGGCTGGGGCTCAGTGCCTGCATGAACAGAAAATCCTACAATAAGCTGAATGTTTGGGAACAGAAAGAAAGCAACTAACTTGTTTGACAGCTTTATTCAATAAGAATAAGCATTTTGAAAAACAATTCATGGCAAGCTTAGTGGACAGGCTCCATAAATAAATCTCTGTATAACAAACCAGCTCTAGAGGAAAAAAGCTTGACATTAGAGGTACTTTATTTAGCTTATGCAAGGTACCAAAACAGCTTGTGCATCAGTTTTTTCTTCCTTGCTTTTTTTTTTTTAAGACCCTGGTGTGCACATGTATAGCTGGCTGAACATTGTGTAAACAGCCTTGCCGACTGCAATGTTGAAGGAGAAAAAAAAAAAACAACTTTCCAATAAGGTAGTAAAGCCTCCTACTTTTAGTGAAGTATTACTAACAGATAATTGTATAGATTACTCACATACAGTGTAACACCTGCATTTCCTTTTACTAAAAAAGTCCCTAATACATTGCCCTGTAAATAATGAATACTTAAGTTTTTTTATGCAGCTATTACTAATGCAAAGTAAGAGGAGCTGCTTGTTCAAGTTTTATGCTGCAAGGATGTGATACTTCAGCTCCTGGGTCTTCCTAAGTACTCCCAGATTCCACAGTAGAGAGATACATTTGAGACCCAGTTATCCTGAAGCCTCAGGCTTTGGCTCAAGCCATCCATACAAGCTGGTAATCATCCATTGGCACACACTCATCCCAAAGCAAATGTGAATATCGAGTGTTTTGTTTGTGACAGAAAAGCTGCATCTTACACTTGCTACATGTGGGAGGAACAGTCATATCCTTGCTGATTTAGCTGCAACAGTTTACTTTTGGCCAATGGGTATCTTATTACCTCAGTGAGAAGGGATCATAGCAGGCTGTATACCCTGGAGTAGAATAGGACTGCTTGTAGCAGCCAGGTCAGTTTAATCATCATTCATTAGGAAGCACAAAGCATTTCATAATGCAGTAACTTGTTAAGTCTGAATAACCTGATTTTGGTCACAAGTCCTAGAGAAGCCTTTGACAACAAGAGGGGGGGGGAAACAAAACCAAACCCCCAAAACAACCTTCCAAAAAACTGTTTTCAACTGCTGAGCTGGTATCTTCACTGTTGAACAAAGGACAACACTGGAAAAACCTTTTGAAGGCAAACAAAAAGCACCTGGAACAAAGACTGCTGCTGCTTTAAGCCAGGTTGGCAAATGGAACAAATTTAAATATGCAGAAAACCAACAACAATAGCAAAGTTCAATCAATGATACTTCCAAGAATGACACAGCATTCATTCTCCTATAATAAAGCCACATCACAAGAAACATCCTTTGTTTTCCCAGATAAAGCTGTTACACAGAATATCATAGCTTCTAAGTGTCCCACATACATTCTAGAAATATTGTCCAAGTTAGTTTCCCAACCTATTTTAAACCTCTCTGTAAAGGCAGGTGATGTACTGTACTAAGGTCCAAACCTTCAATATGTAACAGGATGCATTTAGGTGTTTTAAAAAGCAAAACAAAACAAAAAACCCATACACACTTACCTCAGAGGGTTGGTTAAGTGAAAATGATTCATTCTTCACTGGTAACATTAGCACAGACTTCATCTTTTCACTTTCTGCATAGTCCACAGGCCGCAGACCAAATATATTACTGGCAAAACAAGCACAGATGGGCTTAAGTAAATAAAATGTGAGTTGATTCTTAACTAACTGGGCACATTAGCTGTGTAGCTTTCCCTCCCACTTTCTTATTAATATGTAATTTCAGCTAAAAAATACGAAGCTTCAAGTAAGAATTGCATCCAAGACAGATGGATACTGAATTACAAGCTGCCGCATTCAGCTGAGGAGTAAGGGATGTTCAGAGCAGTATGTTCAGTTAAATAAACCACAGCCCTTGTTAAACTGTTTCAAGATGCACCGATATAATTCACAAGACCCAGAAAATTATGCTTAATCTTTCATTGCAGTCATATAACCAAGAAATGTATTTTTGGCTTACCCATTTGCCATAAGACACACGTTAGAAGATTCTACATGCTGCGTTAAACACTGGAGCTTGATGTGGTTATGCTTTTATGGGAAAAGCTATCTGCTTCCTACTTGGGAACTGAGACTCCCTTGCACTTCCAAAATTTGAGTATGCATCTCATTTTTCCTCAGTGTGCTGTTCCACAGAACACATTACAGCCAATTCACTCAAATTTTAGTTGGTTTGCCAATTTTGTTGCACACTATTCATCCTATGTGGCACCTCATAGTTATTAGATATGCTTCAAGACCCCTTTCCTCCCCCTTTCTTTTAACGTTAGTCAGATGGATACGATTTGCTATGAACACAACATCAAGCACAGGCATGGCTTCTATCTCTTCTTCGCACAACTTTACAGCTGCAGGACAATGGCGAGCTGAGGAAAGCTTGAAACTGCAGAACAGGTACAATTGCCGTTAACAAACACAATCCTCTGCCAGCACTCTTGGGAAATATTCTGCTTGCTTTGCCCTTTGTGAGAATAATGGCTATTCCAGCTGATCCTCTTCTCCCCACCTCATGTAGCTCTGGCTCTCAAAAGGCATAATAAGAGCTCGTTATGAAGGGGAAGCTTGTCACCGAGAACAAAGCCTTGACTCAGTATCTGAAATCCGGCAAGCTTAGTCATCAAACAATGAAACATTTAAAGAGGTCAAAAAACCACTGCATCTTCGAAGCACTGTCTCTTAGTTAGCCACACATTCCTGTGCAGAGCAGGAATCTAGGAAGCTTTATAGGGAATTCCACAAAAGGCCATAACCTAATCCAGCCCAAAGAGAAGCTCAAATCATTAAGTCTTCACTCTGACTTAACTGGGGGGCTTTGGGCAGTGCAAAGCTAAAAGATGCATCTGACCTTAGCACCTTTCTATGCTCCTGGCTGAGCACTGCTCACTAACACAGCCTCTTGGGAAAACAACAATCCACAAAAATCCCACACAGAAGATTCTCGGAGGGTATTTTACAATTGCTAATTTTGCAATATTACCAACCCCAAGCTCCTCTGCGTTACTAATGAGGAAAGAGCTAGCATAATACAAATTCTGCAGACTAAAAGATAATTGGTTAAATCTCAGCCCAGTCCTGGGAGTTGCAGCCCATTAAATATTGTCATGCTGTTCCTGCTTTGTCATGCATCATCAGGGTAGCTCTTGCCCTTTCTTTAAATAAGGGCCATATTAGACTCAAACTGCTGCAGGACAGTTCCTTTGAACAATGTGTCCAGAGGGGGAAGGGGGAATATATGTATTAGCACATACACTAAAACCACCTTTAGACTAGATGGCTGACCTTTTACTGTGAACCGAGCAGGGGAAGAAATAACTGTGTGTCAGTAGCAGAGGTCTGGGAGTGTCGTGTCTCCCCCCACAAGTCACAGCAAGATGCTTGACTGTTGGAAAAAAACTTCGTGAATGTTTACCATACATAAATATATAGGCCACCACACTTAAATATAGAACATTTTTTGCCAATTAAACTGTACAAATAAGAGCTCCAACTACACCCTCTGTATTCACTTCTTTTTTTTCTTCCATTTTTAAGGTAATTTCAGTTGCTTCTTACCAGTGTGTTGCAAAATGCTATCCTGTCTTTATGCAGCATTGAAGAACTAATGCCTATTCAAAGGATGTTAAGGTGGCATGGTTAAAGTAAAATGTGACAAATTTCGTAGCTCAGGTCTGAAAAAATGAACACCAGCCCAAGGGATGGGTTTAAGAGTTTTGAGTATTTGCAACAAAGTAGCTTGTTGAGCTCAAGGAAAGTGAGAAAAAGGAGCTGAAATAGGAGAAAAGAGTGTTTACAAAATAAAAACTAAGACAAGGAACACAACCAGACAACAGATTTTGAGTACAGTATTTTTTTAATTTACACATCCTTTTCAAAAAAAAAAAAAAAATTTAAAACCAGATTTGTTCTTTTTAGTTAGGCATGCACTAACCATCCAAAAAGCAAATAAATCATGGTCAGAAAGAGAGACCTTGCCCAGTCTCTGTTGGGCTGATACAATTATTAGTGCAGTTACCTGAGGAACTGTTTTTAATGTATTAGGAATGTACATTATATTTAGCCCTATGATCAGCATCAAGGGTCAGATCTATGTGGCCACAAGAACACCTGTAAAGCACAGGAATGGGAAACAAACTTTTGGCAAAAATGTGCACTCAAATCTGGTTTTACTCAGCCAAGCTGAACAAGAGAAATCATCCACCTTGTTCAGAGCAAAAAAACAGGTTTTGATCCAGTTTGCAAAACTAAATTGAGGGGGATGTGCACATTAGGTCTACTCTAACACACAAGAACAGCATTTTTAGAAGTATCAATAACTATGTTTGTGTGCTCCTACTATAGATCTGGACTTGTTGAGAGTGGGTCCAGTGCACGTGACTGCTTAACAGGACAAGTTTCACACTCAGAAGGAAGACAGACACAACTGTCTCTCTACAAGAGAGCAGTAAGTGTCTCTGGTGCTTACACTAGAGTACCAGGTATCTAAGGCACACTTCTTTCTACCAGAATACAAGTGGGCTTTTTGCAATTTGTTTTAAACATTCAAGAGTCAGATGCATCCTTTGATGCAAGCAGTCTCCTATTAGTCAGTCATCAAGGCACTGAATAGTCAAGTATAGGGCTCTTACAGCTAGAACAAATTCCAATCAAAGAGTAGGATGTCTGTGCTGAGAACAAAGATGAGCCCAATGAAGAGCAACTCAACGCAATCTGCTGAGTATGACTTTACATGAGATGACAGGTGATATCTTAAGGACTGCCAGATCAAAGAAGTTCTTACGAAAAGCTTCAGAAATAGGATTCAATTTATGGTGCAACATTGCTGAACTCACGTATGAAGACAACAGAGGTTACTGCTTTAGTCAGAAACTTAAGAGCTACCTTCTAAATGTTTCAGTAAACTTTCAAGCAATAAGCAATCAGAGGAGAGAAGATAAATAGGGAGACACACCCTTGTCAATTCTTTAGAAGCCCCAAACTTTCATAGCTTTTGATACAAGCAAAGAACGACTACATAATACTTTGTAATCAGGAGTTTTAAGCTACTCCATTTTGACACCAGAAGTTATTTGCTGTTCCATAGTTGAACATAAACCAAGTTTTACCCTAGCCCCACAAAAATTCAGTATTGAATGGAAGTCCTGTAACCAGTTCCCAGTGCAGTACTGTAACCACTAATTCCCATATGGAAATCTGACTAGTTTGGGGGTGTCCAGCCAGCACCCATATTCTGAGAGCGTGGTAAGCAGCAATCTTTTTTGAACCTGACAGATGAAAAAAAAAATTAATCTGTGTAGCCAGCAAGA
>NW_009258281.1:299254-304180 GCF_000687185.1 Egretta garzetta | reverse complement strand
CGCTTAGACAGCGAAGTCCTGCACTATCTCGACTTAGAAATAAGACGACAAAATTATGTCAGTGTCATGGGTCTAATGCCTCCTGGAATTAACTGCAGGTTATAATAGTTTTTGTCCCTATGTTATTCACAACTGAGGACCACAGTCTATCCCTAATGTTCCCATGGGTTTGTTCAGAATCAGACTCACAACTACTCAAAGACAGCTAACACCTAAAAAAATAGAGCAACACAACAATTTTTACTAATGCTAAACTTATTGTGCATGAAGAACTGGCAAGATAGCCCATTTGAGTGAAAGCATTTAGGAAGTACTGTGAAATTGCAAATGCACAGATCTAATTTTTCAAATCACTTGGCTTGCTGTGAAGCAAGGAAAAAAGACAGAATTCAAGGGAGCAAGCACATGAAAAAAAGCTATAAAAATATAAATTAGCTATGTGTAGGAGATTAACTTAAAAAAATTAACTAGACCAGCGGGACAATTAATAGGTCCACTGGTCCACATAATATTTTTCATTTGTAGTTCATATCTTTCCCAGTCAGTGAAAACTTCGAATGGCAAATGAAGAACCACAACTATTAAATCTTACAGATTTTAAAATACATAAATAAATAAAAATTTGCTAAAGGAATACTGAAACCCCAGGATTGCTTTCTGGCAAAAAAGGTAGTTCTCATTGGTATTTGCTTGGTCCAAAAGGTATGTAGCTGTTTCACATTACATACAGTTACTTCTTAATGCATTATTTATTAACATAGGAGGAGAAAAAACTAGCCTGAAAGACACTTGGAATGAGATGTACTTGATGGGTCTGTGAACCTGACAATCTAAATCTGAAATTGCAAAGCCTCACCTCTCTGATGGCTAGGGTTATGCTAATATCCGTGTGTCTCATGAATTGAGGTTCCTTGGAAAAGCTCACGGATATATCTTACATCCTTCTATAGACCAGTGGATCTTACCTGCCTTTGGGCCTGCAGTCAGTAAATATTGTACGTCTTTAAAAAAATATTTGATCTTGCACAATTGAGTATCATACTAAATTTCAAAACTACTGCTGTAAGCAGGCTATTCAACACAAGCTCTGTTTTTATTCCAGTAGATTAACTCTCCAACACACAAGGGACATTAAGACACAAAACTGAGTAATTCTATGGTCAGAACAGCAGCAAGACATCAGTCATTTTTGTGGCATTTCATGCTATATATTTCATAGTGTCCCAAGTAACATTTGAATACATTTATCATGTTCACATTTTACTTAGCTTAGCTAAAGGAAAAGACTTTAACTAACCACAGTGAACTAATCAAACTTTCCTCCCTGCCCCTGTGAGGTAATGAATAATCACTTTAATATGCTACAATAAAAGAGGGCACTCTCCTGGGCTGCAAATTAGTTCATTGAGAACCTCAGAGCCCACAAAAGGACCAGAAAGAGTTTCATACACACAAAAACCAAATGCAAACTAAAATTAGACAAATTTATCAGTTTGGCAAAATTGGTTTGGTGTATTATTAGCTCACACACTGCATATCTCTAAAGTTAAAGCACTCAGGTATATTCCTAAAGAAAATAAACCTTTGAGAAGAGATAAAAGTTCTACTTGTCACTACTCAATTTCTACTTTAAAGATCCTAGAGTACTACTGTGAAGGTGAGAAGATCCTGCATTAAGTACAAAGAGGCCAATTATAAATAGTCATACTGAAAAGATCTATAATTGCACCATCTTAAGTGCATCCCACCTCCTGTTTTCAAAACTGTGGTCTGCAGGTCTCAGTGATCTAGGAAAAAAGCCACTGAAGAAAAGCAAGCTTCTTGCCAGGTGTGAATTCGTTATAAGGGTACCTGCATCCACTAGAAACAAAAAATATTTAAACCTTCTACATTAAAGAAGGTTTAAATCCACTTACCTAGACAAATCCAACCACTGTTTAATTAGGACTACAACTACCAGAGGCAGTGGCAGGAAAAAAAAAACAAACCTTGAAGATTTAGAAAGTCACGATCCAGAGAAAGATCATGGCACAATTCATTGCTGGAAGCTAGCAGGGCACAGGAAGGAAGGGAGGCAGAAGACATTCTGAGAAGTCTCAGACATACTGTTCTAGTTTCTGTTGTTTCTTGGTAGTGTTTGGAAGAGGTCAGTGAAGTCTTACTATTCAAGTCTGAACACTTTGCTTGTACATCCCCTTCTCTGTCTCTCTAATGCTCTCTGTAAAAATAGGGGGAAAAAAATACACAACCCCTTTCCATCATCAGGGCAATAATAACATACACAGCAGCATTTCAGCCAGAGATAGAGAACCTAGAGAAAGTTTGGAAGCCTTATTCTTGCCAGGGGGTATGTACAGGAACGGATTTTTGCCAAAGCACCTGTGGTTCCTTTTGCCAGACAAATGAAACAAAGATTAAAGGCAGCTAAACTTGTTCCCCAGAAAAATTTAAGTTGAAAGAAAGAAAATATATATATGTTTAATAAACACCACACACTAAAGATTTCAAGTACCATGGAGATTAAGTCAAGAACAGTGCATATTTAGAAGTGGGTTAGAAGCCATTTTTCATACTGGGAGGTCTTGCAAGAGGGAGCTAGTTGCAGAGTTGTGACATATCCTATGTCACATTGTTTTAAGATACAACTGAGCATTGCCCATATTCAAGTGAGAAGCATTTAAGGTTTATATAAATCTCTCCTTCCATGATTAAAAAGCTTCTGTTTCAATAGGAAGTCATGCTTGCTCATGTACAATGAGCTGAAAGAGGTTCAGCTTCATCTGTTTGCATGAACACATGTGGCAGCGACTTAAGGCTAATAAGTGACCTGAAGAGTCCACTATTGGCATTTGGCGTCCCGGCTGTGCAAATCTACCAGTGCTTAAGTCCTGTCAAAACACGTCGTCAAAGCTATTGGCTGTGATATGCTTTCAAATATCAGACAGACAAGCGATAAGCGTCACACAACCAGTTCCCGATACTCAAGTGGTTTGCAAATTAGTTTCTGAAGCTGTCATCTGTTCAAGGTGTAATGTCTTTGTTGTTCAAGAACAAAGTGAAGATGAACAATTGATCCTTGTTTTACTTTTTCATGCTGAAGTTTTGTGGGTTTGTTTTGTTGTTTGTTTGGGTTTTTTTATTTTAAACTCCAGTATATTAAAGATTAGGAATGTTTTTGAAAACCCTACACTTTTCCACAGGGTACCTTAATTCTGCAAGCTTCCAGAATGAATATTGAGAGCTGAAGTGATTAAGCTGAACTTGTTTATGCTTTTTTATGCGTCTAGCAAGGAAATTCATGTCATGCAAGACTTCATCCTATCATGTTAGTATATATACACACCTATTGACAACATGCATTGGACTAAAGTCTTATACACAGAGGCCCTGGCACAACAGCAATATTACAACACCTAAAACCACATTTAGCATCTGAAATACTAATAGCTTGCAGGGTTATTCATAGACTAACAGATTCTTTAGCACCTTCTATACACAAATGCCAAAATCTTCAGGAGGTGTAATTGTATAGAAGATTCAACTGAAAGTATTTCTAAGCTTTTTTTTTTTTAATTAAAAAGTGTAACAAGGATTAGTCCTTTGATCCAGAATGGAAAAAATAAAAAACACTGCCCAAATCTCAGCCTGTGTCTGTGTCATTTGCAAGGGTAGAAGAGACTGGACCAAAACACCTTCTACTAGCAAGTAGTGTAGTAAAAGTAAAGAGACAAAAGCCAGCTGTAGCAGTTCAAAACTCATCTAGCTCAGCATCTTAGATCTGACAGTAGCTATAACAAGATGCCAACAGGAAAGTGTAAGAATAGGGTAAGCATATTTTGTTACTTTCCTAATACTCTGGCTATCTATGACTCATGTCCTCAGAAAAGCTTAGGACAAAGCAAAATGGAAAGGAAACACTTACCTGGAAAATGAGGATATAGGTATAGCAGAGCATACATTTAACACCCACTCCCTCATTTCGAATAAATCACATTACTAGCTTTGCTTCATTTACTTAACATATACCCTGGAAGTCATAGCTGTAACTAATGCCACAGTTAAAACAACATTCCACATCTACTTACACTGCATCACGGGAGGCACCATGCAAAAGCAGCAGCTCAACAATGTTCACATGCCCATTCTTGGCAGCATCATGAAGTGGCGAGTCATTCTGATACCCTGTAGTATTCACTAGCGCCTTGTGTTGTAGCAACAGCTCCACCACTTCTTTGTGCCCATGATTACATGCCTCGTGCTAGTGAGGTAAACCCGTAAGAGAGGAAACTCAAGTGAAACAGAATTCAGAGGAAGGACTTCCATCACACCAGTTAACACATTCATTTTCAAACACCTCAGTGGATGGTTGGGGAAGGCACAGCAAGGATACTGCATTACATTCCTGACATGAATTAGCCTTGGAACTTAGCACTAATAAAAAGCACAAAGAAGAACTGAACAAAGGCCAACTGTGTGCAAATTAGAGTACAGGGAACAAAGCCTTCCAGATTACAGACTCTGTCAAGAGTATTCCTCAGGAGAGGAAGAAGTCAGGGTTGAAAAGAACCTTTTGTTTATTTTCTGTAATTCAAGTGAGCAATTTTTTCATTCAACTACTTGATATATTTCCAAAATGGTAAAAAAACACTGAGGACATTAAGAACCCATAAATATACACATTGTTTGCAATTGATAGTTTTCTGGTTATCACAGTTATACTTTCTGCATTTGCAGAGTCACAGGCTGATAGATTTCTTGGCATGCCCTACCCCACCAAAGGAGAGTTGGATTTGGGCAGGTCAGTCGTTGCTAATTAATTCTTTTAAACTTGTTTAGCATCACTTCTTCACTTTGCATAATTCTTTGTCACCTAAATGCACATAAAGGGAACTAAAATCCAGGAGAAGAAATGATGGATGAAGTCTG
>NW_009258281.1:298696-299213 GCF_000687185.1 Egretta garzetta | reverse complement strand
TGGTGTCCAGCCAGCATTATCTTTGACATTGGGATCCGCCCCATTTTGCAGCAGTTGTTCAACAGCTACTAAGTCACCCTACATAGGAAAAAACATAATTGTTAAAAAGTAATGAAGAAGATACACAAAGACAAGAAAAATTTAAGAGATGCAGAATTACAAATTTAGCTGCAATAAAAATGTAATGATACAAATCTTCCATTTAGATACTATCAAGATAGCAAAAACAACTGGTTTGGAGATCATGGTTTATCATTACTGTTCATTTAGAAGCACCTACACATTTTACACAAATATATATTTTTAGATAAAAATGATGCACATAACAGATTTAACTCAGAATAAATGGACAAGTTTGTGCTAATTGCAATCTGTCCACTAGAGACAAATGCAAGGATTAAAATTAGGAACATTTATTCAGAACTTCCTTGTCCTTCAGACTGGATTTTTTTTTTTTTCAAACTAATCTAAATAACTGGCTAGAAACATGCATACGTGAAATAGATCAATAAGCCTG